>NW_006921599.1:9614027-9636129 GCF_000298275.1 Orycteropus afer afer
TGATTCAAAATGACCAAAATCAATCCATTTCAGCTCACTAATGCCTAGCATATCAATCTTTATGTGTTCCATTTCATTTTTGACAACTTCCAGTTTTCCTAGATTCATACATCATACATTCCATGTTCTGATTATTAATGGATGTTTGCAGCTGTTTGTTCTCAAATTGAGTTGTGCCATGTCAGCAAATGGAGGTCCCGAAAGCTCTACTTTATCATTAAGGTTGGTTCTACTCTGATGATGCAGCTCTTTCCCACTTGTATTTGAGTGCCTTCCAACCTCAGGGGCTCATCTCCCTGCCCTGTGTTGGACAATGTTTCAGGGATATTCATAAAGTTGTCCGGTAATATATCAGACAGTGTTTTTCTGCTATTCATAAGGTTTTCCCTGGACAATTCTTTGAGAAGTGGATAGTCTCTTCCTTCTTCCTAGTTTGTCTCAGTCTGTAAACTGCATTGAAATCTATGCACCCCCCAGTTGGAACCATGTGCAACTGTTCTGGCATTTGAGACACTGGTGGCACAGGCTCAAGCCTCACAGCAACATGCAAACCACCACTGTATGACAAACTGACAGACAACTTTGTCTTCCTTAGCTGTTTGAAACCTCTCCACCTTTCCCTTACCTGTATCCCACAGCACTACCATCACTGGTTCCCCCCCACCCACCCTCCACTTTCTGTCTGTTGGGCGTGGGGCCTGTCTGCCTGCCCTTACCTGGTTTCGTGTGGCTTTGTCTCGACCTTGGCTCTTCCCCTGCATCCCGCATCTTGGTGTGGGTCCTGTCTGCCTACCCTTACCTGGGTTCCTGCAGCTCTCCTGAATGATGTATCATGGAATAGTGTGTGATAAGTATAGTTGTAAATTGTTTGAATGTAATATTTCTTAGATTATATGAATACTAACAACAAAACTGTTTCGTAAAATCTTTCTACATTGGATTACAACATTAATAGTAACTGAGCAGAAGCCCTTTTTTTTAAAAAAAAAAAATATTTTTCTCCTTCTTTCTCTTTAATTACTATTTCATTCTCAAAAAAGTTATCAATATGAGTTCACAAATACTGATTACCACAATGTGATAGCTAAAACAGGAAATATGATCAAATCAGTAACTATTAAAATACTAGCAGCAAAGAAAACAAAAACAACAGCACAGGTTTTTAGCACCTGCTGATGCTAAAAGCAGGATGATGAAACCACGTTATGCAAAGCATCATTGTAATTGGGTAATAATGACAGCTCAGACCAAGGCATATTAGAAGATTTGAAAAGTAAATTAGCATTGGGTTTTAGCCTTGTAGGTATACTAACACATGTAAGCTGGGCTTATATAAAATGTTTTGTTGTTTTAAGTAACTAGAAGAATGTTTTTTAAAAAATAAATAATGAATTTCTGCTGTAACACTGCACAAAAAATTTTATAGATATTCATTTTAGTGTCACCCCACTAACAGGGTCACCCAGTGTGGTCCACACACCTCATGTCCCCTAATGATACCACTGTACCTCTCTTTGTTTCTGGGGCTGCTGTAACAAATTACCAAAAACTGGGTGGCTTAAAAAAACATAAATGTATTGTCTTACAGTTCTGTAGGCTAAATCATAAAAGCCAAACTCACTGCCATCAAGTCAGTTCTGATTCATAGTAACCCCTCCTTGGGTTTCCAAGGTGGTATCTCTATGGAAGTAGATTGCCTGAACTTCCTTCCAAAAGGTGGCTGGTGGGTTTGAACCACCAGCCTACTGGTTAGCAGTCAAATGCCTTAAACACTATGCCACCAGAGCCAGAAGTCCAAAATCAAAGTACTGGCAAGACAATTTTCTCTCTGAAGGCTCTAAAGGAGGATACTTCCTTGCCTTTTCCTAGCTTCTAATGGTTGCCTTAGCATTCCTTTGCTTGTAGATGCATCTCTCCAATATCTTCCATGATAGGTACATGTTATTCTCTGTGTATTTGTGTCTTCTCTTCATATAAGGACACCAGTCTTTGGATTAAGGTGTGCCTAATGAGGACCTCATCTTAACTACTTGTGTGTGCAAAGACTTTATTTCCAAATAAGGTCACCTTCACAGATATGTAAGATTAGGACTTCAACGTATCTTTCACACAATTCAACCCACAACAGAACCCTCATGGGATTGTTGTAGGGTTAATTAAATAACATAAAAACAATTTAGCAGTGCCTGGCAAATAATTATTATTATTTCTAAACTTTACAATAATTTCAAAAATGGGGATATTATTATCCATCTTAACAAAGGGGAAACCTAGACTGAAAGTTAGAGAAATAGACATAAGGCTGTCCAGCTAGTTAACTGCAGACTCAGAGTTTGTACTGGATTAACATACTCTTTTCTGTTTCACTATTCCATACTCCTTCTAGAATGCCTTGGTTTTCTATCAAAATCTACTCCTTTATACTTTCCTTGTGTTATGTATACAATTGTGGTCCCCCAAAATTTGTGTCAACTTGGCTGAGCCATGATTCTCAGTGGTTTAGAATTAATGTAATCATGTAATGTGGCAGATATGTAATGATACCTCATGATGTGATCTCGTGTGATAAGTTGGTCAGGTGTAAAAGGATGAAGACTAAGAATGGGTTGCAACATCTTTAGTCCCATCACAGCCCTGATCAGATGTAAGGGGAGCTTCCCTGGGGCATGGCTTCAACACCTTTTACGTTACAAGAGATAAAAGGAGAGAGAAGGAAGCAGAGAAGGGGGACCAACTGCTACCAAGAAAGAAGAGCAGAGCATGTCCTTTGGACCCAGGGTTCCTGTGCTAGGAAGTTCCTAGGAAAAGGAGACACAGAGAGAGAAAGACTTCCCTCATATCTATCACTCTGAACTCAGACTTCTAGCATCCTAAACTGTAAGACATTAAATTTCTTCTGAAATCCACTTGTGGTATTTCTGTTATAACAGCACTGAAGAACCAAGACACCTTGTAAGACTCACTTTCCAATCCTTGCGTTCTTCTACTTGACCCCTAACAAACTATTCAAGTTCTAGTTCACTCCTTAAGAACTCAAGATTTAAAAGCATTCAGTTAGAATATTACTGATTCTTGCATTCAACAAACATGTCTGAAGCCTGTACTTGTGCCAAGGTCCACAGAGACACAAAGGTGGATAGCGACATTCCCTCACTTCAAGAGTTTTCAGATGAGAGAACAGACGAGATTTGCCCAGAATGAACCATTTATAAACTAATTTACAACATGCCAGATATTGTTCTAAGTACTTTAACAAATATTAGCACTGTTAATTTCCCCTAATAACTCTGAGAGGAGCCCTGTTGGTTCAGTAATTAAGTGCTCAGCTGCTAACCAAAATGTTGACAGTTCGAATCCACTAGCTACTCCTTGGGAGAAAGATGAGGCAGTCTACTTCTGTAAAGATTACAGCCTATGAAACCCTGTGAGGCAGTTCCACTCTGTCCTATAGGATCACTAAGAGTTGGAATTGACTTGATAGCAATGGGTTTGAGTGTTTTTTTGGTGGTTCTTACCTCTGTGAAGTAAGCACTAGTTTATTCTCATTTACAGATTAGAAAATGGAGGCACAGAAAGTCTGAAGAGAAAGCTGCAAGGTGCCAGAATGTAAGATGTAACCTGGATTATATGCCCTGTAGCTCCAAAGTCTGTACTTTTCTTTCTTACTTTTTTAATTTCTACTGTGATTTGGGTGAAAGTTTACAGAGCAAATTCATTTTCCATATAGCAGTTCATACACATTTTATCTCACGATATTGACTGCAATTCCCCACAATGTTACAGCTGTCTTCCCACTTCCTCTCCATAGTTACCTCTTCCCTGTGTCCTTCCCTCCCATGCACTTCCGTCCAACCCCCAGCTGTCTCCCTGTGCAAACACTGCCCTTCTGTTCTTTCATGATTGACCGCTCCAAGTAGTGTATTTAACTGATGTTAAGGTTCATCCCATATGCCTGTGCTGTGTCCCATGTGAAATGATTTTATTTAAGCCTTTCTTGGACATTAAAGGGAGTACCTAAGGCATTTGACTGCTAACCAGAAGGCCGGCAGTTCAAACCCACCAGCCACTCCTCGGAAGGAAGTTTAGGCAATCTACTCCCGTAGAGATACCACCTCGGAAACCCAAGGAGGGGTCGCTATGAGTCGGAACCTCTTCCACAGCAGTGAGTTTGGTTTTGGTTTTGGATATTAAAGCAGTTTTTGATATTTTTCCATTAGGAACAATGTTAAGTAAACAGCTAAACTGTTGTGAACATTCTGAATATTTTTCTTGTAGTAGAATTGCTATGTCAAAGGGTAGGCATGTTGTTAAGCCTTTGTTACATATGTCAAACTGCAAGAATGAGAGAAGGAGTTTCAGGAAGTGAAAATGTGATTGGCAGAAGTCCGAAGTAGAAAAGCATGGATTATATCTGGAAAAAAAAAAAAAAAAAAATGGCAAAAGCTCTCATCTGAATGGAATGTGAAGTACTTGAAGGCAAAAGATTGAAGAGTGGTCACTAAAGTAGTCTGGAACTGGTTTACAGAGGGCTTCGAATGCCAGACTGAGGAATTTAGACTTTGTCAAGCATCACTGAAGAATCAGCATACATTTTAGAACTGAAGAGTGAAATGATCAAATTCCATCTCAAATATTGTCCTCAAGAAAAACTTTCTCTGTCTCCCCTAAGAGGAAATCTTCCACATGATTGTCTTAGTGGGACTGGATTATGTGTGTGAATGAGGAGGTGGGTATGCATTTTAGTTTTGTTTTTTTTTTAAACATGGTGCATTCTTGAAATCATCTATTTTAACATACAAAAGAAGTAGAGAATTGTGTAAAGAAAACATGGTACCCACTATCCAGGTGCTTCAATTCTTAGCATTTGTTTCAATTTTTTTAAAAAATAAATGAATGAATAAAACATGATTGATATCTTTGGAGTCTCAATGTGAACTTCCGCTACCCCCCTATTCTCTCCCTTTTTTTGTAGGGTAACCATTCTTTTGACTGTGATTGTATGGATTTCCTGCATTTATATAATTTATATATATTTTACTACATATATAAGTATACATAAGTAGTATAAAATAAGTTGCTCATTTAAAAATTTCAGATATACAGAATTCTGAGATTCTGTATGTATTTCTCTGCAATTCAGATATTTATTTGTTGTTGTTGTTATTTGCCGTCGAGTAGGCCCCGACTCATAGTGACCCCTCCTTGGGTTTCCAAGGCAGTATCACTACAGAAGTAGGATTGCCCAACCCTTCCTTCCGAGGAGTAATTTAGCCTTGTTGATGTATGTGGCTCTAGATCACTGCCCCCCACCACTGCTGTATAGCATTTTGTTGCATGAATATTCCATAACTTGTTTCTTTTCTTCTTATAATGGACACTGTGGTTGTTTTGACTTTTTTTGTCATTACAAACTATAATGCTCAAAAAACCTCACTGCCATTGAGTCAATTCCAACTCATAGCCACCCCCATTGGGTTTCCAAGGTTGTAAATCTTTGCGGAAGCAGAATTCCTCATATTTCTTCCATGGAGCAGCTGGTAGGTTTGAACCACTAACCTTTTGATTAGCAGCCAAATGCCTTAACCATTGTACCACCAGAGCTCATTACAAACTATAATGCTATAGTGCTATTTGTCTAGACATCTTCGTGGACATATGTGCAAGTGTGAATCTTTTCTCAACTAGGTTTCTCCTCTGAGCCACAGAACACAGAAGATGATTAGAGTGCCTATTTTCTAAATTTGCCATGGATGGTTTGTAACTAGCACTATCCTAGATGAATAAATGAGAAGTTAATTCATTTCACACAATGCTTCAAGGCATTAGGGTGTCATTCTGTGCCATAAATGGTTGAGAAAGCTACTAGGATATGTCTTTGGAGGGGAAATGATGCTGCACAATTTTAACTTTACCTGATGTTGCCAAATTGCTCTTCATAGTGGTTGTACACTCATAGCAACAATGTGAGAAAATTCACAGTGCTCTGAGGTAGTCAGGTTTTGTAAATTCATGTAATTCTGAAGGGCATCAAATAGAATCTCATTGTTCTGAACTTGATTTTCCATAATTACTAGTAAGGAAAAGTTTTCTCTTTTTTTGGTATTTTCATGGCATATATGGGTTTCCTCCTTTGGGAATTAACTGTTAAATCTTTGGTCTGCCCATTTTTCAATTAAATTATTTTTTTCTTGGTAATTTGTGGTATTATGTACATTAAGACCAAAAAATAAAACTCACTGATGAGTCAATTCCAACTCATAGCAACCCCTATTAGGTTTCCAAGGTTTATAAAATTTTTACAGAAGCAGATTGCCTTGTCTTTCTTCTGTAGAGCAGCTGTTGGGTTCTAATCCTTTGTCGATGATATGTATCATAAACCAAAACCAAAAACCCATTGTCACTGAGTTGATTCCAATGGATGGTAACCCCATATATGCAGAGTAGAATTGTGCTCCATAGGGTTTTCAAGCTGTGAGCTTTCAGAAGCTGATTGCTAGGTCTGTTTTCCAAGGCATCTGTGGATGGGTTTGAACTGCCAACTTTCGGGCTAGTAGTTGAGTGCTTAACCATTTGTGCCACCCAGACTCCTTATTAATTCGTTGTGAAAAACCAAAACCAAACCCACTACCATTGAGTTGATTCTGATCTATAGTGACCCTTATTGGGTTTCCAAGGTGGTAAATATTTACTGCAGTAGATTGCCCTATCTTCCTTCTGCAGAGCAGCTGGTGGGTTTGAACTGCCAAGCTGGTTAGCAGTCAAATGTCTTAGGCACTGCACCACCAGAGCTTCTTACTAATGCATGTTGTTGTTGTTACATAATGTCGAGTTGGACCTGACTCATAGCGACCCTTCCTTGGGTTTCTGAGGTGGTATCACTACAGAAATAGATAGGCCAACCTTCTTTCCGAGGAGTGGCTGGTGGCTTTGAACCGCCAGCCTCTGGTTAGCAGTCAAGTGCCTTAGGCACTATGCTATCAGAGCTCCTTATTAATTGTGACAAATATTACTTAAATAATGCTTGATGGTGAATTTTAGGAGATCCTGAGTCCTACTTTAAGGTTAATGTAGGGCAAAAAGAGGAAGTTCCAAGATGAACAGTCAACAAGTGGGTTACAATTCATTCATTCAATATAAGTAATGTGTAACTGCTATGGGTTAGAGTCTGTGGAAGTATTTTGTATGTGTTGTGTGCCATTAAGTCAATTCCAACTCTCAGTGACCCCATGTGACAGATAGAGCTGCCCTGTGAAGTTTCTGAGGCTGTAATCTTTACTGGAGTGATCACCAGGTCTTTTCTCCTGTGGAAACTCCTGGTGTATTTGCATTGCTGACCTCTCAGTTAGCAGTTGAAGTCTAAACCATTGTGCTACCAGGGCTCCTTGTGGAAGTGCTGATAATATAGAAATAAGCAAGACAGGCTCTTTACCCTTAAGGGATTTGCAATCTAAAGGAAGAAATATTTAAATTATATTATAACCCTGTAAGCACCATCATGGTTAGCAAAATAGCATGACATATTTTAGCCACAAAGAAATCACTTTAGGGTAAAGAGGCAAGAATGTTTCTGCAGGTGGTTATCAGGGCCACCCAACCCCAACATGACTGAAGAAGCAGGGGGGAAAAAACAAAACAAAACAAAACAAAAAAACACCTCACTGGGTTTCCAAGATGGTGGATCTTTACAGAAGTAGATTGCCCTATCTTCTTTCCACGGAGCAGCTGGTAGGTTTGAACTGTCAACCTTCTGGTTGGCAGTCAAATGCTATAGGCATTGCACTACCAGAGTTCCTTAAGAAAAAGAGCAAATGGAGATGACTTTTTTTCACTGAGAATCAGATCCCATTACTGGAGAGACACAATGAGACCATTCAGGGATGTCGTCATCCTTGATGTCCTCTAGTGCCCAGCACACCTGGTAGGACCAAAGGCCTTCTTAAGTTACATTCTTTTAAGTACATGTGTGCTCCCTCTGTTCCCTCACATCTCTGTAAGCAAGGCTTTTTGCTCCCGTTCATATCAAGCTGCTCCCTGCAACTGTGTAGAAAGACTGTCACAACAGCACTTGTCAGGAACTGCAGCAGAGCAAGCCGTGACAGCTGGTGGCACGAGGAGCCATGCATCTGCTTTTCTCTCCCTGCCAAGCCTCCCTGAATAATGGGAGGTCTTGTGTACATAAGAATGACGCTATTGATCTGCCAACAGTGGGCCCTGAGTGCTGCGTTGTGTTTTAAGTACCTGGATTGCATTTACACTACCCCATGCATACACTGTCACCTAATTCACTCTGGGATGCAGGGAACACATTTGCACTTTATTATAAGTGCAAAGAGTCCTGAAGTCCTTATCAAGAGAACGAGGTTTGGTGGCAGCCCTGCCATATACTAGCTCACTTTGTAGTGGTAGGGAAGTCATTAGCCCTTTTTAATTCTCTTTTCTTACATGTAAAAGAGAAAAATAATGCCTCTCTTGACTCTTACGATATACATATAAAGTTATTTTTGAACCTAATATGTGATCTCTATAGTATAAGGCAAATATAAGTGATTATAATTATTTGTAAAGACAAAACAGCACTGCACTTGACAGAAGAAGGCACAACTCTTAAGTGGTCCATTAATTTCCTTGTGTGGTTGATTTCTGAGCCCACACATCTGTGGCCCAACACAAATGGACACATCTTTACCTTGGACAACTGATGAACTCAGCACTAATGGTGCAACCAAAAAAACTAAACACATTACCGTGGAGTCGGATCAGACTCATAGCGACCCCTCCTTGGGTTTCCGAGGTGGTATCACTACGGAAGTAGATTGCTCAACCTTCCTTCTGAGAAGTGGCTGGTGGGTTTGAACTGCCAGCCTTCTGGTTAGCAGGCAAATGTCATAAGCACTATGCCACCAGAGCTCCTACTAATGGTGGGATCCAAGGAAAACAATGGAGAATTCTCCTCAAATTCATAGAATCAAGGAGTCCCTGGGTGATGCAAACAATTAGCACTCAGCTGGCTGTTAACTGAAAAGTTGGAGGTCCAAGTCCACCCAGAGGCACCTCAGAAAAAAGTACTGGTGATCTGCTTCCAGAAAAGGAACACTTGAAAATCCCACAGAGCACAGTTCAACTCTGATACATATGGGGTCACCATGTTTTGAAGTGATACAAGGGCAACTTTTTTTTTTTCAATAGATGATTAGTTCTAAAGGAAATTCTCATCGTGCATGGAATGAGTGGGATGGGTTAAATCAGTGGCCTCCAAACTTTTTGTGCACATGACCTTAGCAGTAAAAGTAAAGTATTTTTGAGCACATTCTTCCAGTACATGAATATTGATTTACTTATAAACAATAGACCTGTACCAATACTAATATATAACATGTGTTGTAAAAAGCATATAAAAAATTAGAAATTTTAAAAGGATAAAGAGAAGTTCTAATGTCTTCTCACATGTCACTTAATGAATCATCTTGCCCAGCCCTGAGAACACATGCTCAGAACTGTGGAGTCCACTGGGCAAATGAAGGAATTGAGGCCCAGAGAAATCAAGTAATTTTTTCAAAGCCGCGCAGCTAGTGGGTGACTGGTTTGACACCCTGGTCTGAGATCACTGTTTCCTGGCATTGTGCACAATCCTGGCATTTACCCTATATTGCAAATTAACCTCAATGGAATCACTACACTTTGTTCTTAGTTTATTCCTGATACATTCAGAGCCTTTTTTTTTATTATTTATTTTTGAAGCTCTTTCTTTTTATTTTTCCTTTTTAATTTCTCAGAGCAGATCTAAGAGAGTGAGTATAGATTTCCTTCACAAAACAATGTGAGAAATAATAGAGCAAGATAGTATGTCACAGATGAAAATACTATATTTATGCCTCATTGTAATCCATTCATTGCTTTATGGATCCAAAGTCCTCTTGGGAGTGTCACAAATCCACATAATGTTCCTGAGTGCCAGATTTGGCATTTGGATCTCTGATTTAGCTGTCAGATATGTAAAATCACATGTAGCCAGACAACTCCCCAGGGACTGTACAGCTGCGAATGCCAGAGAGCACCAGTTACTCCAACAGAGGTCGGTATTAATTTACGCACAGATATCATTCCCCTTGAGCTGCCCTCTCACTGCCCCATCTCACTTTAAGTGTGGCTCTAAAGGGTCTGGTGGATTGACTCCAATAGAGTTCTCTTCTCAGGGACTTTTCCAAACCTGTGGGCTGGTGTGTGTGTGAGGGTGTGACTTTCAAAGGGATCACATACCCTTAAGAGACAGTTGCCATTGAATCGACTCAGACTTATGATAAGTCTATGAGTATCAGAGTAGAGCTGTGCTCCACAGGATTTTCCATGGCTGGTTTCAGGGAAGTAGATGCCTTTCTTCCAAGAAGCCTCTGGATGAACTCAATCCTCCAATCTTTTGGTTAGCACCTGAGCTCTTTAAGCCTTTGTACCACAAGGAGACTCTGCCCTTAAGAGTGACAGCAGCTAACCAAGGACAGCTGACTTTCTGAGGCCATCCCATAGCTCCATGCCTTATCTTCACCCTCTTTTCCCTTCTTAGCATTTCCCAGGCTCCTCCTCCACACACTGTCCTCCCTGTAAAGATCCTGTAGATACCTTATAAATGGCTTTAGTGGATGTCCCTTCCTATGGACTATGTACCAATTCCCTCAGTATCCTCTCCTATGTCCAGATTGGTTTTAATCAATGACTGGGAAAAGATATAAATGAACACTAAATGTATTTCAAAAGAAAAATGAGCTACCTAGGTAAGAGCTCTGGTGGTGTAGTGGTTAAAGCATTTGGTTGCTAACCAAAAAGTAGGTGGTTCAAGCCTACCAGACTTTCTGCCAGGAGAAAGATGAGGCTGTGTGCTTCCATAAAGATTTACAGCTTTGGAAACTCTGTGGGGCAATTCTACTCTGTCCTATAGGGTTGATAAGAGTCAGAATCCACATAATGGCAGTGGGTTTGGTGTTTTGATTTGGATAAAAATTATCCCTTCAACACCAGGGGTGCACCAAGAGAAATTATTTTACTAGGTGAAAGGCTGAAGTCAATGGTCTCTCCATTCTTTTCCAAATCTACAGTAGAAATATCAAGGAAAGTAGAGTCAGAAGGAGTTCTCATGAATCAGAAGGCCTGAATTTAAACTCTCCCTCTGCCAGTTAACAACCAAATGGCCTAGCACGTAAGAGGAAAAGAAATCGTCATTAAACTATGCAAGTTATTTTACTTTTCTGCACTCAAGTTTTATCTGTAAAATGGAAATAACAGTTATAACAATTAATGCTTAATAAACGCAGGTACAAATGAACATGAAACAAGAAATGTCTATATATTATAATCTCCAAATGCCTCATAATTTTTATAACTAGGCAGTTCTACATTTGCGATTTTCACAAGGCTCCTTTCTATACCTGTCAATTCTGGAAGCCATTGCTGTTCTTTTAGGTCCGTTTTATGGACTGAATTGTCTCCCCAAAAAGATATGTTGGACCTAAGCCTGTCTTAGGTCCAAAGGTGACTTTGCTTAGAAATAATGTCTTTGAAGCTGTTATCAGTCAAATTAACATAAAATCACCCTACTGAAGTAGGATGAGTCCTAATCTCATCTGAGTAGTGTCCTTAAAGAGAGGAGAAGAGGCACATAGAGACACACACAGAGGGAAGATGGCCATGGGAAGATGTAGGCAGAGATTGGAATGATGCTACCACAAGCAAAGGAACACTTGGAGCTCCCAGAATCTGAAAGAGACAAGAAAGGATCTTCTAGAACTTTTAGAAATAATACGGTCATGCTGACACCCTGAATTTGGATTTCTAGTCTCCAGAACTGCAAGAAAACATGTTTCTGTTCTTATAAATAAAAAACAAAAACCAAACTCACTGCTGTGGAGTCGGTTTTGACTCATAGTGACCCCTCCTTGGATTTCCAAGCTGGAATCTCTAAGAAAGTAGATTACCCAGTCTTCCTTCTGAGGAGTGTCTGGTGGGTTTGAACTGCCAGCCTTCTGATTAGCAGTCAAATGCTTTAGGCACTACATCACCAGAGTTCCCCTTATAAATAAACCACCTTATTATATATATATATATGCCACTCAATTTATGGTCTTTTGTTACAGCAGCTCTAGTAAAAAGTAAACTGTCCCTTCTTAAAAATAATGATCTAAGATACTTTTTGACTTCAGGATAGGTGAATGGTCACTAACTCAAACCCTCCATGTCCATTGTTTCATCTCTTAATTCTAGCCACTGCCTCAAACAATGGTTTGTTCTAGGCAGGCTTCCTACAGGTATAACCTCCTAGTAGCACACCTTAGACATAATACCTCATCTCTCTCATTTCTACCCCTGGTTTTCCCTGACTCTAGAATATTTGCAGAATCCACTCTATACTCACTCATGCACACCTGGAGTATTATCAATCTATGGAGCCAACTTTGGCCAATGGGGGATAGGTGTCATCCCAGAAATGTTTCCTCTCTATCCTTTGAGTGAGCAGCTCTGAGACATATTCCACAAGGCCTCGTAACAGGTCCTGGGAAGTTAGCATCCCGTTGCTGTTGTGGGGGCTGACAAAATAATGCATCTTTATTATATCTCCCTCCTTCTCTGTTTAATGCTCTGTCTCACCCTGTTTCCTGGGATCCATTGCTGAAAAAACACTCACCCAACCTGTCAATCTTTGTCCCAGGCTCTGCTCTTAGGGCAACTCACACTAAGATACCACCACTTGCAAGGCACTGTCGTAGATTATCTTATTTTATATTCTAGAGAGCTTGATAACTAGAACCTGTGGCTCAAATTCTGCCTGGTTTTATAAATAAAGTTTTATTGGAATACAGTCAGGATCATTTATTTATGTATTGTCTATGACTGATTGTACATTACAGTGGTGAAGTTGAGCACTTGCGACAGAGACAGTATGTCCCACTAAGCCTAATATATTTACCCTTTGGCCCTTTGCAGAAATAGTCTGCTGACTCTGTTCCAAATGTGACACCTGGACCACCTGCAGACGAATTGCCATGTTAAAATGCAGATTCTTATGTCCAAGTACTTCCCAAAGAAAACATCAAAAGAATTGGCTGAAACTTAGTCTACATGATGGGTCACCAACCCAAAGACCCACGGAAGGAAAGCAAGGAACAAAGAGAATGAAGTGGGGCAAATCTTTTGTTTGACACAGACACATTTTTCTATTATTAAAAATTAGTTGAAAGAGTTTTCTATTCTTTAAGAAATATGCTCTCTCCCAGGCTTTCTAGTAACAGCCCACATTGTCTCTCTTTTGCTTTTTACTTTGATATAAACACAAGAGGGAAATGGTTTCCTACAATGAGATAATAGTGCAAGCTGAATGAGCACCCATGCTTGCCCTCAGGACTGGGCAGACGAAATGGAAAGCAGGAGTCTGACTCAAATGCTGAAGTCCACCCTGGAGAAAGTGGGCAGTCTCCACTCAGCTCCAGGCAACTATTGCCTCACAGAAATGGTGTCCCAGGTATGCCAAATCTTCTGGGCTTTTTTTTTTTTTTTTCTTTTTAAAGGAAAATATTTGAATTATTTTGTGAAGTGTCCCCATTTTTAAGGTTTCCCATATTTCTAATTACCCTATGGATTAAATAAGACAAGACTTTGGGGCAAATTCCATTTATTGTTATTGTTAGGTGGCATCAAGTTGATTTTGACTCTTAGAGAGCCCATGTGACAAAGTAAAACTGCCCCATAGGATTTTCCTGGCTATCATCTTTTCAGGAAGGAGCTCTGGTGGTGTAGTGGGTAAGGCATTTAGCTGCTAACCAGGTCAACAGTACAAACTCACCAGTTGCTCTGTGGAAGGAAGATAGAGAGATCTACTCCCATGAAGATTTACAGCCTCGAAGCAACTGGGGTCTTAAAAGCTTTTGAGCGGCCATCTAAGATGCAACTATTGGTCTCCTCTAACCTGAAGCAAAGAAGAGTGAAGAAAATCAAGACATCTGGAAACAATTAGTCCAAGGATAAGATGGACCATGAGGACCTCAGCCTTCACTACACCAAGACCAGAAGAACTAGATGGTGCCTGGCTACCAATGTTATCTGGTCAGAAAGGGATCAAAACTGGAGATCCTGGAGAGAGTGGGAGGAAGAATGTGGAACAAAATCCAAAAACACAAAAATGACCAGAATTACTGGTTAGATAGAGTCAGGTGGAACTCCCAAGACTATGGTCCCGAGTTACCCTTCAGGCCTAGAATTGGACTCACTTCCATAGATTAGCTTTCAGCCCAACAGTAGAAAGACGTACAAGCAGAACACCTACCCCACGATGATGTACCCACCTACTCTAGAGAGATACACTGCTTAGAGCAATTGGCCATGGGCACCAGAAGGATAACATTCACATAGAGGGAAAGCTGGAGAGACAGGACTGCATAGTTAAGAAGAGCACAGGGAGGGGGTGGTCACAGGGATGGGAGGGGAAGAGAGTTAGTTATGGTCAGGAATTTATACACTATCATTCTTAGTAGGCCATTTTAAGGATTCAGTGGACTAGGTCGGTAAGGCACCTGCACAGAGTAGGCACACAGCAAACTACAAACTTGCCCCCTCATTCCTGATTGCCACCCACCAGTCCTTGTCAACTTTCACTGGGATCAGTTCCTTAAACTAAAGGTACCAAGCACTAATGATCCATCCTTCCCAGGACCTCAAAGGGAGGGCCAATGCCCCTATTTTACAACTCATTGTGCCATGTGCTGCTCCACTGTGCACTTATGACAAGTTTAAGCTATGTATTTTATTGCTGCCACCACCTGCCTGTCAGTGTGTCCTACTGTGCTGCCTTGTGTGTTGCTATGATGTTGGAAGCTATGCCATCAATATTTCAAACACCAGCAGTGGCACCCAATGTGAATTAGTAGTACTTCAGACTAAAACAGACTAGAAAGAAAGGCCTGCTATTTTTGATCTACTGTCAAATATTAGCCAATGAATTCCCTATGGATCATAAGAGAATATTGTCAGATATAGTGCTGAAAGACGAGCCTCTTCTGGATTGGAAGGCACTCAAAATACACAGTAGCTGATACAGCAGACTTGAGCACACCAACCCTCATGGAGATCATGCAGAATCGGGCAACATTTCATTCTGTTGTACTAGGGTTGCAACAGTTGGAGCCAAAGGGAGGGCAATTAATAACAATTTATTGCTACAAAACTTTGATTAATATCTACTTCTTCACCAGCCTGTGTATGATCCTGGAGGGCCAGGATCAGGTTTGTTTTCCATAGAATCTCCAGCCTTGGAATGCCTGAGACTATGAATAAATGAACAAAGAGTGAAACGCCAGGTTTTACTGCCCAGGTGTGGAGGGAAGATATTTTTAAATATGGTCTTCCTCAGGTTCCTGTAATGTGGGACTAGCAGAGAAAAAGGCAGGGGTTAGGGGTAATTCCTTCGCTTCCATTCTGCCTCAACCATTCCTTCATTTCCTAGCTTCATTGTATCCCATTCAGCTCCTAACTTCATCTCTATTGGATAAAGGCAACCTATGTGGGTATTTATGAAAACAATGGTCACAAACATGGGAACTGTGGGGGCAGAGAAAGGTACATACCAGGTGAGACCACCCTGCTAATCCTTCTACCATTCTTGGGTGTAGGAGGAGGAAATATAGACTTTGGTCTACAAGGGTCTGGACAAATTCAGATTTTTTTTCCCCACACTCTGGACATTGCACTTGGTTGGCCCAGCATTCTGCCAAGCAGAGATGAGCAATATTCACTTTAAGTTTCTTTCAGCTCCTCCAGGGCAGGATCTGATAACTGGGTCCCAAACCAACCAAATCTGTCAAGCCTCCACCTTCACCTCCAGTCCCCAAGCTCAGAGCCAGTCAGCTTATTCGGGAATTGACATCAGCAGAGGGCTTTGTCCATTACCTTCCAGAACTCTCTTTAACCTTAAGCTTCCCAAGGCCAACCCCAGCAGGAAGAGAAGGAGAAGGGAATTAAAAGTTTGCTCCAATAAATGATTGACCAGTGTTATAAAATTAAAAAGGAACTGCTTTTACATCCAAGCTGAGGTTTATGGAAAGCAGAAGATAGTTCTTTCCTGCCAGTGCACACACACACACACACACACACAGAGTTTTAAATCAGAATCTGAGTCAGACCAGTCCCTGAGTCTGAATGCAGCAGTCACACCAGCTTCCTAGATGCCAGCTTCTTTCTCTTAGGGGGATACAAATACATAGGGACACCATGCTAAATTTATTTTATGTCTACAAATCATACAGGATTTGTGCTTTTGCTTCCTAAGTTATCTGTTCTATAAGTCCATCTCTCACTATTGCCCTGTATGATCATTAACAAGTTACAGGAGCTGAGGATGCTATTGGGATTGTCAGCTGTCATTGAGTCAGCCGTCAACTCATGGAGACTCGTACAATGGAACGAAATGCTGCCTGGTCTTATGTCATGCCGATGATCAATTGTGATCCATAAGATGTTCACTGGTGATTTTTAGAAGATCGCCAGACCTTTTTTCCTAGTCTGCAAACTTAGTCTGGAAGCTCCACTGAAACCTGCAACACACAAGCATCCACTGACAGATGGGCGGTGGCTGCACATGAGGTGCTTTGGCTCGAAATCGAACCCAAGTTTCCTGCATGGAAGGGGAGAATTCTACCACTAATGCCTAATAGGAAGATACAGTGGCAGAAAAGCAGAATCCCATCCCCTTTCAATGTATATTATAGTTGGGGAGATGCACCATCCTCCCAAAACCCAGGGCTAATTTCCAAATGGGCCGAAGAGACAATGACCTCTATAGGGGTTTAGAGATTAGGAGTGTTGTTTGGTTGGGGAAGACTTTGCTCCTGTGTTTCTCAGTTACTGAATTAAGACCCAGTTATAAAAAACAAAGACTATAGTCCATCCAATTTACTCAGCGTCCTTTCTTGTGTCAAGCAAAATGGCAGAGGTTGATTAAAACCTATGATTGTGTGAATGCTGAAGGGCACAATCCAGAGTTCCCCTTTAATATATCACTTTACAACATAGTACATACTATACAGACATTAAAAGGGTAATAACAAGATTTACATGATTTTATAACAATTTTATTACCACTCCTCTGGACCACAATTTCTTACCTGTAAAATAAGATGGTAGACTAACTAAACTTGACAATCTCCTCAAGGCCAAGGAAAAGATTTCTGACAATAAAGGTAATGTTGTTTCATTGTAAAATAAGACAATACAGAATAGTATAAAGAAAAAAGAAAAATTCTTCTATGATCCCACCATCTGGAGAGAGCCACTTTTGACTTTTAGATCTACATCCTTAGAGATAATTTTCAAAGAGTTTTTCTTCTTTTTTATAGAAGTGTGATTGTTCTATGCAAAATCTATTAACCTTTTTTAAAAAATATATATTATGAATATCTGTCCAGGTCAGTGTAGATAAGATTACATCTCAGTTTCAGTGACTACAGTTTGCTACTCAGCACATTTCCCATTGATGAGCATTTGTTGTTGTTAGTTACTGTCAAGTTGGCCCCCAACACAGGGTGACCCCTTGCACAATGTAAGAAAATGTAGTCCAATCCTGTGCCATCCCCATGATCAGTTGTAGGTCAGACCATTGTGACCCATAGGGTTTTCATTAACTAATTTTCAGAAACAGATGGTTAGGCCTTTCTTCCTAGTCTATCTTAATCTGGAAGCCCCAAAGAAACTTCCTCAACATCATAGAAACATGCAAGTCACCACTGACTGACAGGTGGTTGGCTGTGTATGAAGTGTATTGACCAAGAATTGAACCAAGTCTCCCACATGGAAGGCAGAGAATTCTAACACTGAACGATCGTTGTTCCCATGATGAATATTTAGATGGCTTTAAATTTCACTATTAACAATAAGACATCAGTAGCATCACTTTATATAGATCTTTGTCCACTTGTATCTTTTTTCTTTTTGCAGCCACTGTGTCAATCCATCTCATTGAGGGCCTTCCCCTTTTCTGTTGACCCTCCACTTTATCAAGCATGATACCCTTCTCCAGAGAAAGGTCCCTTCTGACAACATGACCAAAGTAGGTGAGACGAAGTCTGGCCATTCTCTCCTCCAAGGAGCATTCTGAATGCACCTCTTCCAGAACAGATCTGTTAGTTCTTTTAGCAGTCTGTTGTGCCTTCAGTATTCTCCTACAACACCACAACTCAAAAGCATGGACTGTTCTTCGGTCTTCCTTATTTATTGTCCAGCTCTCACATGCATATGAGGCAATTGAAAACACAATGACTTGGGTAAAGTACTTTAGTCTTCAAGGAAACATCTTTGCTCTTCAGAACTTGAAAGAGGTCTTTTGCAGCAGATTTGCCCAATGCAATACGTTGTCTGATGTCTTGACTGCTGCTTCTATTGGTGTTGATTGTAGAACCAAGTAATATGAAGTCTTTGACAACTTCAATTTTTTCTCCCATTTATCATGATGCATCTTATTGGTCCAGTTGTGAGGATTTTTTCTTTTCTTTATATTGAGGTGTAATCCATACAGCAGAATCTAGTCTTCAATCTTCAACAGTGAGTGCTTCAAGTCATCCTCACTTTCAGTGAGCAAAGTTGTGTCATCTGCGTATCACAGGTTGTTAATGAGTCTTCCTCCAATCCTGATGTCACGTTCTTCTTCATATAGTCCAGCTTCTCAGATTATTTGCTCAGCATACAGATTGAATAAGTATGGTAAAAGGATACAACCCTGACACAATACCTTCTTGATTTTAAAGAACGACAGCCTCCTGGTCTATGTAGAAGTTCCTCACGAGTACAGTTAAGGGTTCTGGAATTCCCATTCTTCTCAATGTTATCCACAATTTTGTTATGATCCTTACAATCAAATGCTTTGGCATAGTCAATGAAACACAAGTAAACATCTTTCTGTTATTCTTTGCTTTCAGCCAAGATCCATCTGACATGAGCAATAATATCCCTTATTCCACATCCACTTCTGAATCTGGCTTGCCTTTCTGGATGTTCTCTGTCAGTATACTGCTGCAACCATTTTTGAATTCTCTTCAGGAAGATTGCACTTGCATGTGATATTGTTCCATAATTTCCATATTCAGTGGGATCACCTTTCTTTGGAATGAGTACAAATATGGATCTCTTCCAGTCAGTTGGCCAGGTAGCTATCTCGCAAATCTCTTACTTTTAGTATCCACTGTTAACTTTTGTCTTTAAACAACTACTTTAAAAAAAAATATGGTAAGTGTATATGTAAGAAAATATTTGCCATTTCATTGTTATTCATATGTACAATTCAGTGAGATTAATTACATTCATCATGTTCTTCAGCCATCACCATTATCCATTTCCAGATTTTTCCATCACCCTTAACTCAGTGTCCCCCTAAGCAATGAATTCCTCTTTTCCCCTTTCTCCTGTCTGCACCTGGTAACCATTTTTAATGTTTCTTTTCTTATTGTGTTGTGTGACTCTTATATGTCACCTTAAATTCTAAGATAGAGAATGAATGATAAATGAATGATAATAAAATATGCTTATCAGAGATTCCTCATGATGGTGGTGATGGTAAGGACATGGCATTATAGAACTTTCTCATTCTCTTCCTTAACATGAAGATAAATGTCACTCCTTGGGCCTCCCTTTCACTTAGAAAGATTCTATGTGTAGAGAGCATTTGTCAAATATTTGGCAAAGAGGGTGACTTGTATGCATGGGGTCCAGATGGCACTGGAAGAAACAGTGAAAAGAAACAGGGATTGTTGAGATGGTGTAGGGAATGGATATGGAACTCTAGGGTGGGTATTCTGGAGCAAAATTCTGGGATTATTGTTACCATTTGTCTGAATAAGTGTCCCAGATAGTCTGAAACTATAGTTTCTGGGCTTTGTTCTGGACACTAAGTTGAAGGGACCCCTTCTGGTTAAACTAAGCTGAATATTTACCAAATGCCCTTTACCAACTCCAGGGAAACTTGGCTCAAATGACTTATTAATAAATAGACTCAGTAGAGTGAAACAGAGTGTTCCTCATCACTGAGAGTATTCAAAAATCCAGGTGACAAGGCTGGAAAATAAAGAATCTGTCACAATTTCTGTAGAAGGACTTTCTGCATTATGCAACTAGATACCAAAGGCATTTTTCATTACCTTAGAATCTGGCACTATTTGATCAGTCAATTCAGCTCAACAATTAAGTGGGAAGAAAAACAGTCAGACTGATTGTTTTACTCTTTTTCTAAGAATTGATTGTTCAGCTTGGACAAAGATGTTGATCCCATTTTGCATGTGGAGATAGTCAATTTAGAGGATTGTTCTTGTTGGCGTAAGCCCTGGGAGACAGAAATGAAATGTGACATCGCAGCTGGAATATGCTGAAGGTGAACGAATGGCTCAAATCCTTGGAGTTTTTTCCTCTGGCTCCTCAAGGTTTTACAATCTGGTGCATAGTCAGAATGGTGTTAATTATTGACAATTCAATAAATGTTAAGCAAACATTTCTAATTGGTGGTAATTCCACGGTGCAGATAACCAACTGATTCTCTCTGGCCCTAAGAATTGTGGGAGATACTGGATAATGGGTGTGGCTGTGAAAGTCTCCCTCAGAGCCTCTGTTAAAGATAGTGGAAAAATTTGGGAACAGTTATTGATGATGGTTGAACAAGCTGAACATATGTAATGTCACTGAATTGTACAAATGATGTTTGAAATGGCAAATGTTTTGTTACCTATGTATTTCCCACAATTAAGAAGAGAAGAAATAGCAGCAGGGTCACCCACGGTAGATAGATTTCAGCAGAGCTTCCAGACTAAGACAGATTAGGAAGAAAGGCCTGGTGATCTATTTCTGAAAACCAGCCAATAAAAACTCTATGAATCATAAGAGAACACTGTCCAATATAGTGCTGGGAGAGGAGCCCTCTAAATTGGCAGGCACTCAATATACATAGTGGTGGCAACAATACACTCTAGCACACCAACAATCATGAAGATGGAGCAGGACCAAGCAGCATCTTCTTTGTACATGACCTGATGGCAACTGTGGTATAGTGAACTATTTGGTATGGCTCTCCTAGCCATGGTCTTTGTGACTCCCACCAGATTACTAGGTGGAACTATGCAAACAAAGAAGTCTGTGGCCCACCAAGGGCACTGGATAACTTGCTAAAGATATAAAAAAGGTACACGGCACTTTTGTGGGGGTGGAACCATGCAAATAAGGTGTATGGAACTCTAATATGGGGATTGGTTAGTTTTGTCATTCTGCTATGCTTAAAAATGAGTCCTCCTGGAGGCAGCTCTGGTAGCGTAGTGCCTAAGGCACTTGACTGCTAACCAGAAGGCTGGCGGTTCAAACCCACCAGCCACTCCTCAGAAGGAAGATGGGGCAATCTACTTCCATAGTGATACTGCCTCAGAAACCCAAGGAGGGGTTGCTATGAGTTGGGTCCGACTTGACGGCACATAACAACAACAACAGAAGCAGAAGGGGGGGATCTCACTGCCACTGAGGGAAAAGAACTGGAGGTGGAGTGGATCTCTTGGACCTGAGATCCCTGTGCTGGACTTCCTTGGCAGAGACGACCAACTTAGATTACTGGCTGAGGAATCAAGAAGCACGAGACAGAGCAGCAGGCTTGCTGGCCCACGGAGTGAGAAAGCTGAGTGTCTTTGGGTAGGAGGCTTGCTGGCAAAGTGAGGTTCACATAGTTGTACCTATTGGCAGAGCAGAAGCCAGGCCAAGAGAGGCCAAGGACCAGAGAGGCATGCCTGAGGTCATGGCAGGGAGGAGACTGTTCTGAAGGAAGGAAGGAGCAGAGAAGTAGTGAGTGCCTTGTGAGGGACAAATGGTGTAAGAATGGACAAAAAAGCTGGAGGGTGGTGGCATGTCTGGTCTCATAGGAATATGCCTTGGGCTGTTGATAGCGATTCTCTCTCCATCTTGTGAACTGAAGTTAGAGGAGTTGGACGAAGGTGCCACCTCCATGTCTTTTTTGCAGCAACTAACTATAGATTTAAGAGAGATTCATTTTAAGAAATTGGCTCACCACTCATAGCTAAGTTCAACAAGACAGAAAATAACAAATGCTGGC
>NW_006921599.1:9637774-9669507 GCF_000298275.1 Orycteropus afer afer
TAAAAAAAAAAAAAAAAAAAAAGAAATTGGCTCACAAAGTTGTGAGGACTGGCAAGTCTGAAATCTGTTGGGCAGGCCAACAGGTGGGTAATTCAGCAGGATTTCTATGTTACTGTCTTGAGAAAGAATCCTTCCTTCACTGGGAAGCCTCAGTTTTTACTCTGAAAATTTTGAACTGATTGAACAAGGCCCATTCCCATTATGGAAGATAAACTGTTGTTAAAAAAAAAACTCACTGCCCTTGTGCCCATCCCGATTCATAGCCACTCCACTTTGGGTTTCCAAGGCAGTATCATTACAGAAGTAGATTGCCCAATCTGGAAGATACCACTTCAGAAAACCAAGAAAGGGTCACTATGAGTGAGATCTGACTTCCCGGCAGTGAATTGTTTTTTTTTTTGTTTTTTTTTTAACAACAGATTATCCTCCATAATGGGGATGGGCTTTGTCCAATCAGTTAAAAGTTTTCAGAGTAAAAACTGAGGCTTCCCAATGAAGGAAGGATTCTTTCTCGAGACAGTAACATAGAAATCCTGCTGAATTACCCACCTGTTGGCCTGTCCAACAGATTTCAGACTTGCCAGTCCTCGCAACTTTGTGAGCCAGTTTCTTAAAACTAATCTCTCTCAAAAAACAAAAGCAAAAGAAACTATACCTCAGAACAACAAAAAGAAAAACTCACTGCCATTGAGTCGACTCCAACTCATAGTGACCCTCTTTGGGTTTCCAAGGTGGTAAATCTTTACCGAAGTTGATTGCCCAGTCTTTCTTCTGAAGAGTGGCTGGTGGGTTTGCATGCCAACCTTAGGGTTAATGGTCAGATACCCTAGGCACTACACCACCAGAGCTCCTTATACCTCAGAACAAGGTCTACAAAAGTCAGGGTCTATGTTTGCCTTGTTACCAGTTACCATTGAGTTGATTCTGACTCATCGCAATTACATGTGCTTCAGAGTAGACTGTTCTTCTAGGGTTGGAAGTAGATTGCATACAAGTTCAATATGGGCTAGTTTTAAAAATCTGCATTGCCACCTCATAGAGGGATAGTGAAGATCTGAGGGCAATTAAAACCTAAGTGTGAAGACTAGAAGTTCTCTTTGGGAGCTTACTAAGAGGTCCTTATCTCTTGTAGTGGGAGAACAGAAAAACAAAGCTGAAAAGCAAATTCGGGTGTTAACAGAGAGAGCTCTAGCTTCAAAGACATTGAATGATAAGCCTATATCTGAAATGCCAAGGACAAGGCCCAGCTTGGGAAAACCTGAGACACTGACATTCTGGCTGAGGATATGTGGGTGAATATCCCCAGTTATGGATGAAATTGTGGCCCCCCAAAATATGGAATCCTAACCCTTTATATAATGCAGATTTAAACCCATGTGGGAATAAAATTTTCTTTGTTATGTTAATGAGATCATATCATTGTACAATGTGTCTTAAGTAGATCACTTATAAGATATAAAAGGAGTAGGTTAGGCACAGAAGCAAGCAAGCAGGAATGGGGGAAAGATACATGTTGTATGGAGATCACCAAGGAATATCAAAAGGAAGCTGAGATAAAGATTTTCCTCCAGAATGAACAGTTTCCCCCTAGAGCTGGTGCCTTGAATTCAGACTTCTAGCCTCCTGAATTGGACGAAAATAAATTTCTGTTTGTTAAAGCCACCCCCTTGTGGTATTCCTGTTATAGTAGCACTAGGAAACTAAGACACACCTCCAACATCTTGGCTCCTCAGATACTTCTAAACTCAGAGCTTGCAGAAGTGACTCTCCCTCCATATTAAGATCTCTTACTTCTTGCTTATAGGAAGACACTACAGAAACCTTCCATTGAGGCAACAGCATCACATTGATTTCTCAGTACTCTCAGGATCTGCCTCCACCTCCTCTCTTGGCTGCCAAGCCAATAACAAGGTTAAGGCTGAACATTATCTCGATGGAAGCATTCTGGTCCTGACAAAGAAGCCAAACAACTGTACCCCCAAAGAATCAGCAAGTGTTATCCAGCATGTACCAATACCCA
Source organism: Orycteropus afer afer (assembly GCF_000298275.1). Classification (NCBI taxonomy): domain Eukaryota; kingdom Metazoa; phylum Chordata; class Mammalia; order Tubulidentata; family Orycteropodidae; genus Orycteropus; species Orycteropus afer. The sequence goes on from NW_006921599.1 coordinate 9,639,795, forward strand.
TAGGACTGGAATCTAAAGGCGCTTAATCAAGGGGCTAGAACACAAGACTGTACATGGGAAAGTAAGCTGATGGAGGACATTCTCTGAGGATAAACTCATCCCTAAGATAGCTCCTAGAAAGAAACTGGGAGAAGGCTATGGCCTGTGTTATGCAATGTTGAAATGCCTGAATTGTCTTGCTAAAACAAGAATTTAAAAGGATTAAAGAAGTGGGTGTGCTGGAGTAGATGTATTTATTTGAGTCCAGAAGTCCCACCAGAAGGTTAGATCCCCTAGGAAGGAGTAAAGGAGATATCATTCAGAAAGACCACCAGAAATGGGATGGTGAGGGGCATCAGCATCACTAAGAAGTTCAGCAGTGGCTCTCCTCAGCAGGCCAGGGATGATGGCAAGGAGAGGCTGTCAAGGAATTTGGTTCCTTGTTACCAGTGGGGATGATGGAGACAGAGGCTAGGTGGTAGAAGCCAGAGGACTTGCATTTCTCAAAACAACTAGCAATCTGGGAGGAGCAACCAAGGAGTTAGAGAGTTGTGGAGATGATTAATAGACCATGACAACTGTAAGGGCAAAATGGATGGCCAGTCAACAAGGGTACTGCTTAATGTATATGATCAAATTAATGGGACAATGGATGAGCAGCATGAGATAGAGAGGTATCACCCCAATGCAAGTCATGATCCCTTGTTTACTTCCCAGATCTAAGCCAGTTTTCTGACTTAGGGTTTATTGACTAAAGAGGTAGTAGGTCCATAAGAAAAGGGACCTACAATACCATGGCAAGTATATACTGCAGTTCATTCTCTGGTCCTTCCTCAAAGGAAGTTATGGACCTTTACATAGGTGTACACTAGGGAAGGGAGAATACATAGACATTTTCGGGGCAATTAGATACAGAGTCAATTTGACATTTATGTCCAGACACCTGGTCCCCTGTTGGAGTGAAGGCATAAGAAGTTAGGTAATAAATGGTGTCCTGACCAAAACCTACTTTACAATAAATCCATTGGGTCCAAGGACCCAACAGTAAGCATTTTCCCAATCCCCAAATGTATAATTAGGACTGATGTACTTAGCAACTGGAATAAGCCCCATTTTAGATCCTTGTCCTAGAGTAAGATCTAGCATAGTGGGGGAAACCTGAAAGCCTCTAAACTGCCTTCCCTACCCACTGCTGGCCAAGATAACAAAACCAAATTTAAAAACTTTTGAATGATAATAATAATCACATGAGAGAACTGGGACAGCAATTAGCAATCTCTTTAAAATCTAAGGAGTTCCAGGGTGGTGCAATTGGTTAATGTTTTGGCTGTTTAACCAAAAGGTTAGCAGTTCAAATCCACTCAGAGGCAACTTGGAAGAAAGGCCTGGTGAACTATTTCCAAAAAAAAAATTAGCTATTGCAAACAGTTCTACTTTGATGCACTTGGGGTTGTCATGGGCCAGAGTTGACTCAATGGTAACTAATTTACTGGTTTTGAGATCTAAATATGTGGGAATACTGGTTCCCAACGTACCTCTCTGCTTAGTTCACCAGTCTGGCCTCAGCAGAAACTGTTGGAATGACCCCCTGAAAAAGTAGCTGAAATACCATTTTGGAAGATGGGGTATCATCCCCCAGCATGCAAGATATACTGTGAATCATACAGCTCTATAAAGCACTCTACCCCAACAGGAAAAAACAAAAAAGTAGACCTCAGAATCAAAGGATTGAACCAAGAGTGGCCTACTTACCATCATTCTCATGACCCCCTGGAAGCCTTTATTATTTTCATCTGTGGAATTCTGGGCCTTGCAGGGTTAAAAGTGCTGATCTTAAAGGGCCCCATTGAACCACAAGCTATAACCAGGCACTTTGAATTCCTTTGTTGGGGAACCAGAGGCAAGAAGAGGAATTAGCATCTTGGCAGGGACTATTGACTGTGGTTAGCATCCTCTATGGTGGGGCAGGAAGGGAAATGTGGCACCCAGGTGATCCATTGGGCATTGGTCTTTCATTGCTCACTTGTGACTGTGAATGGAAAAGTATAGCAACCCTGGCTTTACTAGGGGACTTTGTTTAGCTTTCAAAAGTGTAGTTAGGGGCAGCCTCCAGCTACTAACATTTTCCAGTCCACCTCAGCTTTCAAGCTGAGGCTCACACTCTTCTAGGGTGCCCTCTAGCCAATAACTGAGTAAGACTGAGGTCTGAGAACCCAGCCATTTCCATCAACACACACACACACAAACAAACCTGTCAAGTGGACTCCAACTCATGATGACCCCAGAGCAGAACTACTCCATTGGGTTTCTAAAGGCTCTCATGGCATAGTGGTTAAAGCAGTGGTTTGAACCCACCAGCTGCTCTGTTGGAGAAAGATGAGGCAGTCTGCTTCCATAAAGTTTTACAGCCTTAGAAACCCTATAGTGTCACTGTGAGTTGGAATTAACTTGATGGCAGTGGGTTTGGTTTCTTTGCGGTATCTTATGGAAATAGATCACTAGGCCTTCTGCAGTGAAACAGGTTGAATTTGAGCCAACAGCCTTTTGATTAGTTGGTATTGTTATGTGCTGTTGAGTCGGACCCAACTCATAGCGACCCTTCCTTGGGTTTCCTAGGTGATAGATTGCCCGACCTTCCTTCTAAAGAGTGGCTGATGGGTTTGAACTGCCAGCCTTCTGGTTAGCAGTCAAATGCCTTAGCACTATGCTGCCAGAGCCCATTTGTGTTGCACACGGACCTTCCATTAACATAGGACTAGTTTGAAGACCACCTTTGCCCTGGATCTCCCTGTTGGGCTGGGAGAAATCTTGTCTGATCTGCATCCCATTTTGACAGCTTCCCCTGCCCAATCCTGCTTCCTCCCATTTCCTCCCCAATGATTTTGAGTTTTGTTCCACATTGCTGTCCCTCTCTATCCAGGATCTCCTACATAGAGCCCCCTTCAAGTGGTTGACAGTGGTAGCCGGGCACCATCTAATTCTTCTGGTCTCATAGTCATGTAGGCTGCAGATCACATGGTTTACCAGTTGGTAGGACTAATTGTTTCCATGAATCTTTGGTTTTCTTTATTCTTCTTTGCTCTGGATGAGGAGAGACCCATCCTTGCATCTAGATGGCTGCTTGCAAGCTTCTAAGATCCTGGTCACTACTTGCCAAAGTGGGAGGTGGAACAATGTTTAGTGTAGTATAGTATGCCAAATGAGCTTTTTTTTTATTTTTTTTAAAAAAAGGAAGAGAAGAGAGGGAAAAAATGGCTTAAACATTAAGTATACCTGAGAAGAAATAAAAATGCCCAGATGAATCCATAAAAGTAATTGCTGTGAAAATTAAAAGTCATAGCATGGAAAAAACTAAATAAGAATGAATGAAGTGCCTGATAATTTTTTGACCAAAAGCAATTGAGCAGACAGACAGAAAAAAAGGGGAAAAAAAAAAAAGTTACAATCTTATTTTATCCCAGTCAGTAGTACATGAGTAACAAAATGAATTGGAGATAATTTAGGAGAATTTTTTACAAGACAAGGTAATAGATATGACCTTGTTTCACTAAGCTTGGGAAAGGAGAGATACAAAATTGAAATATGTTGATGAAAGCATATGCTCTATTCAAAAGAAATAGATCTGTTAGGGGAATAAATTGAGAAGATGCTATGTCAAGAAGACAGACATCTTTGTGGCAATCATGAACCTGGGGATGGATGGATGTTGAAGAGCAAATATGTATGTGTAAAAGGAGACAAGCATAGAAGTGATGAGTTGTGGTACAGGGCATGTTCCTCAGGCCCAGCTGATCCTCAAAGTTGCTTAACCGGTTGCCATTGCTGACTTAGGACGACCTCACGTATGCCAGAGTAGAATCATGCTCCACAGCGTTTCTAGTGGCTGATTTTTTGGAAAGTAGATTTCTAACCCTTCCCTCTGGGACACATCTAATTGGACTTGAACCTTTTGATTAATAGCCAAGCTCAGTTGCAACACCCAAGGAATCCCAAAATTGCTTAGATGGCCTGTAAAATGCACTTTCTTGAGCTCCCACTAAATCAGAAATTCTGAGTTGGGTCCTAAAATTTGTATTTTTACAACTCCCAAAGTAATTCAGAGGGTCAAATGAGTGTGTGAATCTAGTATGCAGACTGGGTCACTGGGCCAGATGAATAAAAGGGGTGATGGGTTCCCATTGTGGGTTGAAATTCTTTCTCCCAAAATGGTACAGGCTAATACCTGGTACCTATGAATGTGACCTTGTTTGCAAATAGAGTCTTTGCCAATGTAATCAAATTAAGATGAGGCTTCACTGGACTAGGGTGGGCCCTAAATCCAATGATGATGTCCTTATAAAAAGGCCATGTGAAGATGGAAGCAGAGATAAGAGTGATGCAGCTGAAAACCAAGGAATACCAAGGAGTGCCAGTGACCACCAGAAGCTAGAAGAGGAGCATGAAATAGATGTTCTTGCAATGCCTTTGGAGGAGTGTGGCCCTGCTGATACCTGGATTTCAGACTTCTGGCCTCCAGAACTTTGATAGAATAAATTTCTGTTTTTTTTAAGTCACCAAATCTGTTATCATTTGTCATGAAAGGCTCAGGAAACTAATGCAGAAACTAATACAGGAAACAAATCCAAACCAAACTCACTGCCATCGAGTTGATTCCAACTCACAGAAACCCCCATAGAGTTTCCAAGGCTGTAAATCTTTATGGAAGCAGACTGCCTCATCTTTCTTCTACAAACTGGCTGTGGGTTTGAACCACCAACCTTTTGGTTAGCAACCAAATGCCTTATCCACTACACCACCAGAGTTCCGTAATACAGTCCAACAGTGATACTGCCTTGGCAACCCAAGGAGGGGTCGCTATGAGTCGGGTCCAACTCGACGGCACAAGAACAAGAAGAAGACATATAAAAAAAAAAAAAAAAGTCATATAGAAGTAATTTAGTAACAATGGGAGATTTCAATTCTCTAAACATCTACGAGAAGCCTCATTTGGCAAAAACTGGGCAGCATATTACTTGCCTGGCTAAGTTATTAAGAAGATCCAGCAAGCAAATGAAGCAAATTAAATCTATTGCCCAGATTTAATTCTGACCAACTGAGATAAAGTAATACTTAGCAAGAGGAGGAGATGGGAGCCTAAGGAAAAAAGGTCACAAGTTCACATCGTTTGAGCGAGCAGACCCAGAGATCGCATGATTCAAAGCTAAAAGTCAAAGACAAAGAAACCATGGTTGCCAGACATGAACCTCTAGACAGAAGGTTCTCTGTACTCAAGATGTGGTAGCTATGTTTGAGACATGTCTCAAACACTCAAATCTCTCAACCCAAACAAGTGGAGCCAATTAAAAAAAAAAAAAAAAATTAAACGAATAGTTCAAACGATTAAACCAATGCAGAAAGAAACAAAAACTAATATGTCACTCAATTATAGTCCCAACTACCATTGTCCACTGGAATCACCTGGGAAACTAAAACAAAATACAAATGCTTCCAACACCCATTCCAATTTTTATTCAATTTGCCTAGAGTAGGAAACCAGTTTAACATGTATTTTTAAAAATCTCCCCAGGTGATTCTAATATTCACTGATGACTGTAAACCACTGCTTTGGAAACTGAGATTTTTTAAAGAATAGGATGGGAAGAAGGACACAAACCAAAGAAGCGTGGAAGAGAGTGACTCAGATAGAATTGCATCAAAATGACCTAAGTCTGGCAAACAAACAAAACAGGGAAATCAAAATATCTCCCAGCTATGCTTGGGACTATTTGGTGACCAGGGAAAGGATAGGCATGCTGCTTGGGAAGAAGTCAAGAGCTATTAGAAGGCTGGAAACAACTAAATATCTTCAAAATTTTCTAAAATGGATAGAAAATGGATTCTGTAAACTACGGATGATTGAGCTTGATATGGATCTCAGACAAAATTCTAGAATGTATTGCTAAATCGATGTGATAATAGGCACCCAAATGACAAAGAACTGATTATAGGACCCAGCATGGGTTCAGAAGAACAAGTCCTGTTAGTCCAGCCCATTTCCATTCCACAGTGGGGGGTTGGCAGATAAAGACAATGTAAAACACATTTCCATTCAGGCATCTGGACTTCCAAAAAGCAATTGGCAATATCTCTAATGATACACTTGTGGTTAAGATAGAGAAAAATAGGTCGGATGGTAGAACATTATAGTGGGTTATTAACTATTTAAAAAGTCATATCCAAAGGATATTCATTAATGGGTTGATGTCAAACCTGGTGTTCCTAGTATCCTGGCCATCTGCCAGTGAAATAGTTCACAGCTTTGTGTGTGCCTCAGTATTTTTTCTGAGACTTAGATGAACATGCAAAGGGTATGCTTGTCATTTATTTCCACAAGAGACATGGATTGGTGCAATAATGTAGATATTATATGGTAGAATCAGCTTGTGAAAGATTTTTTCTTTTCTTCTTTCTTAGCTTTTTATTGTGGTTTGGGTGAAAATTTACAGAGCAAATTGGTTTACCATTCAACACATTTTATTCCATCCTGTTCTTTTATATACATTTTGCTTCATAACATTGATTGCAGTCCTCACACTGTAATAGCACTCTTTTCACTTCCTCCCTGTTTCCATTTGTCCTTCTTTCCTGTCCTTTCCTGCCTTCTGAGATTTCCTTTCATGCAAATGCAGCCCTTTTGGTATCTTATGGTTGATTGCTTTAAGGAGTATGTTCCTCTCCAGTGTTATTGTTCACTTTATAGGCTTTGTCTATTGTTTGGCTGAAAGTTGATCCCTGGGGTTGGTTTTAGTTCCAGGCTTGCAAGGTGTCTAAGGACCCATAGACTGGGGGTTCCACTAGTCTCTATCAGACAAGTCTGATCTGAGGTTAAATGATTTTTGACAGTCTGGAATGATAAGCAAAATCTAAAAATAATTAGATTTAACAAGGGAAACAGTCCAACACTATGACAGTACAAGAGGAGCCCTGCTGATGTAAAGGTGAAACTCTCCGCTGCTAATCAAAGGGTCTGAAGTTTGAGCATACCCAGTGGCTTCATGGGAGAAAAGACCTGGTGATCTGCTCCTTAAGGATTGTTGTTAGGTGACATCAAGTCAGCTCTGACTCGCAGAGATCCTATGTACAACAGAATGAAACTTGGCTCGGTCCTAACCATTCTCACAATCATTGCCATGCTTGAGCTCATTTTCACAGCTACTGTGTCAATCCATCTCGTTGAGGGTCTTCCCTTTTTTCACTGATGCTCTACTTTACTAAACATGATATCCTTCTCCAGGGACTGGTCCCTTCTGACAACCTGATCAAAGTCCAAGAGAGGAAGTCTGACCATTCTCACTTCTAAGGAGCATTCCGATTGTACTTCTTTCAAGACAGATTTGTTATTCTTCTGGCAGTCTATGATATTTTCAGTATTCTTTGCCAACACCACCATTCAAATGCATCAATTCTTCTTCAGTCTTCCTTATTCACTGTGCAGCTCCCACATGAATGTAAAGCTATTGAAAATACCACAGCTTGGATCAGGCACACCTTAGTTTTCAAAGTGATACGTTTGTTCTTTAACACTTGTAAATGGTTTTATTGCAGCAGATTTGTCCAGTGCAATGCACAGTCTGATTTCTTGACTGCTTCTTCCACGGGCACTGATTGTGAACCCATGTAAAATGAAATCCCTGATAACCTCAGTCTTTTCTCCATTTATCATGATGTTTCTTATTGGTCTGTTTATGAGTTTTGTTTTCATCATGTTGAAGTATAATTCATACTGCAAACTGAAGTCTTTGATCTTCATCAGTAGGTGCTTCAAGTCATCTTCACTTTCAGCAAGTAAGGTTGTGTCATCTGCATATTACAGGTTGTTAACAAATTTACCTCCAATCCTGATGCCATGTTCTTCTTCATATAATCCAGCTTCTCAGATTATTTGCTCAGCATACAGATTGAATAGGTGGTGAAAAACTCAACCCTGATGCACACTCTAGGAAACCTATGGGGCAGTTCTACTCTGTCATATAGGGTCACTATGAGTTGGAATCAATTTAATGGCACACACACACACACACACACAAACTTATGGCACAGGTAGAGAAGGGGTGAAACACAATGGCAGCTGATGTTTTTAAGAGCCTTGAGAATGTTAGTAAACAATTAACCCAATATCACTTAAAAACAATGTGACTGCAAAAGCCAGAAAGTGACTATAGACTATGGTCTCTAATAAAAGTTGTTGCTATTAGTTACCATTGAATTGGTCCTTACTCATGGTGACCCCATGCACAATGGAATGAAAGGCTACCTAGTCCTATGCTAGCTCCATGATCACACTATTGTGATCTGTAGGATTTTCACTGGCTGATTTTCAGAAGTAAATTGCCAGACCTTTCTTCCAAGTCCATCTTAGTCTGGAAGCTTCACTGAAACCTGTTCAGCATAATGTTTTTTGTTGTTGTTATGAGTCGGCCCCGACTCATAGCCACCCCTCCTTGAGTTTCCGAGGCAGTATCACTACGGAAGTAGATTGTCCCATCTTCCTTCCGAGGAGTGGCTGGTGGGTTTGAACTGCCAGCCTTCTGGTTAGCAGTCAAGTGCCTTAGGCACTACACTACCAGAGCTCAGCATAATAGCAACACGTAAACCTCCACTGACAGACAGGAGGCTGTACACATGAGATGCATTGACTAGGAATTGATCTTGAATCTCTTGCATGGAAGGAGAAAATTCTACCAAGGAACTACCAATGTTCATTTGTAAAATACTGGCTTTGACCTTATTACCCTAAACCGTTGTTCATTTGTTTTTCCTGGAAAGATCACTTCTCAGAGTTGACCCAATGACAACCAACAACAACAGGCAGGTTAGTATAATTTTACTTTTTTAAAATTTTTTCTAGATAGGTGGTGGTAGAGAAGAGAGAGAGAGAGAAAAAGCAAAATTACGTACATATATTTTTTCTTAAAAATTACATAATATGACATTACATTCACTCCTCACTTATCAATACTTAATGACTCTAACGACTAAGTCATTATGCAAAAATCAGTATTATGCTAAACAGAAGATGACCACATCAGATCACAAAATGGAAGATGACTATATCATTACTAAACTGCTATATCATTGCTTTATCATTGACTATATCATTACTAAATTATATTATTACATAACTGCTAAACCACTGAGAATCATGGCCCAGCCAAGTTGATACATAACCTTAACTATCACAGCCAGCATTACTGCAACCTCACACCTCAGTGTTCATTACTGCCAAATGTGCATCATTCATGCACAAAAATAGTAGGGTAGGAGATTTTTCACTACCATCGTAAATACGAAATGCCTGATAACAGGATGGTTGTTAAAGAATAGGTGTATTTTATAAACATGCTTTTTCTTACTCTAAATATATAGAATATATTCTAAGTATCTTTTATACATTTACATTTTAAATCATATTCTTTTGAAGGAATTCTCAGGAGTCCAATAGACTCTGAAGGAGTCTTATTATTCAGATACATCAAAATTTATTTTATAAATCTCTTGTTGTTGTTGTTGTTATGTGCCGTCGAGTCAAGCCCGACTCACAGCAACCCCTCCTTGGGTTTCCGAGGCAGTATCACTACGGAAGTAGGATTGCCCAACCTTCCTTCCGAGGAGTGGCTGGTGGGTTTGAACCGCCAGCCTTCTGGTTAGCAGTCAAGTGCCTTAGGCACTATGCTACCAGAGCTCCTGCAATTAGGCATAGAACAGCTTATACCATACAAAAACAAAACAAACTCACTGCACTCGAGTTGAATACGACTCATAGTGACTCCTTCCTTGGGTTTCTGAGGCAGTGTCACTATGGAAGTAGATTGCCCAATCTTCCTTCTGAGGAGTGGCTGGTGGATTTTAACTGCCAGCCTTCTGGTTAGCAATCAAATGCCTTAGGCACTGTGCCATATCTTCTGTAAATTCATTGATACCCCACTCTCTATCCTTTAAGATTTTTCGGTAGAAAAGGTTTATTTGAAGATGAGACAAGACACAGTTTTAGACATTTAAGTTCTATAATAGTCAATGCTATAATAAAACAAAACGAAACAAAATTACATCTCATCTAATGTATGTCCCTGATTCTACTTTGCCCTGAACCAAAACTAAACTCACCGCTGTTGAGTCAATTCTGACTCACAGCAACGCAAATTTTAGGACAGAGTAGAACTGCCTGTAGGTTTGCCAAGGTTGTAAACCTTTATGGAAGCAGACTGCTGTGTCTTTCTCCTGTGGAAAGGCTGGTGAGCTCAAACCTTTTGGTTAGGGGCGAGCTATTTAACTACTGAGACACGAGGGCTCCTTCCATTTTGTCCTTATTCCCCACAAAGCAGCCAGAGGGGATTTCCTAAAATATGTATCAGAGCCTCTCACTCCACCCCTTATGCTAAATCCAAACTGCCTACCATTTCCATGGCCTTACACGTCTGGGTCCTGCCTACTGCTAGTTTCTCTGGCTAAACCACTGAACCACCTTCAGGCATTCACTTTGCTCCAGCCACACACTGGCTTCAACATGCCAAGTTTCTTTGCCCCTCAGGGCCTTTGCTAACTTCTGTTTCCCCAGATCATTATGACTTCCTCGGATGGAAGACTGGGCAATCTACTTCTGTAGAGATACCGCCTCGGAAATCCAAGGAGGGATCACTGTGAGTCAGAACAGACCCAACAGCATTGAGTTTCCTCACTATTAGTCAGTTTCTACCCAGATGTCAAGATTCCCCCCCCCCGCCCCGACTATCAAATTAGTCCCCCACATTCATTTTTCTCTATCGCTTTGTTCTTTCATTTTCCTCACTGATCTGCCAGTTGCAATCACACATATTTATTTATTTACTGGTTATGGTCTTTCCCTCTAGAATGCAACCTCTCTGAGGGCAGGTATTTTGTTTGTCATGTTCGTGAATTTATCCCTGATTCTAGAATGGTGCCTGGCACACAATATAAGTTCTCAACAAATATTTGAGCCCTGATTGCAGGTCCTTTGTAGCAGAGTAGAAGGTAACTCTACCCTCCATTCTTGTGAAAATATAAGACATTGATTTAGCTGTATTTGGCTCCATCTAAGTAGGCAAATCACACTTGGTTTCTTTGATATTCCCAGGACTCTGGGTGTCCTGGACAGAATACCTCAGTTAGTTTGAATAGAATCCAGCTACATGTTTTCTAAAAAGAGTATGTTCTCCCAGTGTCTTGGTAAAGAAAGGTCAATTAACCTTTGGTTACCCACTGACTCTTTGTCTTCAGTGGGCAATCTCCAAGTTGCCTGCTTTTTATCAGAGCAACCCCAGAGCACACCTTTGGGGGTAGGGCAAAGCAGGATCTTACAAAGCCAGTCATTAACCCACTGGTCTATAGCTCTAGTTAGGAAAGAGTCAGAAAGCTTGAAGGGGAGATATTGAAGCGACTTACCAAACCAGACCTGGAAATTATTGGTAGATATAATTTATCCAGCGAGCATTGGTGGCCAAACATTTGGCTGCTAATGTCGGTGGTATCCTATTAGCCACTCCATGGAAGAAAGATGTAGCAATCTGCTTCCATAAAGATTACAGCCTTAGAAACTCTATGGAGCAGTTCTATTCTGTTATATAGGTTATGAGTTAGAATTGACTTGACAAACTGAATATTTTTGGTTTGACTATTTATCCAGGTTATTCTCTAAACCTCCAATACCACGGAAATGGATATGTCACATATTTACTAAATGATGCTGAATCCACTGCTCTTCGTGAAAACATTATTTATTCCTTATTTTGGTTACCTAGTGCCACTCTGACAAGAATGTACCACAAATGGGATGGCTTGAACAAACAGGAGTTTATTTTTACAATTTGGAGGCCTTAAGTCCAAGTTCAAAGCACCAGTCTCTAGGGGCTATGTGAAAGCCCCCAACCTTGGGGTTCAGCTCTGCCTCCTGCTCCCAGCCCACTGAAGCTAGAGGATTTTCTTCACTCAGACAGCTGCTGGCTGCTGAGACGGACAAGCCCAAGGTTGGCAAGTAAAAAGGCACAGTCCCAAAGTTACCAAACCACATGGCAGACCATTAACTCAAGTCCCTTGAAAGTTCCAAGGTCAGCAGAGCACGGCAGGCTGCTGAACAACAAGACGGCTACATGTAGAGTTCATGCTTGCCATAAGCTAGAGACTATTCCCAAAGCTATTTCTTATATACAGGAAGCAGATCACATACCCAAAGCAACTACTCAGCTGCTCCAATAGATTCCACCATGGAGTTAATTACCAGTCTCACCAAAGGGAATAACTATATTCATTCATTCAACTGCCCAGCCACTCAACCAGGCCCAGCCAAATTGACACACAAACATAGCCACCACATTCCTTTGCCTGTCCAGATATTTTTCTCAAATGGTTAGATCATTCACCCTATAATGGCTGACTCTGAGGCCCAGATAGGAAGAAGTTACTTGACATGAGCAGATCAGATTTAAGGAATATTCAATTTGAGAAGTTATTTTAAACCTGGGATCCTTTTTTGAAGGCGTGTGGACATGAAAATAAATTTTACCTTGTGCATGCTAATTGTACCTTCCATTTGCATAGAAGGGAGTAATAATCACTAATATGACATGATGATGATGATAAACATTTATTTAAGGCATATCTGACTGCTAACCAGAAGGCTGGTGGTTCAAATCACCAGCCACTCCTCAGAAGGAAGGTTGGGCAATTTACTTCCATAGTATACTGCCTTGGAAACCCAAGGAGGGGGTTGCTATGAGTCAGGTCCGACTCAACGGCACATAACAACAATGTGCCTGGCACTATTCTAATCATTTCACAACAGCCCTGTGAAGTAGACATTTTTACTATCTCCATTTTATAAATGAGGAAATTGAGGCAGAGAGAGGTTAAGTAACTTCTCTGAGGTCACACACTAATAAGAGCAAGACTTTGAATTCAGCCCTAGGCTCTACTAGTGCAGTGCCCAAGGGATTTGACTACTAACCATAAGGTTGGTGGTTCAAACCCACCAGCCACTCCGTAGAAGGAAGACAGAGCAATCTACTTCCGTAAAGATTTACCACCTTGGAAACCCAATGGGGGTCTTTATGAGTTGGAATCGACTTGACAGCAATGGGTTTGGTTTAAGGAAGTCTGGTCGCTTAGTGTGCTAACTAGAAGGTTGGCAGTTCAAACCCACCAGCCACTCTATGGAAGAAAGACTGGACAATCTACTTTTGTAAAGATTTACTGCCTCAGAAACCCAAAGGTGGTCACTATGAAGCAGAATTGACTCAATGGCAATGAGTTTTGTGTTTGGTTTTTAGTCTCCATGCAGGATCATGTTCTTGACCACTATGGTACGCTGCCACTTCCATTTCCTGCAGGTACATCCCTGGACTCTGGAAAGAAAATGCTAGATTATTTCTCATGCACATCGAGAATGGTGTTGATCTTCTTAGAGATAGGTTCATTTTTTCATTGTTTCATTCATTTCAAGTCTTATGTATGGAGAATACTCTGTGCAGGTCCTAGGCCAAGTTGTCCAGGAAAGGGAGATTTCTTATACCTTGCTCCTTTTTGCAGTCTCATATCTTCTCTTACATCCCTAGCAAATCATTCTACAAAGAAAAGAGGACCATCCTATCAGGAAAGAAGAAACCAGAGTGAGGAGCAGTGTGTTAGATACTCCCATTTGGTGTCCTGCCAGAGCCCAAACCCCACTCCTATAACAATGTACAATGGTAAGTTAAGACCTGTTCACAGAGGTGTTTATTTCTTTCCATCTCCATGATGTCATATTTGTACCTTGAAATCAACCATGGGAAAAGTATTTACACCATAGTAATTAACAACTCAGGTCCCTGAGTGGCACAAACAGTTTGCACTCAACTATTAACCTCAAGAGGAGCTCTGGTAGCATAGTGCCTAAGGCACTTGACTGCTTACCAGAAGGCTGGCAGTTCAAACCCAGCAGCCACTTCTCAGAAGGAAGGTTGGGCAATCTACTTCCACAGTGATACTGCCTTGGAAACCCAAGGAGGGGTCACTATGAGTCGGATCCGACTCAACAGCACATAACAACAACAACAATAATTAACCTAAAGGTTAGCAGTTCAAACCCACCAAGAAAGCCCTGGCAATTTGCTTCTGTGGGAAAGATTACATCGAAGAAACCCATTGGAATAGCCCTACTCTGTAACACATGGGGTCCCCATGACTCGGAATTCATTATAAATCAAGGTAGATTCATTTGTTCATGTTTATTTATTTGTTTTGTCTTTCAGAGAGCCAGCTTACCAGCACACCACTACACAAAATCCCATGGGCTGCCTTCCCAAGAGACAGGATGACAAGCTTTGCACCATTCTGCTCTCTCCATGAATTACATCCAGAATAATGCAGAGTACACACTTGTGTTTCCTCATGCTTCCCTCCAGAGCCATTATCAGCTGTCAAGCAGAACTTTCATTATGAACGTTTTCACTCCAAAGAGGCACTACTCCACCAAAGTCGACTGGCTCACGACTTCCCTCATCCCATCAAACACAGACCCAGCACTCATTCCCATCTGCTGTCTCTCCCCAAAGTTTTCAGCTCCAAATCACTCTCTCACGCCTCCCAGCCTTGTTGAATCCTCTGCTCCTGGAGTCAGTTATAGTTAGACCTGCATTCGATCCTGACTTTAGCACTGTAGAGTTCACTTTAAGTCTCAGTTTTTTCATCTGTAAAATGGAGATTATGATAATGCTGAACTTCAAAAATTGGTTTGAGGATTAAAGTTTTTAAATCATATAAAGCACATAGCTGTCCTTGGCATGAAAGTAGAAGTTGCCATTATTATTCACTCCTCTTAGCAAGCACCTGATGTTCTCAGCTGCCTTAATGTTACCTGGGTCCCTGTGGCCCTGAGCAGGGGTCCTTGTCTTCTACTGACAAAGAACTGAACTGGAGAGACAAATTGTCCACACTACCCAAAGTTTATTAAAGAGAGAAGAGAAGAAAGGGGACTTCCGAGGGAGAGACAGAGAGGGGCTTCTGCCTAAATTAGCCTCTGGTCTCTCACTAAATATAGGATTTCCTCAGGCTTATAAAGGGTTTTAGAAGGAACAAGTGGGGATTTCTGGGAAAAGGTAGGGTTGCACACACAGGAGATAGCCAAGATGGATCCCACCGCAAAGGCTGTTGGAACAAAGATGGAATCCAGCACCAAGTCTGCTGGATGTTGCCATGACTTATTCTGCAATGTTGCACATGTGTAATGAGTATGGACACTGGTTCTAGTTCCAGCAAGGGATTCTTGTTCTTGACTGCGTCTGGTGGAAGGTCAGTTTGTCAGTAAAGTGGAATTTTAGTGAGCAAGTGCCTAAGGCATTTTGACTGCTAACCAGAAGTCTGGTGGTTCAAACCCACCAGCCACTCCTCAGAAGGAAGGTAGTGACACTGCCTGGGAAACCCAAGGAGGGGTCGTCATGAGTCAGATCTGACTTGACTGCAGTGAGTTTGGTTTGGTTTTTGGTTTAAACTCTGCACCTGGGGAGGTCTTTGAAGATCAATTCCAAGGTTTATCAGCATTTTACAATGGTTAAGCTTGTGGGGCTTTTGAGATGTAATTTATTATCTTGCCTAAGGACCTGGCTCTCCAGCCAGCAGCAAGACTTATGTGATGGTCTGCATTGAGGCTTAAATTCCAAGGGTTTTGAGTCAAGGCCCTGTTCCACCTGGCTAGGCAGATTTCCTGCCTGTTTCATTAACACTCCCCTGTTACCTGATTCTGCTCAGAGGTAATATATAACTGGAGCATTGGTATCATCCACCTTCCCTACCTCCTTAACATGCTCACCAAAAAAAAAAAAAAAAAAAAAAAACCCACCCAAACTTACTGCCACAGAGTTGATTCTGACTCATAGCAACCTCCTTTATGTTTCTGAGGTGGTAAATCTTTACAGAAGTAGATTACCCAGTCTTCCTTCTGCAACATGCTCACATGCATTCTTTATTCTGGAATGCCTTTCCCTGACCATTGAAATCTTACACATTCTTCAAAACTCTGCTCAAATGCCACCTTCTGTGTAACATATTGCTGATCCTCCCTGTTGCAACTCTGACTTCTTTTGCTCTCCCAGAGGCCTTTGGTTTGCTTAAATGGTGGCATCCCTCTCCCACCTTCTTGTCTTTGCCTGAAATGGTGGCAGGACTTCACTTCCTTTGGGGCAAGGTATAGAAAATTGTTCTTAAAATATCAGTGTGAACCACTGTCACAAAACAAAATGTGTATGAACTGTTGAATGTAAAATGAATCTGCTTTGTAAAATTTCACTCAAGTCACAACAAAAAGTAAAAAAAAAAAAAAAAAAAGTAAATGTGATCTGGGAAGGCTACTCATTAATACATTGATTGTTAGCCATTGTACCAGAATCACCGAATCATAGCACTAGAAGGGCTCCTAGAGATCATGTAGTCTGATCTATTCACCCCACAGATGAAGAAACAGAGGCCTAGCCACGGTCACACAAGTGGGCTTAAAACCCAGATGTTCTGACTACAATCTAGTGTTCTTTCCATCTGTGATGGTTAGCTTGTGTGTCCAGTTGGCTAACCAGTTATTTGGTCAAACACTAATTTAGGTGTGGCTATAAAGTATTTTTTAGAGGTAACATCTATGATCAGTTGACTTTAAGTAAAGGAGATTACCCTGCAAAAGGTAGATATGCTCAGATCCAATCAGTTGAAAGCTTCAAAAGCAAAAACTGAGATTTCCTAGTAAAGGAGAAATTCTGCAGGGGCAATTGCTGCCGAAGAGCCAGCCTGCTGGGGTGACTGACAGATTTCAGAATCAAGACTGTAACATCAACTCCTGCTTGAGTTTTTGGATTTCCAGCCTGCCAGCCAGCTCTACAGACTTTCCAGCCACACAACTGCATGAGCCAATTCTTTTAAATGATTAAATGGATGAATAAGATAAAAATAAATCCTATCGGTTGTTTCTCTGCAGAATATTGATTGATACACCAACCCTCTAGGTTCTTAGAGGAACAGGATAAAGACTGAGGGAGTCAGGTTGGTGGACAGTGGTCCAAGCATGGAGGACTTCTAAAGAAGCCTGGTGGAGGTAGCCAAGAGGGCAGGGCAGCAGATAACATGAAGACATGGACATGAGGACAGGGAGAAAAACAGACAAGAAGCTCAGAAAGAGTTTCTGGAACAAAATGTCTGGAGAGAAATTATCTACCTGCTTCATCATTTTGTCCAGATTGATAACGTCCCTATCATCAGGCCAGCCAAGCCACAAATGCCCTGCATTCAGGAAGGCATCATCATTCTGTTATTTAGGATGTGGGCTTTTTATATTTGCTAATGGCTACCTAGGTTCCTGTCCTTGGAAGAGATCCTCAGGTCTAAAATAGCCACCACTAACTACTCACCTCTACTCATCCTCTATTTCTCTATCCTGAGATATATTTTTCAGCTTCAGTAGGCTTCTCATTACCCAAATTGTGCCATTCATTCATTCATCTTCTCCTTTATTGTTTGTTCCCCATTTCTGTTAGAAGAGAGCCTTAAAAGTAAGGGATTTGTCTTGTTCTAGTATGTATTAGAGGTCCCTGGTGGTGCACATGGTTTGTGCTCTGCTGATAACTGAAAGATTGGAGGTTTGAATCCATTCAGAAGCACCTTGGAAGAAAGACCTGGTATCTAGTTCTCCAAAATCAGCCATAGAAAACCCTGTGGAGCACAGGTCTACTCTGACATACTTAGGTTGCCATGAGTTAGAGTCAAGTTGAAGGGAATAGATTTGGTTTGGTATTTTGGTTTAACATTATTAGGTGCTCAAAAAATATTGGTTGAATAAATGAATGAGTAAACAATAACATGGTATATTATATATATAACATATAGTATAACATGTTATATTAATAGTTATCTGTGCTTTTCTTCCTATTCTTTTAGGGAGGTTCATTCTACTGTTCTTCTTAAGTTTGATGCTTAGCTCAATAATTTTGAAACTTCTTGCTTTCCTAATACAAGCTTTCAGGCTATAATTTTCTAAGACCTGGCTTAATTGGATTCCCTGAGTTTTTATTCACAATATGTTAATTATTGTTCAGTTCCACATATTAAAAACATTCATTAAGGTTTCTCTTTTGACCCATGATTTGTTTAGAAATATGTGTGTTTGTGAGTGCATGTGTTTAATTGCCTAATGAATAGGGTATTTTATATATTTTATTTAATATAGTATTTTTAACTTCATTGACTTGTAGGTAATTCCAAACTTTTGAAATCTGTCTTTATGACCTAGCACTTGTGAAGTCTGCATTAATAGTCCATGTGTTTTGAAAATAAGGCATTTTCTCATATAACTGGGTAAAGTGTTCTGGATATGTCTATTTGATCAAACTTGTTAATTATGCTTTTCAAGTTTTCTACATCCCTTCTTCTGGCTCAATCATTATTATTTTTCTTTTCTTATTCCATTTTTAGCCTCTAGTTATTTGAACTTAAAGGTTTTAGTCTATTCTTTAGTGCTTATTTCTCCTTTGCAATAAGAAAATGACTATGATAGTTAGAGCTGTGTGTCAACTTGGCTGGATCACAATTCTGTGTGGTTTAAGCAATTGTGTTATGGGTTATTCCCATGATAGGATCGGATGTATATGTTTTGAGCAGCCAATCCATTGAAAGAGAGTTTTTCTAGGGGTTTGGCCTGCTTCTAATATATTTATGGACATCCTGGGAGAAAAGACACTTTTCTGTGGATTGCGATCCTGTTGTGCTGCCTACACTGTCCATAAGCAAACAATCCACCATTCAGCCTGGAGATCTTGGATTCGTCATATGCTGGAGTCAACAGCTGGTATACTGCCTGCCAACCTTGAGCTCATCAGCCCCTGCAGCTGCATGAGTCGGGAAGAGCCTCCAGCTTGATCCAAGAACTTGGGACTTGCCAGCTTTTATAAGTGTGTGAGCCATTTTCCTAAGATAAGTTTTCCTTTCTTTCTCTATATATAAGCTTTGCTGGTTTTGCTTCTCTAGAGAACCCAGCCTAACACAATGACCTTGTATCTCTTTTCTTTTTTTAACTTTTTGTTGTGATTTAGGTGAAATTCACAAAGCAAATTCATTTTCAAACTCAATTGCATAACATACCACACGAAAACATTGTTATATATCCTACTTTGGTGAATAGTGTCTGGGGTCTTCAAAGTTTGCAAGTGGCCATCTAAGATGCAACTGTTGGTCTCCTTGTTTAGATCAAAGAAGAGTAAAGAAAATCAAAGACACGTGGAAACAATTAGTTCAAGGGACTAGGGGACCATGGGGCCTACATGACCCTGAGACCAGAAGAACTAGACAGTGACCTTATGTCTCTTTAATGCTGATCAAACTTCTTCCAATTCGTATGTCATTGTTCTGTGAGATTTTAGTTTTTTAGCCTATTTTCCACACAAATTAGACATTATTTTTATTATTTTAACCAGTCTTTATTTAGATTTACCTACATCTTTGTTCACCATTATTATTTATATCTCAGACTTTTTACCTGAAATAATTGGCCTTCTGCTTAAAGTAATCTTTCAGAATTGAGTGAGGGTCTTTCAGTGGTAATCACTCTCCATTACAGATTGCCTGTAAATCGCTCTCCATTACGATTATCCTCATTCTTTAAATATAGCTTCATTGGATAAAATATTGTAAATCAATAGAATTTTCTCTGAGCACATTGAAGATACTATTCCTCTGTCCAACAACTTCCATTGTTGCTGCTGGAGAAGCTGCTATCAATTTAATTGCCATTCCTTTTAGGTGATCTTTCTTCTCTGATTACTTTGTGAAAAGGTCCCTGAGTGGCACAAACAATTTGCACTTGGCTGGTAACTGAAAGATTGGCAGTTCAAACCCACCCATCAGCATTGCAGAAGAAAAGGCCTGGTGGTCCGCTTCCATAAAGATTACAGCAAAGAAAACCATATGGAGCAGTTCTACTCTGTCATAAGAGGTCACCAGGAGTTGAAATCAACTCAGGGGCATAAGACAAGAACAACTTTGTAAACATCTTCTTTTTCCTTTTGATATTTCTCAGTTTATTTATGATGATTTACTTATCTGGTTATGTTCCAACGAGCTTTCCACAACAAGTAATGGTATCTTTCCATAATTTTTGAAAATTCTTATTCTTTTTCTCTCTGAACATTGCCTCTTCCCCATTCCATCTAATTATCTCCTTCTGGAATGCTGATTAGACAGGGGTTACACCTGCAATACCCAGTATTGTAGCCACTAGCCACATGTGGCTATTTAATACATCCATTCTTCACTTATCAACATGATTAAGTTCTAAAGACCAGGTCATTACAAGATAATCAGTGTTATGCAAAATTAGAGGATGACTACATCAGATCACAAAATAGAGGATGACTACATCACTACATAAGTGTCAAATTACATTATTAAATAACTGCCATATTGCATCATTACATAACTGCCAAATTTCATTAGTACATAACTACAAACCATTCAAAATCATGGCCCAGACAAACTGACACATAACCTTAGCAATTACAGCCAGTGTTACTCTTGCCTTGTACCTTGGCCTTTGTTACTGCTAGATATACGTTGTCAATGTGCAAAATAGTCAGATAGGAGATTTTTTACTATTGCAAATGTGAAATGTTGATAACAAGATAATAGATAATTAACAAAATCAAAAATCCAAACCCACTGCTATAGAGTTGATTCTAACTCATAGTGACCCCACTGGCTCTCCAAGGCTGTAAATATTTACAGAAATAGATTGACTTATCTTCCTACCACAGAGCAGTTGGTGGGTTTGAAGCACCAACCTTCTGCTTAACAGCCAACTGCCTTATCCACTCTATCACCAGAGCTCCTTAGATAGATAACAAGTAGGTGTACATTTCTATCATTAGAGAAAATTCTACTGGCCAGCACTGGCAGACTTTCTCATTTCCTTCTTTTCTCTTAACTTTTCTTTCATATTGTCCACTTCTTTGTCTCATTGGAGTACAGACAAAATGATTTGTTTAGATCAGTCTTCTGACTCACAATTTCTTCAGTACTTTTAATCTTTGATTTTTAAAACTTCAACTACCATATTTTTCTTACTTCTGGATATTATATTTTCATATTAAAAAAACTCATTGCCACTGAGTCAATGTCAACTCATAGTGACAAAAGTCAGCAGCAGCTCTCTGTGTCTTTATGGTCTTATTGGTTAACCAAATTCCGGATGTGAATAGACAAGATGCTCTATAGAACCCTATAGGACCCTATAGGACAGAGTAGAACTGCCCCAGAAGGTTTCCAAGGCTATAAAAGTAGGCTGCCAAATCTTTCTCCCAGAGCAGCTGGGGGATTCAAACCACTAACCTTTCTAATCAGCAGCTAAAAGCTTAACCACTGTGACACCAGGGCTCCTTCAGGACTTGTTTAGGATCTCTAATGTAATCCCACTCTCTTTAGTATTTATACACACACACACACACACAATTTCTTTATAGTCTTCTGTTTTCATATTATCAAGGTTATTTTTTATTCTTAAACATATTAAACATGGTTATATATCCTGGCTCTCATAATTCTTTTTGGTTCCATTTATGCTGCTACTATTTTTGTAGGTTCTTACACACGTTATCTTGTTTCTTCATATGTTTCACAATTTAAGAAACAAAACAAAACTACAAACTGCCATTTTAGCATAATTTTTGAGACTACTGTGTATCCTAAATTCAAATTTGTGCTCCTTCAGAAAGGATATTAACTTGCTTTTTCCAGTCACTTGGTGGTGATACCAACCCAGGATTTCAATAAATGAAATGTTTTGCACTAAATGTTTCAGCTTTTAAAGATTGTGTGAATTCAGACTGAAACTTACTTGAGAGCTGACATATGATAGCAAGTTCTCAAGGGAAACTCTTTTCCTTCCACCCAGCACCTAGGGTTATGAAATACAAGTTTTTAGCTGTGCATTTCTGTACAGTAGAACTTATTTCTCTCTACTTTTACAGGAATGTAGTTCCTTGGTTGCCCAGCTTAACATGGTTGTGTGGGGTGGTATTCTATTATATTTATTACCTTTGGAAAGCCCTAGATGTTATCTCCTGCACCATAGTCTCTGTGAGGCCATCAAAACTAAAGTCTGAGGTCTCAGGTTTTTTGGTTTGGTAGTAACTTCTGGGAGGAAGCTAGCTTTGGCACTGACTTGTTTCCTAGTGTCCCTGCTTTGACTTTGTTTTAAAGAAAAATATCAGAAAAACTCAAATTGAGGGACATTTTACAAAGTACCTGACCAGTACTTTTCAAAACTGCCCGGGTCATGAAAAACAAGGAAAGGCTAAGAAACTGTTAGCGATCAGAGATGGATAAGCTAAAATGATAGCTAAATCCATTGTGGTAGCCTGGACTGGATCCAGGAACAGAAAAAAGGAGATTAGTGGAAAAACTATATAAAGTCTTGAGTTTAGCTAATAGTAATGACCAGTGTTAGTATCTTAGTTTGGCAAATGTACCATAGTCACATCAGATACTAACATTAGAGGACTCTGAAGCTGGGACTCTCTGTATGTCTTTTGCAACTTTTCTGCAAACCTAAAATTAATCCAAAATAAAATATATATTTAAAACAAAAAATGCATTGATGATTTCTTACTTTCACTCCAGCTTGGCAGTGCATTTAAAATGTTTCCATTTTTAAATCAGTGTTTTAGTCGTTTCATTTGGAAAGGTCCTTTAGGTTACTTACTACACCTACCATACTACCAGAAACACACAGTTTAACCAGGGAAGAATATATCAGAATCATAATAACCAAAAGAGACAATTTTTATTTTGTCTTGTTTTGCTTTTTTAGTGTTTTCATTGGCTGATTTTTGGAAGATCACTAGGCTTTCTTCCTACTCTGTCTTAGTCTAGAAGCTCTGCTGAAACCTGTTCAGCATCATAGCAACACACAAGCCTCCACTGACAGGTGAGTAGTGGCTATGCATAAGGTGGAAACTGAGCCCACATCTCCCAAATGGAAAGTGAGAATGCTATGACTGAACCACCACTGCCCTCTTCAAATGAGGCAATTTTAATAAATGAAATATTATGGAATCAGGCTAAGATATATTTAGAGAACCAGGACCGAGGAAGAAAGAAACATTTGAAAGAACATAAATGGCAGCCGGCTAGTAGATTCCAACTCATAGTGACCCCTCCTTGGGTTTCGGAGGTGCTATCTCTATGGAAGTAGATTCCACAGTCTTCCTTCCGAGGAGTGGCTGGTGAGTTTGAACTACCAGCCTTCTGGTTAGCAGCCAAATACCTTATGCATTATGCCACCAGAGCTCCTCAAATGACAGCAGTTACAGTAAAGTAAGATACATTCACCTTTATCTCACAAGGGGAGAGATCACTCAAAGAAACCTGGTACATATGCATACAAATAATTTAAATAAAAAATAAATAAATAAGTCCTCAGAAGGAAGGTTGGGCAATCTACTTCTGAAGTGATACTACCTCAGAAAGCCAAGGAGGGGTCTCTATGAGTTGGATCTGACTCGACGGCAAACACAACAACAACATTCATTGAATAGAGTTATTCCTTAAAATTGTACATAACATCTTTGCACCAGGAGGAAGAGCTGCTGTGTGGAGATCTTTCAGACTATACAGCCTCTGTCTGCAGTAAGCTGGAGGAGCAGGAGGCCTCCTGTGACCCTGGGTTCATTCCCACTTCTTGCGCCATTCCCAGAACGGGACAATGTCCTCTTCTATTAATACTGCAGTTTTACTGAGAGGTCCTGAGACATAATCAATTGTTCTCCTTCAAAGTGCTCTCTTCCTGAAAAAATCCAGTGTTCTTATTGACATTGCACTTAGGTAATGCTCTGAAGTAAAGCTACAGAGCACCTTGTCTATTCAGATCCGGAATTTGGTTAACCAATAAAGCCATACAGACACAGAGAGCTGCTGCTGACTTTGGCAAAGTTGTACAAAGACTGTGCTAGAGAATGGAATTGATCCAATGCCCCATTTCACTGCCTGAAAAGGAAAGGACCTGGGGGACCTCCAGCAACTAGACTTGTTCATCCTTGAGATTACGGGCTATTGGGCAGAGTCCTCAGATCTAAGAAGCTCCTAGGACCTCTCCTAGCTCAATAAAGCCCAGTTCTAATCTTTTACAAAGCCAAAGAAATAAACAAGGTACAGGTTACCCCAAAACTCACCCAGAAAGACTTGAAATCATGCAGGTGTTAGAGACTTGCTAGAATCTCGGAGCCTGTAGCAGAGCAAATGGAATATATCCAGAAGCAGACACAACACCTCTAAAGAAGTATGATAGACCTTCTCTCCCTGTGTGTGTGTGTGTGTGTGTGTTTATTTCTCTACTTCACAGTTATCAACATGGTTAGTTTCCAAACACCAGGTCATTATGTGAAGATCAGCACTATGCAAAAATGGAGGATGACCATGTTGGATCACTAAATGGAATATGACTACATCATTACATAACTGCCAAATAGTATCATTACATAATTGCCAAACCCATGAGAATCACGGCCCAGCCATGTTTACATATAACTTTAACCATCACAGCCTGTGTTACTCTTGCTTCACACTTCAGCACTCATTACCACCAGACAGAGGCCATTAATGCACAAAATAGTTGGATAGTACATTTTTTACCTTTTATTTTGTCGTAAATGTGAAATGTCAGCTAATGAGGTAGTTGATAAGTGAGAAATAGGTGTATATATTTATAGAAACATAGATATAGATATAGATATAGATATAGATATAGATATAGATATATAGGAGCTCTGGTGGCATAGTGCCTAAGGCATTTGACTGCTAACCAGAAGGCTAGCAGTCCAAACCCACCAGCCACTCCCTGCAAGGAAGGTTGGGCAATCTCCTTCCATAGTGATACCACCTTGGAAACCCAAGGAGGGGTGGTTATTAGTTGGATCCAACTCTACAGCAGTGAGTTATAAATATGTATACAGGCAACCCCTGCATTATGAATGTCCAACTTATGCACAACCGATAGTTAAGAGCCAGCCCCCATAAACCTATTATATTAAAACTTCAAGATACTTATTATGTTAAAGATATTTTCGTGTATCTGGAACTATTTCTTTAATGATTTTTATGTATAGAAAGGTACACTATGTACTATATATTAAGACAAATATTTGATTGATATTAAATACTAACTGTACCTGATTGCTCTGGCTTATTTACAAATTCAATGTAAAGACAGACTTAAGAATGGAACTTGTTTATAATCTGGTGACTGTGTGTGTGTGTGTGTGTGTATTTGTATATATACAGAGAGATTGAAAGATAAATGAAAGCTCTATTTTTCCATCCCCATACCTGAGTGGGTCATCCTGTGAAGCTCACTATGGAGACCACCACCTTTGACAACATTGTCCTCTCCCAATTTAGCCTTACTTGACCCACCAGTCACTCCTTGGAATGAAGATTGGACAGTCTATTTCTGTAGTGATACTACCTCAGAAACCCAAGGAGGGGGCAGTATAAGTCGGATCTGACTCGACGGCAGGGAGTTTGGTTTTTTGGTTGACAATGGAACATGGCTGGCCAGTGGAGTTGGGATAAAGGAGTTCTCCCTTGTATTTATTTGCTCCTTGAAATCCACATAGGGATGAAGTCTTATGTGGAGAGAATGGATTGAACTATGACAGTCACTGGGTTTTCTGGAATATAGAAATGTGCCTGATGAATGAGAGTGCTTGCAGACTGAGTGAGGCTGGGTACCAAAAACAGGCAATAGGGTCTCAGAGAGGGAATTCACAGTAAAGGTAGGTTATCAGAGAGGAGGATGGATACTGGGGTGGGGGAGTATGCATGTAAGTTCTCTCAGAGCCAGATTATGTTTAATCCAGGCAGTTTTACTACAAAACTTCTGCTCACTAATGCAAAGCTGGAGAGAGAGTATACTCTTTCTTACCAGGGACACATTGCTGAACAAATTGACAAAGATCTACTGTAAGCAAGTAAGCACCCCTGTTTGATATTAGCCCTAGCCCTGCATTTCTGTGAAGGCTTGCTTTAGAAGGTCAAAGTGCAGCCATACTGGGGTATTATAGATTGATTTGTGTCCCCAAAGAAGATATTCAAATCCTAATCCCCACTACCTGTGAATGTGACCTTATTTAGAAATAGGGTCTTTGCAGATGTAATTAGTTAACATGAGGTTATACTAGAGTAAATAGGCCCTACTCCAATATGACTTGTGTCCTTATAAGAGGAGAAGAGGCAGAGAGATATAGACACAGGGAAAAACAGCCATGTGATTATGGAGGCAAAGATTGGAGTGATGCTACCACAAGCTAAGCCACACCTGGATAACTGGAAGCTAGAAGAGACAAGAGACAAGGAAGGATCTTTCCTTAGAATTTTCAAACAACATGACTGTGCTGATACAATGAATTTAGACTCTGGCTTCTAGAATAAATATCTGTTGTTTTAAGTCATCTGCTATGTGGTATTTTGTGACATCAGCCCTAGGAAATGAATACAAAGGGTAAAAGGGGAAGTCATAACACACTAAAGCCCAAGTACCCAACACTGGAGTATATCTTTCACCTCCTAAAGATGGTTCTGATGTCTGAACTAGAGGAGATTTCCCCGGTGCTCTGCCTTTTGCAGAAGGGAAGCCTGTTTTCACAGACAATGGCAACTCCAGCAGCACCAGCAGTGGGAGAGAAGTTCTAATGACAATGTGATACTCTGGTGGAAATTTCATACTTGGAGTTGTTGTGTGGTCCAGGCTTAGCCAGCAGCAGAGTTATAAAAAATGACCAGAACTGATTTCTCGACACATGTGAACATCCCTGGAGATTCCCAGGGGGGAAAAAAGTGGAAAACTTACCCTGGAAGAGATTAAGTGTTCTACAGCCAGAAAGAGTATTTTTACAATTATGATTTCATTTGTATGAGCAGGCGAGCAAGACTGAGGCATTCTTGTTAAGCACCCTAGATTGTCAAACTAGAGAAACTAAATGAAGTTTGTGGACAGTGTCATAAAAATAGACTCACAGATTCTGGCCCTCTCACCAGATATCCCACTAATTGCTAAAACAAATGATGTAGTGGTAATTAGTGCAATAGCTTCCATTTAAGAACATCACAAAAACATCTGCAGAAAAAAATACACAATCCAATGCTTTTGGCAGAAGAGCTGAACCAAGTGTGGAAACCAAGTAATCAGCTGCCGGCATGGAGACTTCAACACATCGTTCTTCTCCAATTCCTGCCAAAACCTCCCTAAAATTCAGGAAAGAAACAAAAAAACGGAGCAAATCCACATGGCCAAGGAGACTTGGGGAGGAGATGACAGCAGACAATTGATGTCAACAAAACTAGAGAGCTGGAAGGTGGAAGGCAGCTGACTTAGCAGACAAGGGAAAGCTGAAACTTTATCCTGAAGCAGAGCAAGCCACAAAATCAAACAGTTATCCCCTTGAAGAGTTCTGGAAAAATCCAGGTGTTAGAGTTATTGGTCCCTTAGAAGGCAAGGAAAATAGGAGAACTGACTAGAAGACTTTGTAAGTAGCATAAAGATCTTCAGATTTGATCTCCTACATCATCCGGTCAAGTGATTGTCCCTTTCTCATTGCCTCAGAAGACTGGAGGCTTGGAAAAGTTAGGCATGTAGATTTTGGACTCCAGAAACAGCTGAAGGCCTTCCTGCAAAAAAGAATTTTAAGTGAAGTCTGCACATTGAATAATGAGTCCTCCCAATGCCTTCCCAATTGGTTGGCAGAAGGTTGGAGGCCAAGGCAGAAGATTACAGAGGAGCTGTCCAATACAGTAGCCACTAGCCACATGTGAAGGAGTCCCTAAATAGTCCAAAAGGTTAAGCACTGGGCTACTAACCAAAAAGTTATCAGTTCAAACACTTCCAGAGGCACCTCTGAAGAAAGGCCTACCAGTCTGTTTCTGGAAGGTCACAGCCATTGACAATCCTATGGAGCACAGTTCTACTCTGACACACATGGACTTGCCATTGACTTGACAGCAACTGGTTAAACAACATATGGTTATTTAAATTTACATTAAATTCCATTAAATACAATTTTAAAATGTACTTTTTCACTTGTATCGATCACATTTCAAGTGTTCAACAGGCACATATTACTAGAGTCTAACATATCGGATAGTGCCGAGATTAGATATTTGATCACCCTGTACAGTTCTATTGGATGACATTAGATTAGAAAAGCTCTCTCTGAGGAAATCAAACAAACTCAAAGAAAAGACCTAAAGAAAGTGACGATATTTGCTGACTACCCACAGTGAAATTCAACAGTCAACAAGCCCCATTCATGCAAACAGAGTTTATCAGCAATTTAGTGTCTCATTCTTAAACATTAAAAGACAAAGGGGAATCACCAAACGTTTGAGGTAAGTGTCCACCATGAGAGACAAGGGGAAATAATATAAAGTATGTTGCACCCCTAGAGAAAAAATAGGAGAGTATAAAACTACACGTTTTTGCTGTTAGCTGCTATTGAGTCAGTATATATGCATGATTGAATGAAATGCTTCCTGGTCCTGTGCTATCCCTATGATAAGTTCCATTGTGATCCATAGTGTTTTCATTGGCTGATTTTCAGAAGTAGTTCACCAGCCCTTTCTTACTAGTCTGTCTCTTTGTCTGGAAGCTCCACTGAAACCTATTTAGCATCACAGCAACACACAAGCCTCCACTGACAAATAGGCTGTGGCTGCACTTGTTCATTGGCTGGGCATAGAATCCAAGTCTCCTGCATAGGAGGTGAACTACCAATAGTTCATATAAAAATATATAGGAAAATAAAAATTAAATAGGTGAGATGATAAAGTCTTTTGGAAACTCAAACAGATAAAAGTTTAAAAGAGGAGGAAAATTAAGATAATTAGAATATGAGTTCAGGAGATTCAGCTTTCCACTAAGAAGAGTTCCAGAAAAAGAGAACAGAAAAGGGAAAGGAGAAAATTATCAAACAAATAATAGAGTGGCACAGTAGAACTTTCCAGGTTAAAAGAGCCTAGTGAACCAGACTAAAACACCATGAACAAACAAACACCATGAACAAAGCAAAACAGATACCAAGGAAACATCATCATGTAATTTTTGAACACTGGGGATAAAAAAAAAAAAAAAAAAGACCTCCAAGACTTCCTGAGAGCAAAATCAAGTCATGCACAAAGGATTAGGTATCAGGATCACATTAATGTCACCAAAAATAGTATTGAAATCTGGAAGACGGGTAAATGATACCTTTAAGATGCTAAGGAAAAATGACTGTTCACTTAAAATTCTATACCATGTCAAACTAATAATCAGGAGTAGTGGTAGAATAAAAACACTTTCAGTTATGCAATGGGTCCAAAATTTATATCTTATCTCAGTCAGTGTGAGCTGGAAAAAGATGGTTCACTCAAATTAGGAAGAGTTTAACTATTTACAGGAGTCCCTGGGTAGTGCAAACAGTTAACACACCAAGGTACTAACCAAAAGGTTCGAAGTTCAGATCCACCCAGAGGCACATCAGAAGAAAGGATTGGTGATCAACTTCCAAAAAATCAGCCACTGAAAATTTTATGGAACACAATTCTACTCTGACACAGATGGGGTTGCCATGAATCGGAGTCAACTCAATGGCAACTGCCTTAACTATTTATATATGCATTTTATATATTTATTATACAAATGTATATT
>NW_006921599.1:9669607-9671568 GCF_000298275.1 Orycteropus afer afer
CATAGTTTATATGTATATTATATTATTATATTATATTATATATTATAACTATTATATATTTATATATGTGAGTCAGGATTAAGAGAAACAAGCAATAAATAGTTATGTACCCTAAGACTGACAAATAGCAAAGAACCATTACCAACATAGTCCTAAGAACCCAGGAGAAGGGAGTGGTTCCTGAACCTGTAAAGACACCTGCAGCTATTGGGGACAGCCACTTGAGAGAAGTTGTGGCCACTGCCCACTCTCAGCTCTGCAAGGAGGGAGCTGGGGAACAAATAGTCCTATTTCCTTTCCTTCCACTCCCATCAACTGTGGTAGCTGTCATTGACCAAAGTCAACCAGAAGCCAAAGACCAAGGTTGTGCTTGGAATAGTTCATGAAAGTCAGTTTCCCAGGGCACAGGTGAGTGGAGAGTGCTCTGGAGTGACAATTGGAGAATTCCCCACAAACTTCTATGGACCCTTTCTTAGGAAGC
This sequence comes from Orycteropus afer afer, assembly GCF_000298275.1. Taxonomy (NCBI): domain Eukaryota; kingdom Metazoa; phylum Chordata; class Mammalia; order Tubulidentata; family Orycteropodidae; genus Orycteropus; species Orycteropus afer. The sequence continues at coordinate 9,670,089 of NW_006921599.1, forward strand.
TACTGGAAGATGTGATTTAGCAAAATGGAGGAGTAAACCAAAGGAGAAAAATACACAAGATCCTGGAAACAGGGACTGTAAAGCAAAACAAGAAAGAGAAATACTAGGATGTAGTGCAAGTTCCTTGAAAATATTTATGCTGTAGCCCTAAACTTCATATTTCTAAATTCATGAAGAAAGATGAAACTAAAATAATAGTTGTCATGTTTAAGAATTAAGAGATTATCAGCTTTATCAGAGAGTTTAAAGATGTACTAATTAATTATTAGTGCAAATTTATTGCATGTTTAATCAATTTGAGACTGCAGAAGTTGGTAAAAATCTTCAATTTCTTCATTTTTTCCTTTGTGGTTGTTGCAAAAATTTGAATAATGGTCATATCAGCTGGCATATGGATATTATCCTATTATTGCAGCATTGTACTTCAGGATAGATCTTGAAATGCTCTTTTTAACAATGAATGTGACACCATTGCTTCTTAATATGTCCTTCCTGGCATAATAGACCAGGTGATTATCTAGTTCAAAAAGGCCAATATCACTTCATTTCACCTTACTAATGCCTATATATTTATCTTGAAGAGTCCCATTTCATTTTTAACAACTTCCAATTTCCCTAAATTCATACGTTGTACACTCCATGTTGTAATCATTAAAGGATGTTTATTGCTGCTTGTTTTCATTTCGAGTCATGCCACTTCATCAAATAAAAGTCCCCAAAACGTTACTTTATCCACATCATTAAGGTCACCTCTACTTTGAAGAGGCAGCTATTTCTCAGTCTTATTTTCCTATTCTTCTGTTTACAGATGTATTTCTGCCTTTCTACCTTTCTCCCTATGTTAATGGTAACCTTCTGATCCCATGGTTGACCTTGACTGTTCTAAGTAGTGAATCTCCTTGGTGTAGATATTCAGCTTGTAGGCCTGTCTATTGTTTGTTTGAGAGTTAAGCCATGAGAGTGAATTCAACTTCAGGCCCAATGTGTGACTCAGGGTCATAGTCTCGAGGCTATTACCAGCAACTATCAGACCAGTAATCCTAATCTTTTTTTTATGATTTTGAGTTTTGTTTCATATTTTTCTTTCACTTTATACAAGATCTCCAATTTTGATCCTTTTCTGAATGGTTGGCATTGGTAGCTAGGCACTATCTAGATTTTCTGGTCTCAGAGTCATATAAGTTGAGGTTTGCATGGTCCATTGGTCCTTCAGACTAACCATTTCCATGTGTCTTTGATTTTCTTCACTCTTATTTGCTCTGGACAAGGAGGGACCAAAAGCTGCCACTTACATGACCACCTTAAAGCTTTTCAGATCCCAGAAACAGAGAGATCCTGAAACCATTCTTCTTGAGAACAGGAACCAGACAAGGATGCCTGCTATCACCACTTCTATTCAACATTGTACTGGAAGTCCTAGCCAGGGCCATAAGGCAAGAAAGGGAAATCAAAGGCATCCAAATTGGTAAGGAAGAAGTCA
>NW_006921599.1:9672968-9686167 GCF_000298275.1 Orycteropus afer afer
TACTAGGTATATACCCTAAAGAAGTGAGAGCCATGACAAGAACAGATATATGCACACCCATGTTCATCGCAGCACTATTTGCAATAGCCAAAAGATGGAAACAACCTAGGTGTCCATCAGCTGAGGAATGGATAACAAAACTACAGTACATACACACCATGGAATACTATGCAACGCTAAAGAATAATGTAGAATCTGCAAAACATCGCATAATGTGGATGAACTTGGAGGACATTGTGCTGAGTGAAATAAGTCAATCACAAAAAGACAAACATTGTATTAGTCCGTTATTGTAAAAGTTAAGGAAATGTTTATCTATTGAAGGAAATTTTCTTTGTTGTTTACCAGGGGTGAGAGAGGAGGGGAGGAAAAGCTGTTAGACAGAGATAAGTATTGATTTGGGTGAAGAGAAGAACAATGTATCAAATGTGAGTGACCAATATGGCAGCAGTGAGGATGAGAAAGACATAGAGACGTACATGGGAGGTACAGACAACAAATACGAACCCTTTTGCACATACAGTACTGCATTGTCAGTGAAGGCAAACATGGGTATATGGCTGTATAGATGGTGGACCAGTTAAACCATTAGGTATGTCTATGAAATGGGGCGTATATCCAAGAACATATATAGGGTTGGCAGACAATGGTCCTATAAGTTTATGTGAATGATCAGAATTCCCAGGTGTATAGTGGAGCTGACAAGGGGAAAGGTTGGGGTCACTGCTTGGTCACAGCCAGCTACCCAGAGGGACCGAGTAGTTGAACCTGTGGGCTCAGGACCATAGTCGCAGGGGACATCAAGCTCAATTGACATAACACACTATATAAAACATTGTTCCACCTCTTACTCTAGCGAGTAGCGACTGCGATCTTAAAAGCTAGCAAGCTGCCATCTAGATGCAACGATTGGTCTCTCCTCACTCAGAGCAAAGAAGAATGAAGAAAACCAAAAATTCATGGAAACAATGAGTCCTAGCTACTGGTACACCATCTCATCTGCAGTGTATATGACAATGAGACCAGAAGAACTAGAAGGTGCCCGGCTACCACTGTCATCCACTTGAAAGGGGATCTATGTAGGAGATCCTTGATAGAGAGAGAGAACAATGTGAAACAAAACTCAAAATCATTGGAGGATAAAAAGAGGGGGACCAGATTTGCTGGTCCGATAGAGCCGGGTGGAACCACTGAGACCCTACCTGCCCTTTGGGTCTGGAATTGAACCCACACCTGTGGTTTCCATCCAAACAAAAGACAGGCATATGAGTTGAACATTTACCTCAAGTAGATACACTCCTTGGAGAGAATAATCATGTGCACAGGGAGACAGCTCAGGAGACAGGAGCCAATGGAGGGATGGACACTGGGAAGAAGAAACTGTGTGGAGGAGGTGGGAGGGGAGCTGTTGCATTGTGGTAAACTGTGGTCAATGACATGAGATAAAGTATATGTGAACTGCTGTATGGAAAGTGAATTTGCTCTGTAAATCTTCACCCAAATCACAAAAATAATAATAATAAAAATAGTTGCAGCAATATGTTGACAAGGAACCACCAAAAAGTTGAGCTGAATTCAGAAGAGGATGTGGAATGAGGGATATCATTGCTGATGCTGATGGATCTTGGATGAAAGAAAGAATACCAAAAAGATATTTACCTGTGTTTTATTGACTATGAAAAGGCATTTGACTGCATGGATCATAACAAATTATGGATAATATTGCAAAGAATGGGAATTCCAAAATACTTAGTTGTGCTCATGAGGAACCTGTACATAGACCAAGAGGCTGTCTTTTGAACAGAACAAGGGGATGCTGCATGGTTTAAAATTAGGGAAGGTGTGCGTCAGGGTTGTATCTTTCATCGTACTTATTCAATCTGTATGCTGAGCAAATACCTGAGTATCTGGACTATATGAAGATGAATGTGGCATCGAGATTGGAGGAAGACTCATTAACAACCTATGATATGCAGATGATGCAACCTCACTTGCTGAAAGTGAGGATGTCTTGAAACACTTACTAGTTAAGATTAAAGACTACAGTTGTAAAACCTACGATACAGCCACAGTAGTCAAAACAAAATGTGTGGCATAAACAAACTATCAAACTTAACTGAAAATTCACAAACAGCAGAGATAAACTAGATGAGTAGGACCTTCTAAAATTTAAACACTTATTCTTATCAAAAGACTTCTCTAAAAGGAGTAAAAAGAGAATGTACATACTGGGAAATAAATTTGGCAATGATATACCTGACAAGGGACTAATCTCTAAAATTTATAGCAAACTTCAACACCTCAAGAACAAAAAAGGCAAACAATCCAATTAAAAAATGGGCAGAGATGTGAACAGACACTTCTCCAAAGAATACATACAAGTGGCCAAAGAACACATGAAGAAATGCTCACAATCCTTAGCCATTACAGAGATGCACATCAAAACAACAATGAGATATCCTCTCACCCCAGCAATGATAGCAACGTTCAAATAGCAGAAAACAATAAATGCTGGTGATGGTGCAGAGACATTGGAACTCTCTTACACTGCTAATCCAACCAAAAACCAAATCCACTGCCTTTGAGTTGGATCCGACTCACAGTGACCCCTCCTTGGGTTTCCAAGGCAGTATCACTACAGAAGTACATTGCCCAACCTTCCTTCTGAGGAGTGGCTGATGGGTTTGAACCGCCAGCCTTCTGGTTAGCAGTCAAATGCCTTAGGCACTATGTCACCGGAGCTCCCACACTGCTAATAGAACTGTAAAATTATATAATCACTGTGGAAAATGCTATGGTGCTTCCTAAAGAGTTAGAAATGTCATATAATTCAGCAATCCCACTACTAGGTATATAGCCTAGAGAAATAAGAGCCATGACACAAACAGATAGATACAAAGCTATGATCATTGGAGAATTATTCACAATAGCAAAAAGATGGAAACAACCTAAGTGCCCATTATTGGATGAATAAATGAACTACAGTACATACACACAATGGAATACCAAGCAATGTTAAAGAATAATAATGAATCTGCAAAACACTTCGTAACATGGATGAAGTTGTAGGACATTATGATGACTGAAATAAGTCAATCAAAAGAGGATAAATATTGCATGAGATTCCTATTACAAAAAGTCAAGAAAAGGTTCACACATAGAAACATTCTTTGATGATTACCATGTATGGAATGGGAAGGGAGAGTAAATCACTAACTAGAGAGGACATGTATTAACTTGAGTGAAGGGAAAAGCAATATTCAATAAGGGGGAGGTCAGTGTAACATCACCAAGGCAAAGGAAGACATTGAGAGGTACACAGAAGTAAAAGACAGCAAAGGTAAATACTAGTACATATACAATCCTGGGTTTGAACTGCCAGCCTTCTGGTTAGCAATCAAATGCCTTAGGCTCTACACCACCAGAGCTCCCTGTGGTAACAGTAATAATAAACAATATCTACGAGTAGATACACAGACAATGCATGCTGAATAGTTGTAGGAAGGTGAAAGGAGTACACCTATGAGTGCATATAGGTTTGGCAGAGAATATTTCTACAAATTTATTTGTGTGTGCTACAAATGTATCCAAGGATATTGTACAGCGTTCAGAGGGTAAAGTCCTGAAAACCTCTTAGCTATAACCAAACACCTAAAGAGAATGAGTCACTGGCTTTGAGGATTTAGGACTGCAGTCTTAGGTGATATCTAGGTCAATTGGCATAATATAGCCAAAAAAGAGAATGTTCTACATCCTATTATGGTGAATAGTGAGTGACTGGGATCTTAGAAGCTTACAAGCTGCCATCTAAAATTCAGCTATTGGTCCTCCTCATCTGGAGAAAAGTAGAGTGAAGAAAACCAAAAGCTCAAGGAAACAATTAGTCTAAAGGGCTAATAGACCCCATGAACCACAGCTTCCACTACCCTGAGACCAGGAAAACTAGATGTTGCCCTGCTACCACTACCAACCACTCTGTTTTGGATCACAATAGAAGTTCCTAGACAGAGGAAGAGAAAAAAAATGTGAAAAATAATTCAAGATCATATAAAGGACCAAACTTACTGGTCTGATAGAGACTAGTGGAATCCCTGAGACTATGGCCCTTAGACACCCTTCAAGCTTGGAACTAAAACCACCCTGGAGATCAAATTCCAGCCAAATGATAGCACTTCTTAGACCAATCAACCATATGTGACCAAAAGTGCAGTACTTGCCCCAAAACAAAGCTCAGGCTGAAAGGGGCAAGAAAGATGGATAAATGGAAACAAGGGACCCAGGGAGGAAGTAAGACGAATGCTATTACATTGAGGAGATTGCAACCAAAGTCATGAAACAAAATGCTTGTAAGTTGTTGAATGGAAAACTAATTTGCTCTGTGTGCTTTCACCCAGACTACAACAAAAAGTTAAAGAAAAGGAAATTCTCGTTCAAATTACAACAGTTAACATTGTTATTATTATTATTCTATCTACTATGATCTTAATATATTGTTTTATAGTGGGCATATATTTTCATTATTGAAACTATAGTCTCAGAATTGGCTGCTAAGTGCCCAGAGGCACTTTCTTCTAAAGTAATGCCAACCAAACCAAGCCAAACCCACTGCCATTGAGTTGATTCCAACTCTTAGAGACCCCATTGGATCTCCAAGGTGGTAGTAATGCATTTCCCATAAATAAACTGCCAGCACTATAAGACTTTTAGTCTCTTACATGTGTAGATCTTCTGTAATTGCCAAAATGATGATCTGCTTTAAATTTTGTAGCTTTTCAGAGCAGCTTCTCCCATGAGAAGCTCATGGTGGTCTGTTGGGAAGAGTTCCTATAATCCTTTGCCCCATATTATGAAGAAATTGCTTAGTTGCAAAAGAGGTTAATGATTCCAAAGTTTGGGAGTTTTATCACTTCTGTTGGGTGGGCTTACCATTCACAAATGGAGAAGTGCAGACAAGAGAATGGGAAAGGTTTCCTAGGCTGAAAAGAGAACAGCTTGAGACTGAAAACTCCTTATTATCTTCACAAGGCTTTTGGATATCACTTGGAGTGTTTTCAGTGTCTGGTCATATTTTAATCATTTCCTCTTTGCCTGGCCTCATTAAATCCTGCCTTTCCCAACCCATATCTGATTTCTCAGGCCTGGCTAAAAAAAAAATAAAATTCAAACTCACTGCTGTCTAGTCAATTCCGACTCATAGCAACCCCTCCTTGGGTTTCCAAGGTGGTATCTCTACTAAAGTAGATTTCCCAGTCTTCCTTCCAAGGAGTGGCTGGTGAGTTTGAACCACCAGCCTTCTGGTTAGCAGTCAAACACCTTAGGCATTATGCCACTAGAGCTCCCCAGGCTGGCTACATCTTCCCAAATGCCCTGGCCCCACTTTCTTCTATTTCTTCTCTTTCCTGCCTCTTCCCTGCTGTATCTCTCTGCCAAATCACTAAATTATGTAAGCACAGTAAGAATATCCCAATGCCGTCTTTTGCATCTACTCATCCATCTCCAGGTTTGTTGACTTCTACTACTACACTATTCATTGCCATTGAATCAATTCCAATTCATAGTAATCACATGTGTTGCACAGAACTGCATATATGTTGCAGAATAGATTTGTACATGTGTTGCACAGTATAAGAAAGGATCTGTGACTTCAAGTTCATTCTGCTGCCCAACTAAATGGTTTTTAAATTACAGAAATGCATGCTCCCTAAAGGTCTTTGGAACCTTGATAAGGATAAAAATATATATTTACCACTAGATAATTAGGTAGGAGCTCTGGTAGCATAGTGCATAAGGCACTTGACTGCTAACCAGAAGGCTAGTGGTTCAAACCCACCAGCCACTCCTCAGAAGAAAAGTTGGGCAATCTACTTCCATAGTGATACCGCCTCAGAAACCCAAGGAGGGGTCACTATGAGTTGGGTCCAACTCGATGGCACATAACAACAACAACAACAACAGATAATTAGGTGCCTTTCAGAAGTAAAGCCATAAAGTATTTTTACTATGCTAATGTAAACAACACACTCAGGCTTTAGGCCATAAACCAGCAACAAGTAGGGCAAAACAGAAGAGTAGAAGGCATGGTTTCTGTCCCTAAGGACCTACCTGTTTGCATGGATATGTCCAGAGAGGCAACAGTTAAGCAAGTTATCCAGTGTAATTCATTCTGCAAGTCTTCAGAAAAGTCAAATACCTATTTGAAACCAAGAGACAGGTTGCATGTTCAGACTGGAAGCATAAGTCACATAAAGAAAATGATCCTTATGACCTTGCTAAAGGAGAAATCAGAAAACAGTGGAGAGGTTCAGCGAACTCCACCTTCAGAAAAGGGCAAAATACCTTAGAGACTCCATTTGTGATCTCAGATGGAGTTTATATCCAGTCCAGTCCAATTGCCATCAAATCAATTCCAACTCATGGTGACTTCATGTGTATCAGAATAGAACTGCTCCATAGGGTTTTCAATGGCTATGACCTTTCAGAAATAGATAGGCAGGCTTATCTTCCAGGGAGCCCCTGACTGGGTTTGAACTGCCAGTCTTTCAGTTAGCAGGTGAGTTTGTTAACCATTTGTACAGTCCAGGGACCTCTGGAACTATACACCAAGGACTAAACTAATAAGGACTTTGTCAGATGCTGAACTACTTCTCCATCTTTGCTATTTTTGTGTTTTCCCTTTGTGTTTAGCAGTTATTTTTGTTGGGTGGCAGCAAGTTGATTACAGCTTATAGCAACCCTATAGGACAGAGTAGAACTGTCCCATAGAGTTTCCAAGGGTATAATCTTTGCAGAAGCCACATCTTTCTCCTATTGAGTGGCTGGTGGATTTGAACTGCTGATCTTTTGGTTAGCATCCAAGTGCATAACCACTGTGCCAACAGAGCTCCATAATCAGCAGTAAATGTATTAAAAATAAAAGACTTTTGTGTTTGTCTTTGACAGTATTAAGAAAATTGCCTGTCACAAAGGTCAGCCTTAAAGAAAACAGAATTTTAAGGGATGGTGGCAGCTTCCACTTCTGAAGGAGAGAGAAGTGGTTTGATTCCTTGGAGCCTTCTTCAGGGTAAAAAGGAGACCTTGAAGAGTGGAGCAAAATTTTAGAAGAAATCCTGAGACTGCAATAGAAAAATCCTTTGGAGGCTTCCATCAAAATTGGCAACTGAACATGTTGTTCTGCAACATCTCTTCCACCACAGAGTCAATAATACCACTTTTCCCTTGGCTTTTGCTGCTTCTCCGATGAAAACTGCTTTTGGCTGGTGGATCATCTAAAAACAGCTGATGGCATAAGAATGCCTTAAGGTCCACAGTCATCAGTCCCTCCCAGTGTTGGCTGTATTCCTCTGGTAATGTTATAAAACCATCAAAACCAAAACCACATCCATTGCCATGGAGTCGATTCCAACTTGTAATGACCCTATCCGATAAAGTAGAACTGGCCCATAAGATTTGTAAGGCTCCAAATCTTTACAGAAACAGACTGCTTCATCTTTCTCCTATGAAGCCACTCATGGGTTCAAACTACTGACCTTTTGGTTAGTAGTCCAACATTTAACCACCGCACCATCAGGGATCCTTAACACCATAAAAAGGCACCTTACATCAAAGGCTGGTGGCGATCTGCTCAGGGCCATGGAAACTCCTCATCATCTTCTTCATTGAAAATTCACTAATTATATTTAATGTCTAGCCCCATGATAAGTTCTAAAACTACCAAGGAGCTTAGGGTCTTTTTTTAGAAAAAAAATATATAAAATCTAGACTATATTCTAATTGAGCAGTTACATGATATAACAGTTGGGAGCCCAGGTATTTGAAGCCAGTCTACCAGAGTTCAAATCCTACCTCTGCCACTTACTGGTTCTATGATCTTAGACTTAGCCTCTGCAACTCAGTCTCCTTATCTGTAAAATGAAGATAGGGCTAGTATCTCTCTCATGAGGTTATTTCTCCAGGAAAGTATGGATCTTAATCCAAACTTGAAGAAAGTAGAACATATATAAATGAAGAAGAAATCAAGTGCACTCCAGCAAAAGGGGTCAGATGAAGCCAAAGCCGGGGATAGGTGACTGGACAGACTCTATCTAGCATCTCATGGTTTTTGTGATCCTCAATGCTTACCACAAGAAGCACTGGCTACAGAAATTTTACACTTGTCTCTAAAACTGGGGATGAAGAGTTCTTTCCCCCAGACCCAGATTTGATTTGCAAACAAAATAGGGAAAAGAGGGATGAACAATTTTGCTCTTCAGGTCACTTCTTATTTCACCAAGTGCACACTGAGCACCCACAGGAGATGGCAGAGTACATGACAGTAAGCAGTTATGGTCTTGGGGAAATCCTGCTTTGCTGTAGATTTAACCTCTCTACCCCAAAGTCTCCCATCTCCTGTCATTCTGCTGTACTGTGGTGGCCTGTGTGTTGCTGTGATGCCAGAAACTGTGGCACTGGTATTTCTAATACCAGTAGGGTTGCCCATGGTGGACCAGTTTCAGCAGGGCTTCTAAACTAAGATAGACCAGGAAGAAAGGCCTGGCAGTCTACTTCTGAAAATTAACCAGAGAAAACCCTATGGATCACAACAGAACATTGTCAGACTCACTTGCTTTGGACATCTCATCAGGGGAGATCGACTGCTGGAGGAGGACTTCATATTTGCTGAAGCAGAGAGCCAACAAGGGTGAAGGAGATGCTTGATGAGATGGATTGGCACAATAGCTGTAACAAGGGATTTGAACATGCTGGTGATCGTGAGGATGATGTAACATTGGGCAATGTTTCATTCTGTTGTACATAAGGTCACCATGAGAAAGGTTATTCAATGCAGCTAACAATAACAACAATCCTAAATCTAAATTTCCTTAAAGACCTACCTAATTCTGCTACAATACTGCACAGACTCAATGCTCAAACAAATCCAGCTATTTGTAGCTTCTCAAACTACATTCTTTCCTGTCACTTTGTGTTGACAAATGCTGTAGTGGAGCTGGAATTTAAATCCAGGTCTATTGGATGGCACAGTCTGTGCTCTTATTCACTGTGTTACGTTGCTGAGCACATCACAGATGCTCACTTCAAACATAACAGACTCATCATAGCTGCTTCTCTGAAACTTGGGCACGTATCTCATATATGCGCAGAAACCAAATCTGCACCAGCAAATTGCAGGTCCATTTTCAAAAGGAAAAAAAAAAAAAAAAAAAAACCAGAAACCACTCCTGACGTCTTGAGGAGAGGCTGATAATTGTGTACAGAAGCTCCTGCTAACACATACACAATTAATCCGGTTTTCACATGCAAATTTCCATCTGCACTTGGGTTTCTTTGGAAAATGCCAACCTCATAGGTGCAATCCAGGTGCCCAAATCCGAGCACTTGGCATAGAGAGGAGAGGCGTGAGCACTCAAGCTCTGAGTCAGTTATGGACTGAGATCATTATTATAATTAGTCCCAATGGATATGCCTGCCTTTCAATAACAATGGTGGATGATTCAGCCTCACTCTCTCATCTCTTTATCCTCCTTTCCGCACTCATCCTTTCTATAAGAAAAGCCAGCCACATCTTTCTTAACTTTCCTCCCCACCCCCCCCAAGCGCCTTTTAAAATTGAAAGCCCAGATGTGGGTGACCCATCTGTAGTGTGTGTCACGTTTTTAGCATCTTCTTTATTTAGAGCTTGGAGAAAGGGACTCATTAGAGAAAAAAAGTCCACAATGAAATTAGGAAACATTTGATCAGACCATTGTCCCAACACAATATGTGCAATGAGGGAAATGCTAGAGTTGGCTGCAAACCCTAAATGTTTGTTCCAGCCTCAATGACTTGCTCATCACTGACGTCCCCAGTGCTGGCCAGAAAAGGGGCCCAACAGCTCCCAGGGTAGCATCTGAAAGTAAGGAGAGTCACGGTAGTTGTGTGTTGTTGAGTAGATTCCAACTCATAGTGATCTCATGTGACAGAGTACAACTGCACTATAGAATTCCCTAGGCTGTAATCTTTATGAGAGCAAATTGCCAAGTGTTTTATTTTTCCTGCAGTGCTGCAGGTGGGTTTGAACTGCTGACATTTTACTTAGCAGCCAAGCACTTAATCATGTGTCATCAGGGCTTCTTGGAAGGCAAATTATCTTATACTCTATGGATTAACTCAAGGAGCTCTGGTGGTGCTGTGGTTAAAGCACTGGGCTGCTAACCAAAAGGTCAGTGGTTCAAACCCACCAGCCACTCTGTGGCAGAAAGATGGGGCAATCTGCTTCTGTAAAGTTTTACAGCCTTGGAAACCCTATGGGGCAGTTCTACTCATCCTATAGGATAGCTATGAATCAGAATGGACTCGATGGCAGTGGGTTTGGTTTATGGGTTTACTCTGCTGTGGACATCTATAACAATTAGAACACTCTGGACCTTCACTGGTCTTCTTGTTGATACTTATGCCTCTGAATTCAGTTTCTTCATAACCAACAAAGAGATTGGTGAATTGTGTTCTAAGAATCGAGTAATGTCAACAGCTACCCTTACTGTGAAAAATTCAAATTGTGAATGGATGGAAATGGTAAAGGTGAGGATAAGGGATGGTAATCAGGGTATGAAATCAAATGCACATGAAATGTTGAATGTGAAACAAACTTGCTCTGTAACTTTGCAACCAAAGCACAAAAAAAGAAAAAGAAAAAATTTGTTTAAAATATAAACAATAAAAAAATGTAATTTATATCAAAGAATTTGTGTTGGTTTTATAATATGTCCACAAATTCTTTAATATTCCTCCCTTCAAAAGCTGAAATCTAACTCCTCTTCCCTTAAGTGTGGGCTATAGTTAATAATTTGCTTCTACCAATGGGATATGGAAGAAATGATGGTGTGTTACCTCCAATATTAAGATGTAAAAGTTATTATGGCTTCTTCGTAGTGGGGAGTGTACCCAAGAATATGTATAGGGTTGGCAGACAATGGTCCTATAAGATTATGTATATGATCTGAATTCCCAGGTATATGGTAAAGCTGACAAGGGGCAAGGTTGCAGTCACTGCTTAGTCACAGCCAGCTACCCAGAGGTACCAAGTAGTTGAACCTGTGGGCTCAGGACCATAGTCTCAGAGGACATCAAGCTCAACTGGCATAACATACTACATAAAACATTGTTCCACCTCTTACTTTGGCGAGTAGTGACTGGGATCTTAAAAGCTTGCAAGTTGCCATCTAGATGCAACAATGGGTATCTCCTCATCCAGAGCAAAGAAGAATGAAGAAAACCAAAAATTCATGGAAACAATGAGTCCTAGCAACTGGTACACCATCCGATCTGGAGCCTATATGACTATGAGACCAGAAGAACTAGATGGTGCCCAGCTACTACTGTCAACCACTTGGAAGGAGATCTATGTAGGAGATCCTTGATAGAGAGGGAGAACAATGTGGAACAAAACTCAAAATCATTTGGAGGAAAAAAAGGGGGCCAGGTTTGCTGGTCTGATAGAGCCTGGTGGAACCACTGAGACTATGGCCCCTAGCTGCCCTTCAGGTCTGGAATTGAACCCACACCTGTGGCTTCCATCCAAACAATAGACAGGCATATGAGTTGAACATTTACCTGAGGTACATACACTCCTTGGAAAGAACAATCATGGGAGAAAGAAGGGCTGCTTATGCCCAGGGAGACAGCTCAGGGGGCAGGAGTGCATGGAGGGATGGACACAGGGAAGAGGTACCTATGGGGAGAAAGTGGGAGGGGAGCTGTTGCATTGTGGTACATTGTGGTCAATGTCATGAGACAAAGTGTATGTGAACTGCTGTATGGAAAGTGAATTTGCTCTGTAAATTTTCACCCAAATCACAATTAAAAAAAAAAAAAAAAAAAAAAAAGTTATTATGGCTTCTTCCTTGCTCTATTTTTTTTTTTCCTTCTCTCTCTCAGATCACGCTTGTAGTGGTAACCAGCTGCCATATTAAGAACACATTCAAGCACTCCTATGGAGAGATCCATATGGTAAAAAACTGAGGCTTCTTGCCAACAGCCAGCAAAGAAATATGTCCTCCAGCCAGCAGCCACATTAGAGTGAGTCATCTTGGAAGCAAATTCTCCAGCCCCAGTTAAACCTTCAGATGACCAAAAACCCAGTGGATGGTTTGAATGCAACTTCATAAGAGACTCTAAGCCAGAACCACCTAGCTCAACCACTGCCATAATGACACAGAGAGTTTGTTATTTCAACTCACTAAGTTTTAGAGCAATTTGTTTGGCAGCAATAGATAAATATTATAGAACTAATCAGATAGAAGGAAGGTTGGGCAATCTACTTCTGGAGTGATACTGCCTCGAAATCCCAAGGAGGGGTCATGATGAGTCAGATCTGACTCGACGGCACATAATGACAACAACAACAATCAGATTGTGCTGTTTATTATGAGAATCAACAGTACTTATAAAATCAATGATTAAAAAAAGCAAATTTTGCTTTTTAGGTCAACAGAATATTTCTAGCTTTTTGCCATTGAAATTCTACTTAAGAAACAATTCCTGAATCCAACCCCTTTGAATCAGTTGCTCATTGAAAGTGCTGTTCATATTCAAGAAATTCACGTAATAACTGTTTTTAAATAAGTCATAGAAACAGATTTTTCCTATTCTAAACTGTATCAACTCACTTACTTTGGACACATCATTAGGAAAGATCAATTGCTAGAAAAAGACATCATGTTTGGCAAAGTAGAATGCAAGCAAAGGAACCCCTTAATGAGACTGATTGACACAACACCCAGATCAATGTACTCAAACATGCCAACGATCCCAAAGTGATGCAGGACCAGACAACATCTCATTCTATTATACAGAGGTGAAAGAGCTCCAGTGACTATGTGGTTAAGGCATTTGGCTGCTGCTAATCAAAAGGAGGCAATTCTGACCCATAGAGAACCCCACTGGGTTTCCAATGCTGTAAATCTTTATGGAAGCAGACTGTTTCCTCTTTCTTCCATGGAGCAGTTGGTGGGTTCAAATTGCTGACCTTTTGATTGTTGTTGTTATGTGCCGTCGAGTCAGCCCTGACTCATAGCGACCCCTCCTTGGGTTTCCGAGGCAGTATCACTACAGAAGTAGGATTCCGAGGAGTGGAAGGAAGGTTGGGCAATCCTACTTCCGTAGTGATACTGCCTCGGAAACCCAAGGAGGGGTCGCTATGAGTCAGGGCTGACTCGACGGCACAT
>NW_006921599.1:9687107-9696169 GCF_000298275.1 Orycteropus afer afer
CACAGTTACCACCTGACTATCATTGGAGGCTTAGGTGATGCAATGATATCAAGCAGATTTCAGTAGCACTTCCAGACTAAGATGGACTAAGAAGTGGCTGACGACCTACTTTTGAAAACCAATCAATAAAAATCCTATGAATCTCAATGGTTAGTTCAGCAACTACTCATAGGGATGGTGCAGGATCAGGCAGCATTTTGTTCAGTTGTGTATGGAGTTGCCAGGAGTCAGGGCCCAACACAACGACAACTAACAATAACAATGGCTAAGGAGGGTGAGCATCTTTTCTGAACTATGCTTTGGAACATGACATCCCTTTTGAACACCTGAGCTTTTAAGGGGACACATTTGAGAATGTTCAAAGACTATAAGGGACTTTCCCAAGAACACAGATCTTCTACTTAAACCAAGCATATTTCCCATTTTATCACTCAACTTCCTCATTCATTCATTCATGGAACAAGTAATAACTGTCACATAATATACACCAGGCACTATCTTAGGACTGGAGGAGATAACTTGGCTTGAAGCTAACAAAATTGCCATTTTGAAAACTCTCAGCAAAAGAGAGACCTGAATTTCTTCACCTTCGGGTCAGATAGTGCTGTGTTTGGAATAAACAACCTGGATGGGTTCTTTAATTATCCAGACATAAAGCAAATATCCACCCCTTATTCAGGTCTGAAGGCAGATAATGACAGTCATGTAAGTTATTTTTTTTTTTATTAAGAATAAAAGGCTTCTCTGACTATAAATGTTTACCTATGGTGGAGCCAAAGCTTTTAATGATATTGTTTATTTTGTCATTGTTCTTTTTATTTCTTTATTTATTTTAGCAATGGAGTGGCAGCAATATACCTTTTCTCTATGTATAGCTAAAGGACCCCATGCCAGTGAGCCTTTGTTTGCCTGGAGGAGAGAAGGACATTCAAGCATGATCATAACATTATGTTGAAAGCACTACACTCTGTGAAAGGGAACTGGACGGGCTCTTTGTAGTTCTACTACACTAGAATATAGGTGTCCTGCACTCTGTGTTATGTAAGACCAAGAAAACACACCTTGGGAAATTTGAGAATGTTAGACTCTTATGTTCCCATGTGCTAACCCTGTTGGGGCCCTAGAATATGAAATGGGAACTTGGAAAGTAGCCTCAGGCTGGCCTGAAACACTGAACAATGAATAAAAACAAAGAACATTTCTCTTCTTATTTTTGCTTCCTGCATTCCACTTGACAACTTCCTCCAGGTTGAAAGTCTCTCCTCTCTTAGATGCTAAGATAACACTTCTTTTGGTTTACTTCCTACATCACCAGATGCTCTTGTTCAAGTTTATTTTCTCATCCTCCTCCCAAGTTCAAGCATCTCAGAGCTTGGCTGTGGATCATTCTCTCCTTCAGCAATCTAATCCAATATTGCAGCTATTTTGTATATCTCTAGGCCTCACTTTTTCCTTGAACTGAAAACTTGCATATCCAGCTGCCTTGTTGATATGGCCAATTGGATACCCAATAACTGAAAAATCCAATTGCCTTTTGTCGACTCTGACTCTTGGTGACCCCATGTATGCCAACGTAGGACTGTGTTCCATGGGTTTTCAATGGCTGTTTTTTTGGAAGTAGATCACTAGATCTTTATTCCAAGGCACCTCTGGGTGGACTCAAACTTCCAACCTTTCAGTTAGCAGCCAGCATTCTAACCATGTATACCACCCAGGGAGCCTGGGTACTTAATAGTCATCTCAAATTAAAGGTCTAAAAAAAAAAAAAAAAAAAAAACCCTTGATTTGAGTCCAAACTTACTCCTCCACCAACACACCCCTTCTTAGGAATTGGCACTTTTACCTACTATTAAAGGTTGAGTTGTATCTTCTCAAAAGATATGTTGAAGCATTAACCCCTAAAACATAGGAATATAACCTTTTTTTGGAAATAGAGTCTTTGTAGATACAATCAAGGTAGGATAATGTCATATTGATTTAAGGTGGGCCCTAATGCAGTGACTGGAATTTTATAAGAAAAGGGAAATTTGGACACAGACACAAGAGACAAGGGAGAAGGCCATGTGACAAGAGAGGCAGAGATTGGAGTGGTGCAGTTACAAGCCAAGGAACACCAGTGATTGCTGACAATCAGCAGAAGCTGTGAAGAGGCAAGGAACTGTTTGTCCCTAGAAACTTGAGAGAGAATGACCCTTCCAGTACTTGATTTCAGACTTCTGGCCTCCATAACTGTGATATAATAAGTTTCCATCACTTTTAAGCCACCCAGTTTATGCTACTTTACTACAGCACCCCCAGGATACTAATACATCCACCCATTTGCTCAACTGAAAACTGGAAGTAAAATTGAATTCTTACTTTTTCTTCCTAACTCATAAATGATCTCTCAGAAGGTTGCCTTGGCTCCATCTCTAATGCTGCAGTGCATTGGCTTCTCTTATACATGGTATTTTGGCCTTGGATTTACAATTCTGCCAAAATGATTGGCTTGAAATTGCAAGGAATTGGTTAGTCTGCTATGCAAATAGGGTGCATCAAACCAACCAAAAGGATTAAGTGACCTTGCAGGGGCTGGTTAATTACTATGCAAATTAAATGATTGTGGTTTACCAAGGGATTGGTAAGTTTGTAGTCCTGGTGGGAGGACCATGCCTTGAAAATTGATGAGAAGTAGCCTTACATAAGGGCCAATCCCACAGAGTTTGAGGGGGACCTCACTACCATCAACAAAAGCCTGGGACAGAGCACATCCTTTGAACCTAGGGTACCTGACCTGAGTTCTCTTCTAGATCCAGGAAAGAGAGAGAGCTGAGAACATGGAGAAGTGATGGCAACCAGAGCAGAGCCCAGTAGCAGAGAAACAGTGGCAGTAGTACAAGCAGCAGGAATCAGGAGACTGGCTTAGGGCAGCTACAGTGTTTGCTGAACCACAGAGCAAGAGAGAGCTGAGTGCCTTCAGGCTGAAGGCTTCTTGGCAGACTGGGGTGCCTCTGGACACTTGAGAGCAGAGTGAAAGAGCTGTGACACTCACCTGAGCAGAGTACAACCAAGAGAAGTCTTGCTTGCAGGCGCAGACAAGAAGACTCTGAGAGCTGTCTCGGTTGGAAGTTGTGTTGATTGAGGAACTGTATTCTGTCTCCTGAATTGTAGCCTGTTGATTCCAATTTGATCCTGATCCCAAGTCATAGCCTGTTACTTCTCAAATAAATCACCTAATCATGAGTATAATCTGTAAGTTCTGTGTGGTCATTGTAACGAATTATTAAACCAAGCAGAGAAGTGGAGAGAGCCAGGATAAAGGATGGTTAGTGTCAGAAGTGGAGAAAAAGAGAGTGGAGGTATGTTTGACCTCCACCTCATAGAAACCAGCTTTGGGCTGATTTTGATCTCATCTCTCCTCCTGAATGTACATGAGTTCAGAAGCTAGTAGATTACAAACGTACATCCACTTCTTCCCATCACTACAACCACCACCATGGCACAAACTACCATCATACTGTCTTGGCAATTTTGATAGTTTCCTAACTGGTGCCCAGTTTATTATATTGCTGTATTTTTTCAGCAGTTAGAATGGTCTTTTAAATAAATCTGATCAGATCATGACCTTCCTTTAGTTAATATCACCTACTGGGTTTGGAATAAAATCCAAACCCCCAAGCATGTGCACATGTCTACACAATCTAGCTCCCAGCTGACTCCCAACCTTAATTTCATTGCATACCACTATCTCCCTCACTTCTGCCATAATGTCCTCATTTTTAGGGAAAGGAAAGAATTTACCACACCTGCATGTCAGAATGGTGATATTACACTGTCCCAAGGAGAATGGGAGGTCTTAGGCCTATTAAGACACAAGAGAAATGCAGTGCAGATTCTGATAAAGTGGATCACAGTAGCTGCACAGGCTTGGTTCAGTTTCAAATAAACAGCCCTGTGAGATAACCAGGAGATGCTTGGAAAGATGCTGGAGAGGCCACTTTGTGGCCTAAGCACCTAAGACATGCCAGTTTTTCACCAATGAGTCAGACAGGGACTCTACCCTCTAGGACTTTTCCGCCTTGTAGGAGAAACATATAGATAAATAATTGCAATATGCCAGTAAGAACAATGAAATGAAGTTAGCAGTGACTGTAACTTAGTGCCCAAGGCACTTGACTGCTAACCAGAAGGCTGGCGGTTCAAACCCACCAGCCACTCCTTGGAAGGAAAGTTGGGCAATCTACTTCTATAGTGATACTGCCTCGGAAACCCAAGGAGGGGTCGCTATGAGTCGGGTCCGACTCAACGGCACATAACAACAACAACAATATTGAATAAGGGACGGTCAGCCCAAAACAAGCACTAAAAAACCAAACCAAACTTACTGCCATCTAGTTGGTTCTGACTCATAGCGACCCCCATAGGGTTTCTGAGGCAGTTAATCTTTATGGAAGTAGATTGCCCATCTTCCCTCCGTGGAGCAGCTGGTGTGTTAAACCACCAACTCCTGGTTAGCTGTCAAATGCCTTAGGCACTGCACCACCAGTTGAGTCGATTCTGACTTATAGCGACCCCTCCTTGGGTTTTGGAGGCAGAATCTCTATGGAAGTCTTCCTTCCAAGGAATGGCTGCTGGGTTTGAACTGCCAACCTTCTGAGAAGGACTATTAGACTATTTCTCTGTGATTCACTTCATCAGAAAATAGATATTTTAAATATTTTTAAACAAATAAGACTAGTGCTACATTCAGAGAAATGAAAGAGACTATCTTGTACTAGAGGGTGCTCTTGATTTACAAGTGCCATCGAAAATGTGAACTTGACAATTTTTACAAAAGGAAATAAAAACCCACATAAGTTGAGACATATTTTTAAGGACTTTTTTTTTTTTTAGCACCAAATCAGTATTATTAATATGATTTATCTTTTTGTGTCTTACATTACATCCTTAAAAATTAGGGAGTTGCCCAACAGTGCAGTGGAGTTACCTTTATTACCATAGCACAAATATCAGCATTTGGAGGGTAACAGGAAGCTAGGCACAGACCAACAGATTACTGTTCCAGAGATGCCAGCCATGGCTTTGCTTTCCTTCCTCTCCTCTGAGGCCCAAATGATACATTTGAGCGCAACTCTCTGTTTCCCCTTCTGGAAAAGTTATAAAGAAAACTTCTTCCTGAATATTTGTGGCTCTCCCTCCTCTGGGATCAAAACAGTTTCAAAGAGACAAAATACAGTCCTTTTTCCTAATGCCATTTGGAAGGCAGTTTCCAGATTGCCTCCATTATTCTCTCTTCCCCATTCCAAAGCAGTCTTAATGGGGTAGCCTTTCCAGTATACAGGCAAGCTCATCATTTCAATACACCAACAATTTGCTAATGATAAGAAGCACAATTAGATTAGTTTTCTGGAGGCAGAAATCAATATCCTGGTGCATGTGGGTCCAATTAGCCATTGCTAATTAGAGCTCCCAGACATTAATCAAATACCATGTATGGGGCTAATCAACCAATGTGGAAAGCAAAAAAAATCTATAGTATCCCAAGTCTCCCCTTGAATTTCCAACCTGATTCACCTTGAAATCAGACCTGCAGACAAATCCTTGAAGTAGGACTATATTAACTGAGCTTGGAGACTATGCTCTTCCATAGGCTCCTTAGCCTTCTAGGGCATCTCTGCATAGTAGTTAACACACTTGGATGCTAACCAAAAGGTTGGAGGTTGAAGTAAATAAGCCTTTGAAAACCCTATGGAGCACAGTTCTACTCTGACACACATGTGGTTGCCACGAGTAGAAGTTGGAGTTGTCAATAACTGTTTTTTTCATTGTTGTTGTTGCTTTTTGTTTGTTTTTGGCCTTCTAGAGTGTGAGGAGGGGCAATAGTGGTTCAGTGGTAGGATTCTCACCTTCCATGAAGGAGATCTGAGTTCGGCTCCTGGACAATGCACCTCTTTGCATGATCACTACTTGTCTGTCAGTGGAGGATGTGGCTATGACAAAGAACAAATTTCAGCAGAGCTTCCAGACTAAGATAGACTAGGAAGAAAGAGCTGGTGATCTGCTTTTGAGACTCAGCCAAGGAAAAGCCTATGGATGACAATGGGATATCAACAGAGTGTAAGGCCAATGTGATATCATTGAGTTCCTTCTGAAACAAGCACAGACTTCATCCTGTAGCCTTGCCCCACTTTTCATGGACTCATATGGTGGCTGTGGGTATATGCCAGCTGTAGGCTGTACCCAGAGAAGAGGACCAATAGCCTTAGGCCTAAATAATAAACACTAAAAACTCATTAACATATTATTCAAGAAATAGCTCAATTGCCTAACATGCTACATGCTTATATTCATATAATAATCCTGTGGGTTTAAATAATGAATGTTAGCTTTGTGTTTACTAACACAAATTGCTGATTAATCTGTATACCAATCAAACAGTGCCTTGTATGAATTCTTCAAAATACTGTACTAGATCAGCTTGCCTACCTCAGTTTAGGAATGCCTTCTGTAATGTTAAATCTTAGATATGTCATTGAGCTCTTTAATTTGATGAAATCTACTTGATGAACTGGGTTTGAATAAAGATTCTGCCGATAATGCTAGGCAAATCCAGGTGTGATATGAGGTTTGTGGATTGTATTGAAAATATTTCCAAACCTCTAGGTCTTTATTTCAAGCAGCAGTCAAGACATCAGACAATGTATTGTACTGGACAAATCTGCTACAAAATATGTCTTTAAAGTGCTTAAGAAAAAAGATGTCTCTTTGAAGACTAAGGTACACCTAACCCAAGGCATGACATTTTCAATTGCTTCATATGCATGTGACAGCTGCAGAATGAATTTGTTGTTGTTATTGTTATGTGCCGTCGAGTCAAACCCGACTCATAGCGACCCCTCCTTGGGTTTCCGAAGCAGTATCACTACGGAAGTAGGATTGCCCAACCTTCCTTCCGAGGAGTGGCTGGTGGGTTTGAACCGCCAGCCTTCTGGTTAGCAGTCAAGTGCCTTAGCCACTATGCTACCAGAGCTCCCGCAGAATGAATAGGGAAGACCAAAGAAGAGCTGATGCTTTTGAGTTGTGGTGTTGGTAAAGAATATTGAAAGTACCATGGACTGCCTGAAGAACAAAGAACAAAGAAGAGGTGTAGCTGGAATACTCCTTGGAAGCAAGAATGGCTAGATTTTATGTCACCTACTTTGGTAATGTTGTCAGAAGGGACCATTCCCTGGAGAAAGATATCATACCTGGTAAAGTGGAGGGTCAGTGAAAAGGGGACAGTCCCCAATGAGATGAATTGACACAGTGGCTGTAATGATGGGCTCAGGCACTGTGAGGCTAGCACAGGACCAGACAGTGTTTTGTTCTGTTATAAATATGGTCGGGTCACTATGAGTAGGAGCCGACTTGGCACCTAACAACAACAACAACAGGTCTTTAATTCCTGATTCTTCAATACTTCTAAATGTTACCTTGTGTTCTGGTTACCTAGTGCTGCTCTGACAAGAATATACCACAGATGGAATGGCCTTAACAGACAGGAGTTGATTCTTTCACAGCTTGGAGGCTTTAAGTCCAAATTTAAAGTGCCAGACTCTAGGGGCTGAGTGAAAAATCCCTCAACCTTGGGGTCCAGCTCTGCCTCCTGCTCCTGGCCCACTGGAGCTAGAGGTGTTTCTTCACTCAGACAGCTGCTGGCTGCTGAGGCTGACAAGCCCAAGGTTGACAAGTAAAAAGGCACAGTCCCAATGTTACCAAACCACATGGCAAGCCATTAATTCAAGTTCATTGTAAGTCCCAAGGTCAGCAAAGCATGGCAGGCTGCTGAACAATGACATGGCTACATGCAGGGTCCAAGCGTGCCATATGCTAGAGACCATTCCCAAAGCTGCTTCTTATATACAGGAAACAGACCACATACTCAAAGGCAGCTACTCAGCTGCCCACAGTAGATTCTACCATGGAGTTTATTAGCAGTCTCATCATGGGGAATACTACATCCAGCCGCCCAGCCACTCAACCAGGCCTAGCCAAGTTGACACACAAGCATAACCACCACAAATTCCACCCCTTGCCAACTTGGCACTTGTGCAGATCTTCAGTGGGTGGTATCTATACAGATCTCTTCACTGGGTGACTCCAGTCCCTTAGTTCCTGAGTGGCGACCTCAACCCCTTGGCCTGGCGTCCCTGTTCCTCTCCCTCTTGGGCATGGCAGCCCTGCCCCCTCACTCTTGGGCAGCAGCTATGGCTCCATCCCACTGGCTCACATGAATTAGCAGTCCCATACTCCAGAACCAAGTTGGTGAAGGCCTGACTCTTTAAAACCTTGGAGGCTGCAGTGGTTCCACCCCCAAAGGCCAAGGTCCTACCCTTTCAGGCTGAGGCAGCTCTGCTTCCATTTCCTTGATCTCTCTTCTTCTGCCAATTAATGCCAAAGGCAACCCACTCTGCTGGAAAACCCTGCCCAAAAAGCATTCCACTTTCTTGCTCCATGGGCTGGCCAACCTGCTACTCCATCTCATGCCGGTCTCTTTTACCAATTAATGTCCGAAGGCAACCCACTCTGCCAGGAAGCTGCCTGAGTAATGGCACCTGGCTTTCTCCTCCATGGGCTGGTAAGCCTGTTGCTGTTTAATGCCAGTCTCTGGGCTCTGCTACTGCAGTCTCTCATGCTGGTATCTCTCTGCCAGTCTCTTGGCTCTGCTCATGCCATCTCTCATGCCGTATGCCAGAATCTCTCTGCCAGGGTCTTGGGTTAAGGATGCACTCCACCCCTGTTTCCACATTTTAGGTATCTGTCAGAGCAGCACCCCACTCTCTTGGTACCATATTCCGTTCTGATTACCTAGTTGCTCTGACAAGAATATACCACAAATAGAACGGCTTGAACAAATAGAAGTTTATTCTCTCACAGTTTGGAGGCTTTAAGTCCAAGTTCAAAGTGCCAGGCTCTAGGGGCTGGGTGAAAGCCCCTCAACCTTGGGATCCAGCTCTGCTTTAAATGAACTCAAATCCCAATAAGTTCACATGAGATTCGAAATTCACAACTTATAAGGGTTGATTAGTTTTTTTTTTTTTTTT
>NW_006921599.1:9703269-9719064 GCF_000298275.1 Orycteropus afer afer
ACGCAAATTCTTCTGCTAATTGGGGTTTAGTCCAAATCTGCATCCTTTCCTTCAAGGCTCAGGGGTCCAAGATTATCTTCTGTGTCTGTATTTATTGGTTTCCCTTTTCTTTGTTGAAGAGGGTCTGTGCAATCCTTCTGCCTAGTCCGCCATCTTGCCCCGTGGTTGATTAGTTTTTAGGGCACCAGAAAATCACGTTCTTCTAACCATTCTTAGCATCATCAGCTTTAGAGTTAAATGGTGAAAGAGAAATGAAATTCTGAGGATTTAACTATAGGTCAGGCTGAACAGCACTGGAGGAAGGAATAGGATGATAGAATAAAATAAGCATGAAATCAGTTCTGCATTTGAATCCCAATTCACCACATACTAATTGTGTGGCCTGGTCAGGTATTTAATATCTGTGATTCTAAAAGGAGGACAGCAATGTCTAGGTTCATAGTATGGTTTTGAAGGTAATATGTGTGTGTACTTGGAACAGTGCCTCATTAGAGGTAGATGATCAGTGGATTGTTATGGATTGAATTGTATCCCCACAAAATCTATTATAAATCTTACCTCTTATGCCTGTGGTCATAACCATTTATGTGAATAGGTTTTCTTATATCAGTATTAGTATAGGGTCTTAAGTCAATCTCTTTTGAGATACAAAACAAATTTAAACAAGCAAGTTGCTAGCAGAGAGAGGGGAAGAAAGATGCCAAACCACATGAAGATCACACAGGAGCAGAAACAGAAAAGAGACAAGGACCTTCCTCCAGAGCCAACAGAGAGAGCCCTCCCATAGAGCTGGTGCCCTGATTTCAGGCTTCTAGCCTCCTGAACTGTGAGATAATAAATTTCTGTTTGTTGAAGCTATGCATTTGTGGTATTTCTGTTATAGCAGCACTAGATAACTAAGACATAGGTTTTGCTTTCCTTGACCTCTTCCCTTAGTTCTGGCTCAATTCCTCTACCATAAAATTCTAAAGAGCAGGAATTATATCTTTTGTATCTTCATGCCCTCAGCACCCATGTGCTGACACATGATTGTTTCTCAATAAATCATTATTTAGCCAAAATGAATTGGCAGACAAGCCAATAGAAGGACATTTTTTGGGACACATGAATGTTTCTTTACCCTGCTTCCCAAAAGTCAATATTGGGCAGAATCTCTAAGGCAATAATTTCCAGAAATCAGAGGAAAGATTCCAGAAGAGCCAAAGCAAATCCCTTCTGTACTGTCTGGCTTTGAAAAGCATGGTTCTGAAAAATATTCTCTTCCACTTCTCATGTCTATTTCTCTTATAATTTTGGGGGTAGTCATGCATGGAAAATGTAAGGCCAGGAATGGAACATAAATATGACAGGTACCCAAAATATTTATTTTATGAGCCATAAGGCTTTGAGTAGCCTGTTGGTGAAAATACAGAAATAATGTATGGAGTATAGATATTAGAGGAGAAGACAAAGCTTCAAAATCTTTTAAATGTGGGGCATTACTAACACCTGGTATGGTTATCGAAATAAACATATTAAGTGGGAACACCACAATTAAACTCCTTGAGTCTAGATCTGGAGTATACCATGTGCTTTGCTTAATTTGTGAGTTGAAAGGATAGATAAAATATTGTATAGTTACAATGTACAAGTGAAAGACAGTCCAAGGTTAAGAGCAACATATCAGAAGATGACTGAAGTGACTGGTCGTAGAACAGAGGCATTGGATATAATTAAAAACATGTCCTTCTAATTAAAAATCATAGTATCATTTCTTAAACTAAGCAAATTGGTACACTGTAATTTTTCAAGTTGACTACTAATATTTATATTGTTCACATACCATCATGGTGATAATGACAATTTGAAGAACGTTATGAAAGTTAGAAATATGTTACCTTATCAGTAGGCAATTATTTAGCATCTTATTATTTATCATCTTCCCAAGTCCAACCAAACCCCACTGTGACGCTTTAATTGCAGGCAGATTGGGAAGGAAGATAGCCCACCAAAGAGGTCTCCACTGCCAAGTTCTATATTACTGCTGGTCTCAACTGAACTGTTACTTTTTTTCACAATGATTTTCAATTTAGTATATCATAAGTCCTTATTTACAACTTAAGAATATCTAAATTGCATAGTTGGCACCATCTCTTTCTGTGTGTTTGGGAACTGCATCTCTGTCGTCTGGAACCAAATTCCCAATTCTGAAAATATTGAGAGTTCCCAGATGAGTCAAGGCCTCTGCCAAGGACCTAGAGAATGGTAAAAATTCAACCAAGTCACATCGGTGAGCATCTGGCAACTAAGCCTTTGCTACAATGGTTGTTCAGTCTTTATTCAAATGAATATGAATTCTGTGAGTGTATTCTAGAAGAAAAACAGCAGATGCTGATGCACAAGAAGGAGAAAGGGCTGACTTTTTCCTTAAAAATCTGAGCCTCTGAATTCGTGGTTTTATCCTAAAACCCTTCTCCAACACACCTCTGCTGCAACTCAATTCATTAGACTACCTCACATCAAGTCAACTCAAATGCTCAACCCAAATTTCCTGTAATGAAGGACTGCTAAGACACAAATACCATACAGCTGTGTTAGCTTTCAAGTTGTTGGGTTAAGTTGGCACAATAGTTTGAACATTAAACAATTTTCCCAGCCTCCGTTTATTGTTTGTTTTTCACTATGATAGATGGACAAATCTATCCTGGAAGAAGTGCAGCCAGAAGGCTCCTTAGACGCAAGAATGGCCAGACTTCATCTCACCTACTTTGGTCATGCGGTGAGAAGGGACCATTCCCTGGAGAAGGATATCATGCTTGGTAAAGTGGAGGGTCAGAGAAACAGAGGAAGACTCTCAATGAGATGGAATGACACAGTGGGTGCAACAATGGGCTCAAGCATAGCAAGGACTGCGAAGATGGTACAGAACCAAGTTCTGTTGTACACAGGGTCGCTATGAGTCAGGATTAACTCAACGGCACCTAACAACAACATGATAGACAGATGTTGCATTATCAGCTCAACCCTGTTTCTCCTTTTCTGACAACAGTATTACCTTTTCCTGCCAAACCATACTATGCTGGGGGTCATAAGGGAATACTGGCTTCCTAAAAAGACCCACCAGAGACCTTCCCTAACTTTTTGTGTGCGGACATTGAGAAGAAGATAATCCTTTCCTTTGAGAGTCACTCTAGCTTTATGAACCCTGAAGTCTCCCTGGACCCTTGCCCATCTGTACTCAACCCTTGACCATTTGAAGATCAACCAAGATAAGCAGAGAGAGGCCTGAAGACATCATCTAATTCCCTAGAGCTCTGGTAGCATAGTGGCTAAGGCACTTGCCTGCTAACCAGACGGCTGGCGGTTCAAACCCACCAGCCACTCCTCGGAAGGAAGGTTAGGCAATCCTACTTCTGTAGTGATACTGCCTCGGAAACCCAAGGAGGGGTCGCTATGAGTCGGGTTTGACTCGACGGCACATAACAACAACAACAACCATGCTTGAGAATCAACCTCTGGATTCTAAATTACAGGAACCTTTTTGAAACTCAGAGAATCCATTCTTATATGCACAGTTTTCAGTCCACAGATCTTGCCTTTAAAAACCAAAACCCTAACCCACTGCCATCAAGTTGATTTCAACACTTGGAGACCCTATACCACAGACCAGAAATGCCCCCATAGGGTTTCCAATGCTGTAAATCTTTATAAAAGCAGACTGCTTCATCTTTCTTCCATGGAGCAGCTGGTGAGTTCAAATTGCTAGCCTTTTGGTTAGTAGCACCAGCGGAGCTCCTTATGACCTTGCCTTCAGACTCTTCAATTTGTTGTTCAACACTTCTTCCACAAACAAAGCTGGCTGAAAAATTCTTCCCCTATACCTAAATCTACAGAACAATGGTCTTTTCTTCTCTTGGTAACAAATCAATCAAATTTTATTTCATGATGAAAATGTTTGCCTCATCGGTTTAGCCGCTATCCTCCTGGGATCTGTCCCTCGGGAAAGTTCTAGTGAAACTTTCTTCTCACTTAAACATTGAGCCCTTATTTCACTTCCTTGATCTGTCTCTAATTATACTGTCTGGGTTTTCCCTTCCACTCCCCAATCTGCTGTTCTTATTTTCTTTCTTTCTTTGCCATCTTTTCTTTTAGAGTTTTCCTAGAGCAAGGGTTATTAATTAAGTCCATACGTTCTCCATTACTAGGCTTCAAGAGTGTCTCAAAGTCTTGAAATTATATGCAAGTTTTTCATGAATATGCATATATGCAGGTATTAGTTGTCTGTTGCCGTATAACAAATTACCACATAATTTAGCAGCCTAAGACAGCAAACATTTGTTATTTCACAGTTTCTGTGAGTCAGAAATTCAGGTTGAATTAGCTAGGTGCCTCTACCTCAAGGTCTCTCACAATATAGTTATCAATGTGGGGGCCAGGGATTGTGTTGCACCTAAAAGCCCAAGTGGTGGAAAATTTGCTTCTAAGTTCACTCACTCACTTGAGTGAGCGAATCCTGTTGGCAGGATTCAGTTTCTCGTGGGTTGTTAGGTTGGGGACTCTATCAGTTCATTGCTACATGGGCCTCTCCATAGGGTAGCTCACAACATGGCAGCTGGCTACCCTCAGAATGAACCAGCTTGAGTAAGAAAAGGAGAGCAAAACAGACATTATACTCTTTTTGTCACCTAATCTCTTATGTGACATACCATTACTTTTGCTATAATCTATTGATTAGAAGCAAGCCATTAGGTCCAACTCATACACAAGGGGAAAAGCCGATACAAGGGCACAAATTCCAGGAGATGGAGATCATTGGGATTCATATTGGAAGCTGCCTACCACCGTACATTTTGGAGTGGAAGAAAATTCATATCATTTATTATATTTTTTTAGTTCTGAATCAACTTTTATATTCTCTCTTTGTTTTTATCACAACCAAATCCTCTACATTTTCACAAAACAAGTCTTTGGAAATCTTCACTGTAATAGCCTTGAGTTAGCCTTCTCCTTGCAATGGTCATTATATCCCCCTCTCTTAAAATATTTATAGTTCTAAAGCTCCTACATTATCATCCTTCCTGCTACACATACACACACGCATGCATGCACACATACAATCACACACTCTTTAGTCCATGGTCACCTTATGAGAAGTAGTGTGTTGTGATCACACAAGACAGTTATTTTCATACTTTTCAGTCTCAGGAACCCATTACACTCTTAAAAATTATTGAAGGCTCTAAAGAGCTTTTGCCTTTGTTGGCTGTGTCTATTCATATGCACCATGTTAGAAATGAAAATTGAGAAATCTAAAAATTATTTATTTATTCTTTTAAAAATAAAAAGCCCAATATATTGTAACATAAATAATATTTTAATAAAAATAAAAATATTCTGTTTTTCTAAACCAAAAATAAATTTAGAAGAGTGGCTTTGTTTTAAATTTTTAGAGATCTCTCTAATGTCTAACTTAATAGAAGACAGCTGGATTCTCATAGCTACCCTCAAACTTTATAACATGCTTTGGTCAACACATATGAAGAAAATCTGGCCTCACACAAATAGATATCGCAGTGTAAAAGGAGGAATATTGAAATAACTTCTTCATATAATTGCATATATTATTTTCCGGTATACATCAAAACTTGACAATGGTAGTTTATTAAGAATTATGAAATAAGGAATCTGAAACCCTATCAGTCAGTAGTGTTTTCTTTTCATATTCCATTATATTAAAATCCATTGGTCTACCCTGCAGTTTGAATGGATCTTTTATTCATACATAATTTTGTAACGTCATGCATCGGTCATTTGGAAAAAGAGATGTTGATTCACTAAAATATGCAGATCTTTCAAATTTTGACAGATTACTTTATGAAATATCAAAAAAAAAATACATTTGTAAATATCACGATCAATTTCATCCAAAGTCTGTAGGTATTGGGAAGTAGTTTACAGGAAAGAATACAACTTTTCCAAAATTCTAATTTTCACTTGAAAGCTCACATTTTATCATTGGCAATAAATACTGTCAGTTATTTTCCTTGAAGTGACAGACCAACTTTGTTCATTTTTGAGAAAATATCTGCCGAATACCCAAGTCAGAATTACTTGGGTAATTTTTCTGTCAGTTGTTCTTTCATGTAAAAATAGTATTCTATCAAAAAAAGTGTCTAGTTCAACCCATGAGTGCTTTTCCTGAGACAGCACAGTATTTTGCTATATTGCTACTTCTCATTTCATCACATAAAATAGTACCAAGATGTGAAGGGGGAAGATTTAATACAATTAATTATTTTTATTGCTTTGTCAAAGTTGTCTCTGAGATAAACTGGCTTTTATTTTTTGGGGAGTGTGGTGAAGACCACTATCACTGTTTGGTGCTACAACCTGGGTTCACCCCAAGGCCCAAGCTGTTTACCCACCCAAGTTGCATTAGATGGACCTCTGGTGGTGCAGTGGTTAAAGCATTGGCTGCTAATCAAAAGGTTGGGGGTTCAAACCTACTAGTTGCTCCATGGGAGAAAGATGTGGCAATCCACTTCCATTAAGATTTACAGCCTTGGATGTGAGTTGAACATTTACCTCAAGTAGACACACGCCCTCGAGAGAACAATCATGGGAGAAGGAAGGGCAGCTTATGCACAGGGAGACAGCTTAGGGGGCAGGAGAGTATGGAGGGATGGACACTGGGAAGTGGTACCATGGGGAGGAAGTTGGAGGGGAGCTGTTGCATTGTGGTAAACTGTGGTCAATGACATGAGACAAAGTATATGTGAACTGCTGTATAGAGAGTGAATTTGCTCTGTAAATCTTCACCCAAATCACAATAAAAAAAATAATAATAATAACTTTATCTGTTAAAATAAAAATATGTGTTAAAAAAAAAATTTACAGCCTTGGAAACCCTCTGAGGCAGTTCTACTCTGTTCTAAAGGGTCATTATGAGTCAGAATCAACTCAATGACAGTCGGTGGGTTTTTACATCAACAGGGCAAATGTCAATGCATAAGAAAAAAGCATATAACATGTTTGTTGTTGTTGTTGTTTGCCGTCAAGTCGGCCCCAACTCATAGCGATCCCTCCTTGGGTTCTCAAGGCAGTATCACTACGGAAGTAGGATTGCCCAACCTTCCTTCCGAGAAGTGGCTGGTGGGTTTGAACCGCCAGCCTACTGGTGAGCAGTCAAGTGCCTTAGGCACTCTGCTACCGGAGCTCCTAACATGTTTGTAGTATTATGAAAATAGTTTTTTTCATGAACACCTTGAAAGTGCCTAGGAGTCTGAAGTAAGTTGAATGGTGCTCACCCTAAAAGATATACCCACCAAATTTGTGACTATGACCATATTTGGAAAGAAGGTCTTTGCAGATGTAATTAAGTTAAGGATTTTGAGAAAAGATCATCCTGGGTTAGGGTGGGCCCTAAATTCAATGACAAATGTCCTTATAAGACAAGAGAAGAGGAGAAGACATATAAAGCGGAGGCTGATTTTGAAGTAATCCATCCAGAATGCCAAGGATTGCTGACAATCACCGAAGCTAGGAGAGAAGCATGAAACAGATTCTCCCTCAGAAGGTCCAGCAGGAACCAACCCTGTCAACACTTTGATTTTGGACTTCTGGCCTCCAAAACTTTGAGAGAATAAATTTCTGTTGTTTTAAGCTGTCAAATTTATGGTAATGGCAGCCCTAGGGTCCATGGATCATACTTTGAAAACTACTGTCATAGTCTGTCTTATACTGTGTTTTTAATTCTACATACTTATTACACTGAGGGAGCTGGATTTGATATGCTATGTACTCACTTTTTCTTATCTAGATTGTAGGAGAGAATGGAGCCCTTTAACAAAATAACTGTCTTAATTAAAAGAGAAGGAACCATCTAGTATTTCCCAAATGACACTAGTTCATAAATTTTGCTAGAGATGCACAGTTATTTTCTAAATTTAAATAAATATTTGGAGTCCCTGGTGGTGCAAATGGTATCATGCTTGACTTCTAACCTAAAGATTAGAGATTCAAGTCCACTCAGAGATACCTTCAAAGAAAGGTTTGGTTATCTATGTACTTCCAAAAGTCAGCCATTGAAATAAATATTTTAAAAGACCTTTTATCAAGCTGAATATTATTATATTTTACTACAAATAGAAGAAAAATACTGCTGTTATTAATGGCCATTGACTCATTTCTGGTTCATGGCAATTCTATGTGTGTACATAGAAAAACTGCTCCATAGGGCTTTTAAGGCTGTGACCTTTTGGAAGCAGATCATCAGACCTGAATTCTAAGATGCCACCAGTTGGATGTGAACCTCCAATCTTTCCATTAGCTGCCAAACACCTAACCTTTTGTGCCACCCAGGGACTCCAGACACATACTAATACTCTTCAAATAAATATCTAGAATGGTTTCAGATACTGCCACTGTATCTTTTCGAAAGATTGCAGTAACCCCTCCCTACTTGGAGCTCCTTCTCTGGGCCATATTCCACTGTATACAAATTCACTTCCATCCTTTGTTTTTGATTTTCAATTTTTGAACTTTTTGTTAAATGATAATATAGAGACAGAGAAATACACAAATCATATATGTACAAGTTGTGAAAATTCATCACTTGAATAACTGGCACCCTGAGCAACAAGCAGAACATGGCCGCTTCTACAGAATACCCCCTGGTGCTCACTTCCACTTAGTCTTCCTACCTCTCAAGTGTAACCCCTATGCTGACTTACAACACCTTAGACTAGTTTTTCCTGTTTTTGAATTTTATGTGAATGGAATCATACAAGTGTACTATTTTGAGTCTAGCTTCTTTCACTCAACATTTTGTTTGAGAGATTTATCCATATCGATACTAGCAGTTTCAGATTATCCATTTTCATTGTTCCATAGGATGTCATTGTGTGTATGGACAATATATTTATCCATTCAGTTGTAGAAAGCATTTGGAGAGTTTCTAGTGTTTGACTATAATGAATAGTTTTGGATTCTTTTATTATTCTTAAAGAGGAGGAAACAGAGGCTTAGGAGAGATTAAGTAATTTGCTAAATTCATACAGGTAATAACCATATATCTTTTTGATTTCTGTATCTACAGATTGCCAGTCACTCCTGTTGGGGATAATTAGGAAAAAGGAAACTAGGGATTGGGAAAAGAAAAGAGAGGCAAAACAGATGGCGCCGAAGAAATAGAGATTTGGGTATGAAGCTGTGGGAGAGATAAACAGAGAGGAGGAGAAGGAGGCAGCCCCTAAATTGCCCTCTAGGGTCTGTGAGGCATGGAGAAAAGGTGGGGGTATAGGGGGCTAGTAAAATATTCTTCAATTAACGGGTGTTGTGTTCTGGCATTGGTAACAAAACATGCCTGCCCAGCTGTGTTAAATAAAACTCACCTCAGAATTTTTCCATTTGAAATAGCCAAGTTCTTTTGTGTCCATGAAACCAGAGCAAGATCCAGAGCATAGAAGTCACCAACTCTAAGTTATAAAATCAGAAAGGCAGTGAGCATTTAGATGAAAGGTGCACACATACATGCACATGTGAGCACGAGCACACACACACACACATTGCCTCTTGGTGTGCACATTTTCTGAGATTAATCAAAACAAACTTGAAAGCATCTTGTAACTGTAGGGAAAGGAGATTATGAAAAGTTTCCATGGAGCAAGAGAGCATAAATGGAAATTAATAGCATAATGCCCATTAAAATTCATTTAAGTTGTGAAAATGCCTTTCAAATTCTTATTTCTACTGTTATCTTTATTGTTTCATCCTAGCAAATATTTGAAAAAGTATTTGTGAGGGTTTTTATTAGTTCCCTTCTTTCTTTGATTCTTAGAGACTATCTTTGCTATAAAGCTGTGTCATAAGGCAATGGGGTTAAGGTGTGTTCAGTGGAATATACTAGGGGTCATGGGAAGGACATGAGTGGAAAAGTCCTGAGCTCCTCATCCTTCCTTTTATTAGAATTTCTCTGCTTGAACTGCTTTGTATATTAATTTTTGTCCTAAGATTTCATATGAAGAAAGAGACTCTGATACTTTTAAAAAAAATTTTTAAAAAAAAAAAGAAAACAAGCCACAGTTATAAGGTCTGAAGTCTCTTTACAGGAGTTATCCTTCTTCTTATTATTATTTTATTTTTCCTTATTTTTAAAAATTTTTTTTTTAATAACAACTTGGGTGAAAGTTTATAGAGCAAATTGGTTTTCCTTTCAACAATCCTCACATCTTGTTCTGTGACATTGATTGCAATCTCCACAGTCTCTGCTCTTCCCACTTGCTCCCTGTGTTTACCATTTCCATCCATCCTTCTCTCCCATCCCTTCCTGACTTCCTAGCTTTATCCCTGGGCAAATGCTGCCTTTCTGATCATGTATGTTGATTGTTCTCAGGAGTGCTACCTCCCTGGTATTATAGTTCCCCTTATAGACCTGATCATTGTCTGGCTGAAAGAAGCTCTGGTGGCATAGTGGATAAGGAATTTGGTTGCTAACCAGAAGGTCAGTGGTTCAAACCTACCGGCCACTCAGTGGAAGGAAGATGGGCAAAATACTTCTGTAAAGATGTACAGCCTAGGAAACCCAGTGGGGGTCTCTATGAGTTGGGATTTGCTCAGTGGAAGTTGGCAGTGAGATTGTTTGGTTGAAAGTTGGGCCATGAGGGTAAGTTCAGTTGTAGGTTTGAAAGGTATCAAACAGCCACAGTGTCAGGGGATTCCACTAGTCTCTATTAGACCAGAAAACCTGTTTTATTTGTTTTTTGGGTTCTTTTTAATGATTTTAAGTTTTGCTCCACATTTTTCTCTCACTCTATCCAGGACTTCCTATTAGGGTCCCTCTCACAGCAGTTAGCAGTAGTAGCCAGGCACCATGTAGTTCTTCTGGTGTCAGGGTCATGGAGGGTGGGGTTTGCCTGGTCCATTAGTCCTTTGGACTAATTGCTTCCTTGTGTCTTTGATTTTCTTCACTCTTCTTTGCTCTGGACAGGGAGAGATCAATAGTTATACCTTAGATTGCCTCTCATAAACTTTTAAGACCCAGTCACCACTCACAAAAGTAAAATGTAAAACATTGTCTTTGTGGACTTTTAATTGCCAAAACATGAGCAAATATTACAAACCCACTGGGGTAGTTAAGGTTGTATGTAAACTTGGCTGGGCCATGACTTTGAGTAGCTTGGCAGCTTGATGAAGTTATTCCCCATGATATGACTGGATGTAGTATAAGCAACTCCATGGTGGAATCTGCTGTGAAAGCTAATTAGTTGTCTTTAGGGTGTGACTAGCTTTCAGTATATATGGGGAAGCTTTGAGGAAGGTCTCTAGGTTTTTGTTACATCTAGATACTGCATTTAGTCAAGTATTCATCTCCAGTTCCTGGACTTGAACCAGTGACCAGCCATGTTATTTACCAATCTTGAGATGGCACCATTTTACTATTGACCTTGAGTTTGTCAGTCTCAGAAGCCAGCAGCTACCTGAGGTAGAAGACCCTCTAGTTTCAGTGGGCCTGAAACAAGAGGTAAATCTGAACACCAAAGTCAAGTGACATTCACCCAGTCCCTAGATCCAGCACTCTGACTTTGGACTTGTAGTCTACTAAGGGAGCTGTGGCAGACAGGGCTGGCAGCTGGAACAGGTAAAGAGGGTGGGGAACAGCCACCAGGTGGCAGGGAGCAGCATCAGGCAGGGCCAGCAGGAACAGGTAGGGGAAAGCCCAGGAAGTGAGTGGAGTGGTTGAGACAGCTAAGGGAGACAAACTTGTCTGTTGGTTTGTTGTACTGTGGTGACTTGCATGTTGCTGTGAAGTTGAAGGCTGTGCCAGCAAGGATGCCCATGGTAGACCAGTTTTGGTGGAGCTTCCAGACTGAGACAGACTTAGAAGAAGGAAGAGGCCATCCACTTCTCCAAGAATTGGCCAGTGAAAATCTTATGCATAGTTGTGAAACACTGTCTGATATATTACCGGAAAATTTTATGAATAGCCCTGAGACATTGTCTGATACAGGGCCAGAAGATGAGCCCCTCAGGTTGGAAGTCATTCAAAATATGACTGGGAAAGAGCTGCCTCATCAGAGTAGAGCCTACATTAATGATATGGATAAAGTAGAGCTTTTGGGGCCTCCATTTGCTGAAGCAGCATGACCCAATATGAGAAGAAACAGCTGCATACATCCATTGATAATTGGACCATAGGATGTATAAAGTATGAATCTAGGAAAATTGGAAGTCATCAGTAACGAAATGAAACACATGAAGATTGATATCCTAGGGATTTGTGAGCTGAAATGAACTGGTTTTGGACATTTTGAATCAGAAAACCATATGATCTACTATACCAGAAATGATAAATTGAAGAGGAATGGTGTGGCATTCATCATCACAAAGAATGTTTCAAGATCTATACTGAAGTACAATGCTGTCAGTGATAAATTAATATCCATTTGCTTACAAGGAAAGCCAGTGAATACTAAACCAAGTAAAACCAAACTCACTGCCGTGGAGTCAGATCAGACTCACATGACCCCTCCCTGGGTTTCCAAGGTGATATCACTATGGAAGTAGATTGTCCAACCTTCCTTCTGAGGAGTGACTGGTGGGTTTGAACCTCCAGCCTTCTGATTAAAAGTTAAATGCCTTAAGCACTATGCCACAGAAGCTCCTCAATGAATACTACTATTATTCATATTTATGCACCAACCACCAAAGCCAAAGATGAGGAAATTGAAGATTTTTATCAACTTCTACAGTCTGAAACTGACCAAACAAGCAATCAAGATGTGCTGAATATCACTGGTGATTGGAATGCAAAAGTTGGAAACAAAGAAGAATCTGGTAGTTGAGATATTTGGCCTTAGAGATAGAAAAAATGCTGGAGATCACATGATGGAATTTTGCAAGACCAACAACTTATTCATTGAAAAAACCTTTTTTTCAACAACACAAACAGTGGCTATACATATGGACTTCACCAGATGGAGTACACAGGAATCAGACTGACTACATCTGTGGCAAGAGGCAATGGAGAAGCTCAGTATCTTCAGCCAAAACAAGGCCAGGAGTGGACTGTGGAACAGACCATCAACTGCTCATTTGCAAGTTGAAGTTGAAGTTGAAGACAATTAAAACAAGTCCACGAGAGCCAAAATATGACTTTGATTATATCCCTCCTGAATTTAGAGACCATCTAAAGAACAGATTTTATGCACTGAACACCAATGACCAAAAACCAGATGAATTGTGGGATAACATCAAGAACGTCATCCATGAAGAAAGCAAAAGATCATTAAAAAGACAGGAAAGGAAGAAAAGACCAAAATGGATGTCAGAAGAGACTCTGAAACTTATCCTTGAACAGAGAGTAGCTAAGGCAAAGGGAAGAAATGACAAGATAAAAGAGCTAAACAGAAGATTTCAAAGAGCAGCTTGAGAAGACAAAGTCAATTATTATAATGAAATGTGCAAAGACATGGAGTTAGAAAGCCTAAAGGGAAGAACATGCTAGGAATTTCTCAAGCTGAAAGAACTGAAGAGAAAATTTAAACCTCTAGTTGAAATATTGAAAGATTCTATGGGCAATATATTGAATGATACAGGAAACATCAAAAGAAGATGGAAGGAACACACAGAGTCACTGTAGCAAAAAGAATTGGTTGATGTTCATCCATTTCAGGAGGTGGCATATGATCAAGAACCAAAAGTATTGAATGAAGAAGTCAAAGCTGCACTGAGGGAAATGGCAAAAAACAGGGCTCCAGGAATTGACAGGATACCCATTGAGATGTTTCAACAAATGGATGCCTCACAAGAGGCACTCACTTGGCTATGCCAGGAGATTTGGAAGACAACTGCCTGTCCAAATGACTAGAAAAAATCCATATTTGTACCCATTCCAAAGAAAGGTGATCCCGCAGAATGTGAAATCATCAAATGATATCATTAATATTACACCAAGTAAAATCTTACTGAAGATAATTCAAAAAACAGTTACAGCAATATATTGACAAAGAACTTTCAGAAATGCAAGCTGGATTCAGAAGAGGATGTGGAATGAGGAAGATCATTGCTGATGTCAGATGGATATTGGCTCTAAGCAAAGAATACCAGAAAGATGTTTACTTGTGTTTTATTGACTCGGCAAAAGCATTTGATTGTGTGGATCATGACAAATTATGGATAGCATTGAGAAGAATGAGAATTCCAGAACACTTAATTGCACTCAAGAGGAACTGGTACATAGACCAGGAGGCTGTCATTCGAGGGAACAAAGGGACACTACATGGTTTAAAATCAAGAAGGGAGTTAGTCAGGGTTGTATACTTTCACCATACTTATTCAATCTGTATGCTGAGCAAATAATCCAAGAAGCTGGACTATGTGAAGAACTTGGTGGCATCAGGATTGGAGGAAGACTAATTAAGAACTTATGTTATGCAGACGACACAACTTTGCTCACTGAAAGTGAGGATGACTTGAAACTCTTACTGATGAAGATTGAAGAATACAGTCTGCAGTATGGATTACAACTCAATATAAAGAAAACAAAAATCTTCACAACAGGACCAATAAGCAGCTTCATGATAAATAGAGAAATGATTTTCAACTACAATTGAAGTTGTCAAAGACTTCATATTACTTGGTTCTACAATCAACACCAGTGGAATCAGCAGTCAAGAGAGCAGCCATCATACAGCATTGGGCAAATTGGCTGCAAAGGACCTCTTTAAAGTGCTGAAGAGCAAAGATGTTTCCTTGAAGACTAAGGTGCACTTGACACAAGCCATGGTATTTTCAATCATCTCACGTGCATGTGAGAGCTAGAGAATGAAAAAGGAAGACCGAAGAGTCGATGCTTTTGAGCTGTGGTGTTGGTGAAGAATGCTCGAAGTACCATGGAATGCAAAAAGAACTAACAAATCTGTCCTGGAATGACATGAATGAGCTGGAATACTCCTTGGAAGCAAGAATAGCCAAACTTTGTCTCACCCACTTTGGTCATGTTGTAAGAAGGGACCATTCCCCGGAAAAGATATTATGCTTGGCAAAGTGGAGGGACAAAGAAAAAGGGGAAGGCCCTCAACGAGATGGATTGACACAGTGGCTGTAACGATGGGCTCAGGTATAGCAAGGATCATGGGGCTGGCACAAGGTCAGGCAGTGTTTTGTTCTGCTGTACATGAGGTCGCTATGAGTCAGAGATGACTCAATGACACCTAACAACAACAACAACAACAGCCTACTAGGAGAATAAATTCTTGTTTATTAAGCCATCCACACTTGTGGTATTTTTGTTAGAGCAGCACTAGAAAACCAAAACACCCACTGCCATTGGAACAAATATTACATATCAAAGTTACATTAAGAATAGCTTATGAAGACATGAACCATGCAAAACCAAACCAAACCCACTGCCATTGAGTCAATTCCAACTCATAACCACCCTCATTGGGTTTCCAAGGCTGTAAATCTTTACCAAAGCAGATTGCCTCATCTTCCTCCCATGGAGCACCTAGTGGGTTTGAACTGCCAACCACCTGGTTAGCATCCAAATGCCTTACCCACTGCAAAGGACCCTCAAATGGTCAATACCAAGCTGTTGGCAAGAAAATGCAAGAACTGGAGCTTTCATTGAATGTTGGTTGGTTTAACCACATTGGAAAACTGACAGTATCTACTAAAGCTAAAATTGTACATATTCTACAACCCAGCATTTACACTCTTAGATATGTATATCCAAAGGACACCAAAGGGCTTTCAAGAATGTTCATAGTAGCACTAAACTTTTTTGTTGTTGTTGTTGGGTGCCACTGAGCAATT
>NW_006921599.1:9720608-9788895 GCF_000298275.1 Orycteropus afer afer
TACTGCTTTCCACAATGGTTGTACCATTTTACAGTCCCACCAGCAGTGTATGAGAGTCCCAATCTCTCCACAACCTTGCCAGCATTTGTTATTTTCTGTCTTGTTGAACTTAGTAGCACTAATCTTAATAGACAAAAACTAGAAACTGGAAGATGCTGTCAACAGTAAGGTAGACAAATAATGGCATATTCATACAATGGAAAACTACACAGCAATGAAAAGGAATGAACTGCTGCTACATGTAAGACCATGGATGAAAAGAAGCACAAAGGAGAACATATTGTATGATTCCATTTATATAATGTTCGAAAAGAGACAAAACGAATCCATAGTAATAGAAGGTAGGTTATCTTTGTGGGGAAAGTGACTGTAGGTACACAGGGACTTTTGGTAGGTGGCTCAGTTCTGTTTTTGATCTTTGGAGTGGTTACTGAAGTCTATTTCACTTTGTAAAAATGCATCAAGATTCACACATGTGATTTGTGCACTTTTCTCTATTTTATATTTTTAAAAGTTTACTCAAGAGAAAAATAATACATAATTTTTCTTTAGAGAATTTTGTCAATAATTACAATAATTAATTTCTACATAAGTAGATATTTGAGTTTCTTTAGTGTCTTTATATTTCTGCTAAGAGCCCCATCTTTTTTTTTTTTTTTTTCTCAATTTTATTGTCTACGTTCTGGATCAATAAAAAGTCACTCACTATTTTTCAAAAAGTCCCATGACAATGGATTGCTACTCTAAAAGCAGAAAAGAGTACTCTACTCACCCTTGTACTCCTGTCCTAAAAGACTAACTAATGAATTAATTCAGCTCGTGTGTTTTGAGCACCTACCTGCGTTGGGCACTGTGTTTAGCTCTGCAAATGCAACAGTGAATGAGATAGATGTTGTCTTTGGCCTGGTGGAATTTACTAATAAACAAAAGAAACCAAAAGCTAAAAGCAAAGCAATTATTCCCACTTATATGAAATATTTAGGGGGAAAAATACTTCATAGAGATGGAAACTAAAGTAATGGTTTCTGGGGTCTGGGGAAGGTAGGGAGTAGGATGTTATGGCTAAATAGGTATAGTGTTTCTGTTTTGGGGGAATGGTGGTGGTGGTGGTGGTGGTAAAAATGTTTTGGAAATAGGTAATGGTAATGGGAGCTCTCTTAGCATAGTGGCTAAGGCACTTGACTGCTAACCAGAAGGCTGGTGGTTCAAACCCACCAGCCACTCCTCGGAAAGAAGATGGGGCAATCTACTTCCGTAGTGATATCGCCTCGGAAACCCAAGGAAGGGTCGTTACGAGTTGAGTCTGACTCAACGGCACATAACAATAACAACAAAATGGTTGCATAATGTAGTAAATCTAATCAATGTCACTAAATTTTATACTTAAAAATGGCTAAAGTGACCAATTTTGTATTACATATATTTTACCACAACTACTTAATTAAATAATTTGACAACACAAGAGTAAAGTATGATAAATGCCATGGTGAGAGAAAACCAGAGTGCTGGAGGTTCATACAGGCTCTTCTTTAGTCTTTGGGACTATTGTTGAAGGAACATCCAGTTGATCAGCTGGTTAGATGGACAGTTGCTTTTACAGTTAGGACCAGAGTGTGAGAACTCACAATTGTTTCCTAGCTGTTTCTTGTTGTGAATTTGTCACCCCAAATTGAGAGTAGGGAATTGGTCTGATCCTGGTCTTCTATTGTACTTAATTCTGAGCAAGTATTAAAATCAGTTGCCAAAGAGTTGGGCCCTGACTCATGGCAACCCTATGTGTTACAAAGTAGAATTTCTCCATAGGGTTTTCTTGGCTGTACTCTTTACGGAAGCAGAACATCAGGTCTTCCTTCTTAGGCATCTGCTTGGGTTTGGATCACCAACACTTCAGTTAATAGTTGAACACTTACTTGTTTGTACCACCTAGGGACTCTATGAGTATTAACTCAAAAAACCAAACACACTGTGATTGAGTTGAATCCAACTCATGGCAACCATAAAGAACAGACTAGAACTGCCCCCATAGGGTTTTCAAGGCTGCTGTTGTTTTTATTTATTTATTTATTTATTTATTTTTATTGTTATTTGGCTGAAAGTTTACAGAGCAAATTCATTTTCCATACAGCAATTCATACACATTTTGTCTCATGACATTGACTGCAATTCCCCACAATGTAACTGCTCTCTTCCCTCTTCCTCCCTGTGGTTACCTCTTGCCTATGTCCTTCCCTCCTAAGCACTCCTGCCCTCCCCCCAGCTATATCCCTGTACAAACACTGCCCTTCCATCCTTCCACGATTGGTGGCTCGAAGGAGTGTATCTACCTGATGCAAATGTTCACTCCATGTGCCTGTCTATTGTTTGGTTGGAAACTACAACAGTGAGTTCAGTTCTAGACCTGAAGGGTAACTAGATGCCATAGTCTTGGGTGTCTCACCAGGCTTTATCAGACCAGTAAATCTGGTCCTTTTTTTTTTTTTTTTTTTTTTTTATGATTTTGAGTTTTGTTCCACCTTATTCTCTCATTCTATCTGAGGCTGTAAATTTTTACGGAAGCAGATTGCCTTGTCTTTCTCCAGCACAGTGTCTAGTGAGTTTGAACCAACAACCTTTTGGTTAGCAGCCAGATGGTTTAATTGAATAGGTATTGTTGTTGTTGTTGTTGTTTGCCGTCGAGTCGTCCCCGACTCATAGCGACCCCTCCTTGGGTTTCCGAGGCAGTATCACTACGGAAGTAGGATTGCCCAACCTTCCTTCCGAGGAGTGGCTGGTGGGTTTGAACCGCAGAATAGGTATTAGACCCTTTAAAATACCTAATGAGAGGAGGAAGGAAGGAGTGGGGAGGAACATCTATAAAGACAGAGGACTTCCCCTAGAGCAGGGATGGCATTACTGAGACACAAGCAAAAACAGAAGCCATCTCTGCTGAAGGAAGTTTGGGCTCAGAGGGCAGCAGCCTGAGAATGGCACAATGTGGTGGTCTCCCAGAGCTTGGGTCTCTAGGCACTCAGAACCTATAAAAGAGACAATGTAGAACCATCTAGCTGGCTGAATTCAAACAAGAAAACAAAAGAAACTATCATAACTTATCTACTACAGAGACCAGGATATGTTTGGGGATAGCAGAAGATCACTCTAAAAATATGTCTCCAGCATTAGAAACTTCCTGGACACATATTCTGCTGTTGCTGAGGACGTGACACTCCCCTACCATGGGGATTTAGGAGAGGTGGAGAAGGACTCACCTGATAAGGGACTTAAGCAATATGCAATATGGAGGG
Organism: Orycteropus afer afer; assembly: GCF_000298275.1. NCBI lineage: Eukaryota > Metazoa > Chordata > Mammalia > Tubulidentata > Orycteropodidae > Orycteropus > Orycteropus afer. The sequence goes on from NW_006921599.1 coordinate 9,723,890, forward strand.
TGGGGGGGGGGGTCACAGCAGCAAACCAGTAACAGCTCAAGTTCCAGGAGAGATAAAAATTGAGATGTGAAGAGGAATCAGAGAGAGACAGAGATAATGGGAGAGATTGCCTCCTTGCCTGCCCCAGCTAGAAGCATCAGGATGCTGGGAAATCATGGGAAGGAAGGGAATGATGGAGAGAGCTCAAAAGTGAAGCTGCCTTCATTTCTTAAATTACCAGAGAAGGAGCCTAATTACAGTTCTCCAGCTGGTAACATGACTGGAACATTCTATAACCAGCTGGGCCCCCATCAAGCTGGGATTATTGTGGCCATTATTATTATTTATTACATTCTGATATTCAAGTATCTAAATTATGTAACTAATCCCTTTAAATGTCACATTCTAAATAAACGCTCTCTGGAATACCATCTCTTGTTATCATAGTTTATCAACTAATTATATACAATGCCATTTCCAATTATCTCTTTACCATAAAATTCAGAGTCATTGAATAATAATAATAATAATAAACAGGCTTCTGATTTTTTTCTTTTTTCTACTTATATAATAGGCATCCAGGAAATATCAATTCCTCCAAAGATTTGCCAACTTGTGGTTCCTGCCCTTGCATTGATCTTCTCTCACAGGCAGCATGGACTCTGGTCCCCTAAGGAGCATTAACTCCCTGCTGTGTACTAGATTCTGGGTTGTGCATTAACTCCACTCTGTAGTTCCGGAGCCTACAGCCTTGAGACCTCTTCTCCATTCCAAGCCATCATGCTCCCATCAGCTTCCTCTGGCAGGATCTGTATTTATAATTCATGCTTCTCCTTTGGTTTCCTTTCCAGGTCTCTCTGGGCTGGAGCTTAAACAAAACCTCTACCCTCATCAAGTCATGCAAGTCCTTCCTTAATTAATAATTAATAGTAATGATGATAATCATGCACAAATTAAAAAATCATTTATTTTACTTAATTTTTTTAGTCTTTCATCTAAGGGACACTGAGTACATGGAAGGAAAAAAAGAAAAACTCACTCTTCTTTCATTGCTCCAAGGTTACTACTGAGGCACAGGCCCAACTCATACATTCCTAAACACCACTGGCTTAGTTTAATGTCACAGTTAATAATAATAATAATAATAAAGTCCAGAAATCCCAGAGTGGAAGTGTTTTGCCTTTTCCATCAGCATCCAGCCTGTCCATCATAAGGTAACAATAATGCATTCTGCTTTGAGGGACTGCCTCCCCAACCCACTTTCACCTACCCCAACTCTCACCCCTTGTCCACAGATGAATCTACATCTATCCTCAGGTTATAGGTATGAGGAATGGCACCTAGATGAAATCAACAAGCCTAGTCTGCGTCTTTGGTACTCAAAATGTGGTCTTTGGACCAGCAGCATCAGCATTACCTGGAAGGCTTGTTAGAGAAGCAGAACTTCAGGCCCCACCTGAAACCTACTCTATGAGAATTTGCATGTTAACAAAATTTGCAGATGAATTTTGAGTATATTAAAACTTGAGAAGCTCAGATCAATGTCTCCTGCACAGTAGATGATAAATTAGGTCAATTAGGACCAAACCAAACCAGTTGCCACAGAGTCCATTCCAATTCATGACAACTCCATGTGCTTTGGAGTGGAACTGCACTCCATAGAATTTTCAAGAGCTGTGACATTTTGGAAGTAGATTGCCAGGACTTTCTTCCAAAGAACCTCCAAGTAAACTTGAACCTACACTCTTTTGCTTAGTAGCTGAGTGCTTAACCCTTTGTGCCACTCAGAGACTCTTGATTAGGACCAAGAAGAGCTAATTCTTAGACTTTGATGTTAGCATCCAGGAAAGTAGATTCTCACAGTGGTTGGATTTCCCAGTTGCTGACAGTGCACTTGCAAGCCTGCATGATAATCAAGTACACACAGAGGAAGCAGAGTTAGGGGGTAGGGGGTAGACAAACTAGATCTTCAATGACATCACTGAACCCCTGTGTTCATCACCGGGCCTAAAGCAACATCTGTAATGAGACTGTTCATATACCTGAGACACGTATCTTCCTTTTTGCTTTGTTGTTGTTGTTGTTATGTGCCGTCGAGTCGGCCCCAACTCATAGCGACCCCTCTTTGGGTTTCCGAGGCAGTATCACTACGGAAGTAGAATTGCCCCACCTTCCTTCCGAGGAGTGGCTGGTGGGTTTGAACCACCAGCCTTCTGGTTAGCAGTCAAGTGCTTTAGCCACTATTAAGTAAATATAAACAAGGCTTTTTGTTACTTACAGTCAAAACAATGCAAAATGATTCAGGGTTCGACTCGCAAAAGAACTCATCCCCTGCCTAACTACCAAGGACATGCAGTTTCTGACATTCTGAAGGCAGGTCTAACTTTTTTTTTTTTTTTTAATAACCTATTCTTTCAAAACATCTCCTAGATTAGGCTTTTAAAACATGCACCACCTCAGTAGGAAAAAAATCATAGGCCAAAGGGTACCAATTTGCTGAAAGGTTTCCTTTCTGCTTTTAATATATTAGATGTGACCCTTGTTTCTCCTTCTTCTCTTGGAGATGAAAGATTTCTTGAAAATGACAGCCATGCTGCAATCATTTGGAAATGACAGCTATCCCAGAGAAAGTTAATACTGTAGTCAGAAATGACCATCTTCTAAGTTGGTTAAATGAATCTCTCTGGTTCATCTGACTGCTTGTTCCTTCCTTCCTTAGATAGATCAGCATCACAGTGAAGTGTTCTTGGGATTTAGCAGTAGTCTCTGGTGGTGTAGTAGATAAGGCATTTGGCTGCTAACGCAAAGCTCAGTGGTTCAAACACACCAGCCTCAGGAAGGAAGGTGGGGAAATGCTCTTCTGTAAAGATAGCCTTAGAAACGCTGTGAGGGTCATCATGGGTCAGAATCGACTTGTTGGCTGTGAGTTTGTTTTTAGTTTTTTTGTACAAGCATAGTGAGTACCACATTTTCCTATGGGTCTTAGGTTTAACAAAAGTAACCAGGATCTACCATGCTCAAGTCTGAGGAGGCAGATCCATCCATTATTGTTGGACAAACAGTCTTCTAGGGTTGTTTTCTACTTCCACAGGAACAAAGAGATAGGGATGTTTGAGCAGCATCAAGGAGAATTTTTTCTGGAAGATGAAGGTCTCAACTTCTTGCCTCTACTAGGTCGACTTGTCAAACTTGCCAATGTTTCTCAGAGAGTAACTCAAAGACTGTGTATCCCAGAATTGCTTGTAGTGTGCTTCAGAACAATGGCTGCCCCTCCTCTGGACTGAGATTCAGTTTAATTATTTCCTGGGAATTGGAATACCAGTTGCTGTCCAGTCCATTCTAATTTATGGTGGCTCCATGAGTGTCAGAGTAGAACTTAACTCCATAGTATATATAGCAAATTAGGCTTCCATTTAACAATTTATGTGTGTGTGTGTGTGTGTGTGTATATATATATATATATATATATATATATATTACTCAGTGACATTGATTACATTTCTTACAACATGTCAACATTGTTGTCATTTCTGTCTGGTTGTTTTGTTTCTGTTAATCTAGATTCCCTGCTCCTTCTTACATTCTTATCTTTGCTTTAGGATAAATGAGGAACCACTTGGTCTCATATAGTTGTTTTTTGTTTTGGTTTGGTTTTTTTTTTTCAATTTTTTTAAAGAGCACAGTACTCACCAAAACAAACAAACAAGCAAACTCACAGCCGTCGAGTCAGTCCTGACTCATAGTGACATCTCCTTGGGTTTCTGAAGCAGTATCTCTATAGAAGTAGATAGCCCAGTCTTCCTTCCAAGGAATGGATGGTGGGTTTGAACCATCAGCCTTCTGGTTAGCAGTCAAATGCCTTAGGCACTACCCCACCAGAGCCCCCACTGTACTCACAGGTAATGTTTATTTTATGAGTTAATCTGTTATTTAATTGATAGGTGATCTCTGGGAGTAGTTTATTTCCAGGTTTAAAAGATGTCTCAGGGCAACAGTCTCAGGGATTCTTCTAGTCTCTACTGGTCTAGTAAGTCTGAGCTTTGTTAAGAATTTGAGCTTTGTTCTATGTTTTTCTCCCCTTCTATCCAGGACATCTACTGTGTCTCTGGTCAGAATGGTTGGTAGTGGTAGCTAGTCTAGATAGATAAGCGCATGTTTCATGTGGGCTATTAGTTCTGTAGAGAGTCTTTTTCTTTGGGTCTTTTGTTTCCTTCTTTCTCTTTTGCTCCAGATAAAAAAAGACCAATAGTTGTATTTTAGATGGCAGCTTACAACTTTTAAAATCCCAGATGCTACTCACCAGAATAGGATACAGAATATAAACTTCATGAACTATGTTATGCCAATTGACCGAGTTGTGCCACAAGACTATGGTCCTAAGCCTTCAAGCCCAGTAAACCAATCCCATAAGGTGTTTGGTTATGTCTCAGAAGTAGCTGGAACTATGTTCCCTTTGTGCTTTACATATATATATGTGGATATATATGCAGCATAGACAAACATGTTTATATCTATGCTTACAAATACGCCCATACATGCACCCATGTATACACACATATACTTTCCATATACTATAGAAGATCAAAAGAGAAGAACACACTTGGCATTTCTCAAGTCGAAAGAATTGAAGAAAAAATCAAGCCTCGAATTGCAATATTGAAGGATTCTCTTGGCAAAAGATTGAATGATGCAGGAAGCATCAAAAGAAGCTAGAAAGTACGTACAGAGTCACTGCACCAAAAAGAATTGGTTGACAGTCAACATTTCAGGAGTCAGCATATGAACAAGAACCAATTATATTGAAAGAAGAAGTCCAAGTAGCACTGAAGGAATTGACAAAAAACAAAGTTCCAAGAATAGATAAAATACCCACTGAGAATTTCACCAAATGGATGCAGCACAGGAGGTGATTACTCATTTATGCCAAGAAATTTGGAAGACAGTTACCTGGCCAACTGACTGGAAGAAATCAATAATTATTCCCATGCAAAACAAAGTAATTCATAGAATGTAGAAATTATTGAACAGTATAATTAATATCACACACAAGTAAAATTTTGCTGAAGATAATTCAGAAATGGTTGCAGCAGTATATTTTCAGGGAATTTCCAGAAATTCAAGCTGGATTCAGAAGAGGATGTAGAATTAGGGATATCATTACTGATGTCAGAATGATGTGGGCTAAAAGCAAAGAATTCCAGAAAAAATGTTTGCATGTGTTTCATTGACTATGCAAAGACATTCAACTATGTGGATCTTAACAAATTATGGATAATATTACAAAGAATGGAAATTCCAGAATGCTTAATTGTGCTCATGAGGAACCTGTACATAGACCAAGAGGCTGTTGTTGAAACAGAACAAGGGGATACTATATGGTTTAAAAATCAGCAAGGGTGTGCATCAAAGTTGTATCTCTCACCATACTTATTCAATCTGTATGCTGACCAAATAATCTGAGAAGGTGGACTATATGGAAGAACACAGCATCAGGATTGGAGGAAGACTCATTAACAATCTGTGATACAAACATGACATAAACTTGCTCACTGAAAGTGAAGATGACTTGAAGCACTTACTGATGAAGATCAGACTATCATTTTCAGTATGGATTACACCTCAACATCAGGAAAACAAAAATCCTTACAACTGGACCAGTAAGCAACGTCACCATAAATGAAGAAAAGATTGAAGTTGTCATGGATTTTGTTTTGCTTGGATCAACAAACAACATCCTTGGAAGCAACAGTCAAGAAATCAGACATTGTATTCACAAATCTGCTACAAAAGACCTCTTTAAAGTGTTAGGGAGCAAAGAGGTCACTTTGAAGACTAAGTTGTGCCTGACCCAAGCCAGGGTTTTTTTAATCGCCTCATATGCACGTGAAAGCTAGACAATGAATAAGGAAGAGCACAGAAGAAATTGATGCTTTTGAATTGTGATGTTGGCAAAGAATATTTGAAATACTATGGACTGCCAGTAGAATGAACAAAACTGTCCTGGAAAAAGTGCAGCTGGAATGCTTCTTGGAAATGAAAATGCCCAGACTTCATGTCACTTTCTTTGGTCATGTTGTCAGAAGGGACCAGTCCTGGAGAATGATATGCTTGCTAAAGTGAAGTAAGGGAGCGCTGGTAGCATAGTGGCTAAGGCACTTGACTGCTAACCAGAAGGCTGGTGGTTCAAACCCACCAGCCACTCCTCAGAAGGAAGATGGGGCAATCTACTTCTGTAGTGATACTGCCTTGGAAACCCAAGGAGGGGTCTCTATGAGTCGGGGCCAACTCGACGGCACATAACAACAACAACAAAAAGTGAAGTAAAGAGTGAGTGATAAAGGAGAAGACCCTCAAGAAGATGAATTGACACAGTGGCTTCAACAATGGGCTTAAGCATAGCAAAGATTGTGAAGATAATGCAGGACCGGGTATTGTTTTGTTCTGTCACAAGTAGGGTTGCTATGAGTTGGAGCTGACTCAATGGTACCTAAAAACAACAACAATAACAACAGGTCCAAGGGACCTCATAATTTGGATACATTTTATTTCCTTCTTTCCTTTTTGTTCTGAATAGGACTTCCAGTACTACAGTGAATAAGAGTGTGAGACCAGGATGGACAGAAAAGGCAGTAGTCTTGACTCAACTACACTGCTTGGTTAATGCAGTTAGTTAATCATGCTTGCCTCTCAGTGGGTGAAACACAAAACAGTCTCATGGGATGTTGAGGAGTGAGTGTGAAACCAGAGAAAAAACAAACCATGACTGTACCAGGAAAAGGGAGGGACTGGGAGTTCTACCTCACCAGGGCACTATCTCTCCCAGAAAAATCCATGTGTCTCCCTAAACAGATGATCAGTGCTTATGAATCATCTTCAGTTTTGTTATTGGCAGTGGTGATAGTTGTCATTATGTCAGCTCTGACTCATGGTGACCCCATGTATAACAGATTAGAACTAATGCCTAGCCCTGCACCATATTCACGATCATTGGTATGCTTGAATCCATTTTGGCAGCCATTGTGTCAATCCATCTCTTTGAGGTTTTTCCTCAACATTTACTTCACCAAACACGAAGTCCTTCTCCAGCAATCTATCCCTTCTGATGACACATTCAAAGCAATCAGTCAATGTTTCGGAGAATATTTTGTGATCCATAGGATTTTCATTGGCTGATTTTTAGAAGTAGATCACCAGACCTTTCTTCCTACTTTGTCTTAGTCTAATAGTTCCATTGAAACCTGTTTTACTATGGGAGACCCTGCTCATGGCATCACAGCAACACCTAGGCCACCACAGTATGATAAACCAAAAATAGGTAGTGGATCTTCAAATTTAGGTAACTCTAAAACTTACTGTCTAGACTGTCTGAAATGTTTAGGGGCTTTTTTTTTGTTGTTGTTCCCTGAAAGCATTAGCTTTTGTTTTTGTTTTTTACTTGTTATTGTGATTTGGGTGAAATTGTACAAAGAAGATTTGTTTTATATTCAGCAGTTCCTATATACATTTTGTTTTGTGCCACTAGTTACATTTCCCACAGTGTAACATCTCACTCCCACCTTCCTCACTGTGGTTACCCTTTGTCCCATGTCCTTGCCAATGCATTCTGCCTCACTTCATTTATCCCTGTGCAAATGTTGCCCTTCTGACTGGAAAGTATTAGTTTTAAAACTATATATGTGTTCTGGTTACCTAGTGCCTCTCTGACAAGAAATATACCACAAATGGGATAGTCTTAACTAACAGGTTTATTCTTACAATTTGGAGGCCTTAAGTACAAGTTCAAAGTGCCAGGCTCTAGGGCCTGGGTGAAAGCCCCTCAACCTAGGGGTCCAGCTCTGCCTCCTGCTCCTGGCCCACTGGAGCTAGAAGCATTTCTTCACTCAAACAGCTGCTGGCTGCTGAGGCTGGAAGCCCCAAGGTTGACAAGTAAAAAGGCATAGTCCTGATGTTACCAATCCACAGGGCAAGCCATTAACCTAAGTTCATTGTAAGTCCTAAGGTTGGCAGAGCATAGCAGGCTGCTGAGCAATGACACGGCTACATGCAGGGTCCAAGTGTGCCAACGGCTAGAGACCATTCTCAAAGCTTATCCTTATATACAGGAAGCAGACCACATACCCAAAGGCAGCTACTCAGCTGCTCCCAGTAGATTCCACCATAGAGTTAATGACCAGTCTCATCATGGGGAATACTACTACATCCAGCTGCCCAGCCACTCAACCAGGCCTAGCCAAGTCGACATACAAACATAACCATCACAATATGTTTCTAAGATATTATTGAACAACTTAAACTTTTACCTGAACCAACATGGGTACATCAGAGCTCAAATACTGATTTATTCCATTGGAAGAGCCGTTATCTACTCAACTTTGCTATTATTCTCAAAAGAGCTCTGTTCTGAGAAATGACCTCAGTTTACAGAGTGCAAACACATGCATATATCTCTAAATTAAACACTTCACCAAGAATACACTGTCAGTTTGTTTTACACACAGCAGGCAGACATAGCTACCTAGGCTGCCCTTTCAGTGTTGCAAAGCCAGCCAGGGAAGAACCAGAGAGACATGTTCCCTCATTCTTTAGCAAATCAAAGAACATGGGTGTGTTAGTTTCCTATTTCTGCTGTAACAAATTGCTACAAACTTGGTGCTTAACACAGTGCAATTTTATTCTTTTATAGTCTCTGAGGCCAGAAGTCTGAAATGAGTGTTGTTGTTGTTGTTGTTGTTGTTGCTGCTGTTATATGCCATTGCATCATCCCCAACTCATAACGACCCCTCCTTGGGTTTCTGAGGCAGTATCACTACAGAAGTAGACTGCCCAACCTTCCTTCCAAGGAGTGGCTGGTGGGTTTGAACTGCCAGCCGTCTGGTTAGTCGTCAAGTGCCTTAGGCACTATGCTACCAGAGCTCCTGAAATGAATCTTACAGGGCTAAAATCAAGATGTTGGCAGGGCTGGTTATTTCTGGAGGCTCTATAGGAGGACCCTTCTATACCTCTTCCAGCTTCAGGTAGCTGCTGACATTCCTTGGCTTATGGCCACATCTCTCCAATCTCTGTTACTGTTGTTACATTGCCTTCTCTTCTTCTGAAGTCAAATGTCCAACTGTCTCCCTCTCATAAGAACACTCATGACCTACTTTAACTGCACAAGTTGGAAAATCTCTCATCTCATAGTTCTTAATTAACATTTGCAAAGTTCCTCTTGCCATTTGAGGTAGCATCCACAGGTCCCAGGGACTATAATTTAGGATTATAATTTAGAATTAGGAGCTCTGGTAGCATAGTGCCTAAGGTACTTACTGCTAACCAGAAGGCTGGTGGTTCAAACCCACCAACCACTCCTTGGAAGGAAGGTTGGGCAGTCTACTTCTGTAGTGATACTGCCTCAGAAACCCAAGGAGGGGTCTCTATGAGTCGAGTCTGACTTGATGACACATAACAACAATTTAGGATTATTATTTAGGATTATTTGGGGATCTGTTATTCAGCCTAGCACAACCAGATTGGAGACACATGAGATCTAAAGAAGAGGCCTTGTGGCCAAGGCAAATATACCAGTAGCATTGCCATTGAGTTGATTTCAACTCATGGCCACCACACATGTATCAGAGTAGAATTGTGCTCCATAGTGTTTTCAGAGGTTGATTTTCAGAAGTATTTCATCACCCCTTTCTTCCAAAGTGCCTCTGGGTGGATTTGAACCACCAACTTTTCAGTGAGTAGCAAGCATGCTTTCATGTTTGTGCCACCATTCCTTTTTTTTTTTTTTTTTAGGGTAAATATAGTCTCAACAACTCCTAGGACACAGCCAGTAATCCAAGAACTTGTTATTCTACCACCATTTATTGAGAAACACATTCAGCCAGCTACACTGGCTACATCTCATCTCACAAGAGCTAAACCCTTTACAACCATCAGAGTCACATGCATAAAGTTGACAGTGTTTACAACTTATCTCCAAAAAGTGATTTTGGGAAGAATCCTCTACTTCTAACTTCATCATTCATCTAGACTGTCCATGTAATACATTTTGATTTGTTTGATGCATTGGACAATGCTGAAATATGAAAAGAGGTTGCTGGTCTACCTTAGGAATCAGCAAATGACATTACCAAAGTAAAAAGGGTTGATTCGGAATTTCTCCCATACTTGTTTGTCTTCTGAAGCAGAGCCTAGTTTCACAGCAGTACCAGGAAGGAGTAAAGGTTTAAAAAAAAAAAAAACTTTCTTTATCAGTTCTCAGTGGATGCTGAGAGATGCATCTTTCCATGTGCATGGGGGAGATGGTTTGAGAACACTCTGACTTTGTACTTAGAGGAGACATTCAATTATGGGGTTTTATTGTCTTCATGTATGTCTGGGAAAAGAGTTTCTTGTAAATCATTGACATTAGCCACATAAAATACTTACTGATTCTTTGAAATGAATGCCCACAGAGGAAAGCAGAATATAGTCTAAATACATGGTCTGAAGTTCTGACATCATTTGATATTCTACTCCTTGTTGTAAATGACCAGTGTCCAGACAGTTCATTCCTTACTGCCTTGCTATGCCAAAACCACAAGTCAAAATGTGAGTGAGATGAACCATTCTGAGAAGTCTCATAGGATGCAAGTCCTAAATGCCCAGCATTTCTCAGTTTCCACGTTGTTGTTCCTACTTCCTCTGGTTCTGGAATGCATTGGCTTCAGATACTTTACCCCAGATAATCTTTCTGCTAAGTATCATGTTGTTGTTAGATTCTGTCAAGTCATCTCCTACTCATAGCACCCTGTGCATAGCAGAACGAAACACCGCCCGGTCCCGCACCAGCTCCACGATCCCTCCTATACTTGACCCCATCGCCACAGCCACTGTGTCAATCCATCTCATTGAGGGTCTTCCCCTCCTTCATCCACTCTCCACCTTACCAAGCATGACATCTCTCTCCAGGGAACGGTCCCTTCTCACAACATGACCAAAGTAGGTGAGACAAAGTCTGGCCATTCTCTCTTTCAAGGAGCATTCAGGCTGCCTTTCCTCCAGGACAGATTTGTTAGTTTTTTTAGCAGTCGATGGTATTTTCAGCAATTCTTCACCAACACCACATCTCAAAAGCATCAATTCTTCTTTGATCTTCCTTATTCATTGCCCAGCTCTCACATGTATAGGAGGCGATTGAAACTATCATGGCTTATATCAGGCACACCTTAGTTCTCAAGGAGACATCTTTGTTCCTCAGCACTTGAAAGAGATCTCTTGCAGCCGAATTGCCCAGTGCTTTATGTCGTCTGATGTCCTGACTGCTGCTTCCATTGGCGTTGATTGTAGAACCAAGCAATGTGAAGTCTTTGACAACTTCAATCTTTTCTCCATTTATCATGATGCTGCTTATAGGTCCAGTTGTGAGAATTTTTTGTTTTCTTTATATTGAGATGTATCCCATACTGCAGATTGTATTCTTCAATCTTCACCAGTAAGTGCTTCAAGTCATCCTCACTTGCAGCAAGCAAAGTTGTGTCATGAGTATATCACAGGTTGTTAATGATTCTTCCTCCAATCCTGATGCCACATTCTTCTTCATATAGTCCAGTTTCTTGGATTCTTTGCTTAGCATATAGATTGATAAGTAAGGTGAAATGATACAACCCTGATACACTCCCTTCTTGATTTTCAACCATGCAGTGTCCCCTTGTTCTATTCAAATGACAGCCTCCTGGTCTATGTACAGGTTCCTCATGAGTACAATGAAGTGTTCTGGAATTCCCATTCTCCTCAATGTTATCCACAATTTGTTATGATCCACACAATCAAATTCTTTTGCATAGTCAATAAAACACAAGTAAACATCTTTCTGGTATTCTTTGCTTTGAGCCAAGATCCATCTGACATCAGTAATGATATCCCTTGTTCCATGTCCTCTTCTGAATCCAGCCTGCACCTCTGGAAGTTCTCTTCAATATACTGTCAATATACTGCTGCAACTGTTTTTGAATTATCTTCAAGAAGATTTTACTTATGTGTGATATTAATGATATTGTTCAATAATTTCCACATTCTGTGGGATCACCTTTCTTTGGAATGGGTACAAATATGGATCTCTTCTAGTCAGTTGGCTAGGTAACTATCCTTGGTATAACCGAGTGAGTGCCTCTCCCGGGGCATCCGTTTGTTGAAACATCACAACAGGTATTCCGTCAATTCCTGGAGCTTTGTCCTTCACCAATTCCTTCAGTGCAGCTTCTACTTCTTCCTTCAATACCATTGGTTCTTGATCATATGCCACCTTCTGAAATGGATGAACATCAACAAGGTCTTTTTGGTACAGTGACTCTGTGTATTCCTTCCATCTTCTTTTGATGCTTCCTGCATCATTCAATATTTTGCCCATAGGATCTTTCAATTACAACTTGAGGCTTAAATTTTTTCCTCAGTTCTTTCAGCTTGAGAAAAGCCAAACATGGTCTTCCCTTTTGGTTTTCTAACTCCAGGTCTTTGCACATTTCATTCTAGTAATGATTAGCAGACAAATGCCTTACCCACTGCGCCACCAGAGCCCCTTAAAGAAAAGTCCAGAGGTAGCAAAATCCCTCTGAGGTATTTGACAACCAAAAAATAGATATATGTGGTTAAACAAGAACAAGAGATTTCTAGAAAGGCTAGTTTCTGCTAAGCCAAAAAACCAAACCCACTGCCTTCAAGTCGATTCCAACTCATACTGACTGACCCCCATTGGGTTTCCGAGGTGGTAAATCTTTACCGAAGTAGATTGCCCAGTCTTCCTTCCACAAAGTGGCTGGTCAGTTTGAACCATCAACCTTCTGGTTAGCAGTCAAATGCCTTAGGCACTACATCTCCAGAGCTCCTTACAACAAATAAATCCAGTGTACTACAGTCAAGTCATAGTGATCCCTCCTTGGGTTTCTGAGGCAGTATCACTACAGAAGTAGATTGCTCAACCTTCATTCCAAGAAGTGGCTGGTGGGTTTGAATCTCTAGCCTTCTGGTTAGCAGTCAAATGCCTTAGGCACTAAGCCACAGAGCTCCTTAGAGGCATATCAATGGTTCTGCAATTTAAAGTGCATAGAAGGACAACATGAAGTGGCGTAAGAAACAAAGTCCATCCCCAAAAGGTTTTAGGTCTTAAGCATAAAACCTCTTCAGAATATTTCCAGCATTTCAAAAGGCAAACAGCATAGTTTTTTCTTTTTTTAAAGTCCATAAATGTGTTTTACCTGCCAGCGGAGCTGTTAGAATTTAATAGGCTCATACCAACGTTTAAGTGTTTTTGAAACACCTATTGCAAGCAATGCTTTCAAAAACAGACTTTTAGCAAACCAAAAGCAAGGGAAATCAACTCATCAGAGCAACAGGAAATTAACTGCATGGATTTGACTTCAGTGACATAAGCTAGAAGTTTCTGAGTTGTTGCTATCATCATTTAATGGAACTCAATCTCCCCAGGTCTGTTGGCTCTGTACAAAGAAAAACCTTGTTCAGTGCCATATGGCACCATTAAGTCGAGACCCAGATCATAAGGTGTCGGCATGAGAGGAGTCACACGAACTGGTCTCTCTTATTCATCGTCACACCTGGTATATGTCTGCACTCTGGTCATCAGCTTCACTCCGAGTGTGGTCTGGAGGCCAACATTTAATGCTCACAACAACCTTGTGGGTTGATAATATTATTATTCCTATTTACAGACAAGGAAATGAAGGCTTAGTGAATTTAAATCACTTGCCCAGTCATAGTTAGTAAATGACAGAGCTGGGAATGAAGCCCAGGACTGTCTGACTCAGGATACTTAACCACGAGCAACAGTCCCTCTCCAATGTCTAAGGGTAGTTGGACTACTGGACCACAGAAGCTTTGTTTTTCGATTCCTGTAATTTGTTAAGAGTTGCTGATTACTTTGGTTGCTTTGTTAGAATTTCTCCCTCCAGAATGTGTCTTTTCAGTCCCAGTCTGCACTCCAAAACTCTTTCTCTCTGTTTTTTCTTTCTCTATTGTTATTGGAGACTCTCCTTAGACATTTAAGTGAAGCATTTATACAGAAATAAGCCCGATGTTTAGAGGATGAAGTACAACCAAGTGACTTTCCTTTTTGCCCTCTTGTCTGATTTCTTTGCATCTAATATCTCTCTTCCAGTAAATCAGTTGCCAGTCAATTCCAACTCATGATGGCATCCCATATTTCAGAGTAGAACTGTGCCCCATAGAGTTTACAGTGGCCGATTTTTCAGAAGTGGTCTGCCAGATCTTTCTTCTGCGACACCTCTGGATAGACTCAAACCTCCAATATTTCAGTTAGCAATCAAGCATGTAACTGTTTGTCCCATCCAGAGATTCCAGTATCTCTCAAGCCCCTTGACAACCCCATGAAACAAAAAAAAAAAACCAAACTCACGGCCATCAAGTCAAGTCCAACTCAGAGCGACCCCCATTGGGTTTCCCAAGTGGTAAATCTTTACTGAAATAGATTGCCCCATCTTCATTCCATGGAGCGACCAGGGGGTTTGAACCTTCTGGTTAGCAATCAAATACCTTAGGCATTGCACCACCAGAGCTCCTTAACAACCCCATGAGGTAGTTTTTATTATCATCTTCATTTTACACATGAGGAAATGAGGTTTTTGAGACAATAAGGCATTTGTCCAAGGTTGCTTGACTAATTAAGGGCAGAGTCAGAATTTGAACCCAATGCTGGGTGATTTCAACGCCCATGTTCTTTGGTTTCCACCACTCTGCCTCTCTGGCTCTGAGCTTCGTTACGCTAAGCCTGTACCTCTCCCTGATCCTGCCGGCCTGTACATGACCCTGATGTGGTGTATTTGTGCCTGGGCTCCTCCTGGCCAGCTGCTGGGTGTCATGAGGTATTAACTCATCTGGCAGCTCTGTGGGAAGGCTCAGAGCACACTAGCAGCCTCTGCCCAGAGGGCTTGGCAGTTCACATACACAGCTCTCACTGTCTGCAGTGACCTAACCTTCCAGTTAATTGACAACAGACATCACGAGGCTTTGGATTCACACACTGGTCAGGGAGTCAGGTGTCAGCCAGTAACACTCGGTGATGGACAAGACTATGTCTGCTATACTCTCTGGCTCAGATGATTAAATGAGGACGAGGTTCATCTTGCCTCAGGGTTAGATGAGCTTTGTAAAGCAGGTTAGGTAAATTAAGAAGCCAAATTCATGCACAGCGGATACATGAAATGGCAGGCCCTGCAATTTCCCCTCTTCAATTCAAAAGAACTCTAGAGCACATTACCCTGGACAAGAAGCACGAGGGCTATATGGTCAAGCCTTGGGTTCACAAAGACCTCCATCCTTCACTTTTAACATGGTGTCCAAATAAAGATGATGAGATTAGCAGTTATGATTGAAATAAGCAGATAGTGGTTGACTTGGAATTTTTATCTCATTACAAGACCCCATTCTCTTGGTTATGTGGTGTTGTTAGATGCCACTGAGTTGATTCCAACACTTAGCAACAGCATGCAGCAGAGTAGAACTGCCCCATAGGTTTTCCAAGGTTATAAATCTTTACGGAAGCAGACTGCCTCATCTTTCTTCTGTGGAGCAGCTGGTGGGTTCAAACCACCAACCTTTGGATTAGCAGCCAAATGCCTTAACCACTACACCATCAGAGCTCCTTCACACTACCTTTAGTATATAAATGAATACTTTTAATAAATCCTCATTTATTTAATCAATGTCTGACTAATGCAATTCTGCATCATTGTCTCTTTCTTTTCTATTTTTTTTGCCAGTATATTTTTTCATTATTTTAAAAATTAGGGTAAAAAATATATAACAAAACTAAACAAAAAAAAAAAAATTTGCCAATTCAACAATTTTTATATGTATAATTCAGAGATGCTAATTGTATTCTTTATTTTGTGCAACCATTTATAAGTGTCTTTTCCAAATTATTCCATCACAGTTAATAGAAACTCAGTGCCCTCTAAACAATAACACCCTTTCTCCCCCTCTCCAGCCCCTGGTAACCATTAATAAGCTTTGGTCTCTACACATTTGCTTATTCTAGATATTTCATATAAATGGGATCATAGAGTATTTGTCCTTTTGTGACTAACTTAATTCACTCAACACAGCATTTTCAAGGTTCATCTTTGTCATTGTATGTATTGGAACTTCATTTCTCCATGGCTAAATAATACCCCTCCTCTTTAGGTTAGGTTCCAAAGACCAGGATGTTATGTGAAAATTGGCATTATGCAAAAAAGGAGGATGACCACATCAGATCACAAATGGAGGATGACTATGTCAGATCACAAATGGAAGATGACCACATCATCACACAGCTGCCAAATCACCTCATTATGTAAGTGACAAATTATGTCATCTTATAACTGCCAAACCACTGAGAATTATGGCCCAGACCAGTTGACACATAACCTTAACGATCACAGGCAGTGTTACTCTAACCTAGCACCTCAGCATTCTTTACTGCCAGACACACCTCGTTAATTTAATGTGTGAGATAGCTGGATAGTAGATTTTTCACTGTTGTCATAAATGTGAAATGTTGGATAATAAGAGAGTTGATAGGTGAGGAGCAAGTGTACTCTATTGTATGGATATACACTCTATGGATATAAATTTTGTTTACTTATTTGT
Source organism: Orycteropus afer afer (assembly GCF_000298275.1). Classification (NCBI taxonomy): domain Eukaryota; kingdom Metazoa; phylum Chordata; class Mammalia; order Tubulidentata; family Orycteropodidae; genus Orycteropus; species Orycteropus afer. The sequence continues at coordinate 9,740,498 of NW_006921599.1, forward strand.
CTGTTGATGGACATTTGGATTGTTTCCATCCCTTGGGCTATAGTAAACAGTGTACAGCGAACATTGATGTACAGAGTTCTGTTTGTCTCCAACATTGTCTATTTGCAATGAAAGCATTCATTTATTATCAAGGGTCAGCAAAGGACCTTAATTTTGTAAAGGATTAGTTCATAAATATTTTAGGCTTTGTGGGCCACATGCTGTCTCTGTCACATACTTTTATTATCATTTTTTAAAAAACAACCCTTTGAAAATGTACAAACTATTCTTCGTTTATAAGCTAAACAAAAACAGGCAGCAGGCCAAATTTGGCCCCCAAGTTATAGCTTGTGGACACCTAAATTCAAATGTATAAAATACACTACAATTTTTAATGATTCTATTTTATTATATCTTCTTTTTTTTTCTTTTTTTTACCAATTGTCTCAAAAAATTAAATGTGACTGGGGTTGAGGTCCACCAGACTCCAGCCACACCTCTTAGAAAAAGGCTCCATGTCCTGACCTTCATGTCTTGCTCAATGCAACCTTCATACTACTTGGAATTATAAAGTGATCAGCATGATGATGATTTAGGAATAAGCTAATCAAAGATTTGTTTATGAATTTTACTATTTCTTTTTAATAGATGTGTGAAAATTTTGCTTAAATTTCTCCATCAAAGCTCTGGTGGAGTAGTGCCTGAAGCATTCAACTGCTAACCAGAAGGTTGGCAGTTCAAACCCACCAGCCACTCCACAGAAGAAAGACAGGGCAATCTATTTCCATAAAGATTTACCACCTCAGAAACCCAATTGAGGTCACTATGAATCAGAATCGACTAGATGGCAGTGTTTTGGCTTTTTTTTTTTTTTTTTTGACAGTGGGTAAAATAGCATGGACATGAATCCTGGGCAGTGAGCAATAATGTCTTATTTATCTAGTGCCACTTGAACAGAAATACCACAACTGGGTGGCTTAAACAAGCAAAACTTACTTTCTCACAGTTAGGAAATTAAAAGTCTGAATTCAAAGTGCCAGCTCTAAGGGAAAACTTTTTTTCTCTCTCTTTCTCTCTGGGAGAAGGTCCTCGTCTCTTTTTAGCTTCTATTCCTTGGTTCCTTGACACTCTTAATGTGGCTTGACATCTATCTTCCCCCATTTCTGCATCCATATTTCTGTACCTAATGTTCCCTTTTGTATCACAAAGTGGTTTAACACACCCTACACTGATACGGCATTATTAACATAACAAAGAAAACCTGGTTGCCAAACGGTATTACATCCACAGGTAGAGGAGTTAAGATTTACATCACATATTTTGAGGAAACCCAAGTTAATCCATAACAAATAGGTTCCTTATATTCCTGTGGTCTAGCATATTTCTGCTCAAACTACAAGTCGGTTCCTGCTCTGTGGCTTTTCAATGGAAGCATTTACTATTTCCTTTGGCAAGAGTAGAAAATTGTTGATGGCGAAGTAGGTAATGCCAGGTCAGCAAAATACTTCGGAGTTGGAGAAATGGCATCAGCTGTGTGAGTCCCAGAGACGGAGTGATCCACTCATCAGGGAATGATTCAGGGTGACCCTGGGAGACCCTTGCCCAGAGGAGACTTCCCTCTGCATGATCTGTCTCCTCTAAACAGAGCAAAGGCATTGGAATCAACCTCATCATCCAAGTAGATCAGGAAACCTGGGGACCTACCAGGTGACCTCAGAACAGACAGCAAGATCACTGTGAAGCAGGGATCTTTGGCTTCTAGAGCCAGCAGACCTGGATTAGTGTCCCTGCTCCATCACTCATCAATTTATTATATTACCTTGGTAATCCCTCTGAACCTCATTGGGTAAAATTAGAACTTTGAACTAAAAGATCTCTGTGTTCCTTCTCCACTACCCATCTGTCAGTTTGTGGTACACTGGGGGTTTGCATGTTGCTGTGATGCTGGAAGCTATGCCACCAGTATTTCAAATAGCAGCAGGTTCACCCAGAGTAGGCAGATTTCAGCAAAGTTTCCATACTAAGACAGACTAGGAAGAAAGGCCTGGTGATCTATTTCTGAAAATTACCCAAAGAAAGCCCTCGAGATCACAGCAGAACTTGTCAGATTTGCTTGTAGGTGAGATGGATCACTGGGGGAAAAACATGATGTGTGATGAAATAGAGGGCAAGGGAGGCCCTCAGTGAGATGGATTGGCACAATAGCCACAAAGATGGATGCAAAGATGTCGGGGTCTGTGAGGATTACAGCAACTGGGGAATGTTTCATTTTGTTGTATATAAGGTCTCCATGAGCTGGAGTTGACTCAGCAGCAGCGCGCTCTCTCTCTCTCTCTGTCTCTCTCTCACACTCTTCTCGACCTAGCTCACCCCCACCCATGCCAAGATAGGAGCATGGAGGGTTCCCTGTGAGAGTCATTTCTTTATCAGCATTTCCCCCAGTTGCCACAGTACTTGAGACATAGTAGACTCACTGCCACGTGTACTGACTTATGAGGACACCATAGCAAAAAGGAAAGAAGAAATAATCACTTCCGGAAACCACACCCTACCTCTGCTCCAGAGAGCAGACCCCTGCTAAGAGGTCATACTCTATCCCCCCATTGAACTGGGCTCCTTGTTTTTAATCAACTGAGACTCCTTATTGCTAGCCAGAATGCAGGGTACAGGAAAGGGAGGCTTAATGGGTTCTTTTATTTTCTGGCCAGGGTTCCTTCTTTCTCCTCCTTCTTAAAAAAAGAATAATAGTAGGGAGGGGAGGCACTTGAGAAGCTGTTTTTAAACCTTTTTTTTTTTTTTTTAAACCTCCCCAAAGGTCAAACAAATTGCATTTGAGCTACAAAGAGGGGGCCGAGAAGGGGTGGGGCAGATGGTAAATTGGCTGCAAGGACCCTTCCGGTGAAGTCTTTCTTGGAGGGCCCCCAGCTGGTAAAACTGCTGTGGTGCGTAGGGCAGGCTCTTCAGTGGGCAGATCCCATCCTCCCTGAGAAACAAGAGCACCAGCAGGAGCCACATCGGCAGGAAATTATTTCCTAATAAAACTACAAAGAGAAGGACGATAACTGGGCATTGCTGACAAGTATTGTTGTCTTGTATCAAAATCTCTTTATAAACCTGTTTGAAGAACAGAGCTCGGCTTCTCTTTGAAGTCCCAGTTCAAAGCCCTTGACTCTAGCATTCCCAGCGACAGTGGGGGGCTGGCCAGGGTGGAGAAGTTGGAGGAACTTGGCAAGCACTCTATGCAAGTAGCTGCATTGGTACTCAGAGGACAGTTTTTTGGTTAGATTTCCTGCTAAGCTCCTAATTATTAATAATAACCACCCCCCCACCCCCCCACACTGAGGCCCTCTTAGGTGCTAGATGTTCTCTGTGGACGTTAAGTGATTCCCCATAGACTCCTTTAACATGGACAACCATGGAGGGAGAACTTGTTACCTTCACATAATAGATGAGGAACTTATTGTTGACTTGATTCCAACTCATGGATATCCCACAAGTGACAGAGTAGAACTGTCCCATAGGGATTTCTTGACTATAATCTTCACAGAAGCAGATCACCAATCTTTTCTTTTGCAGCACAGCTGTTGTTGTTGTAATGTGCTGTCAAGTAGTCTCCAACTCATAGCAACCTTGTGTACAACAGAGCGAAACACTTCCAGCTTCACAATCTTTACTATACCTGAGCCTATCATTGGAGCCACTATGTCAATCTATCTTGTTGAGGGTCTTCCCCTTTTTCCTTGGCCCTCCACTTTACTAAGCATGACATCCTTCTCCAGAGAATGATGCCTTCTAACAACATGACCAAAGTAGGTGAGACAAAGTCTGGCCATTCTCGCTATCAAGGAACGTTCTGGCTGCACTTCGTCCAGGATAGATTTGTTAGTTCTTTTAGCAGTCCATGGTACTTTCAGCATCCTTTGTCAACACCACAATTCAAAGCATCAATTCTTCTTCAGTCTTCCTTATTGATTGAAAATACCATAGCTCGGGTTAAAAAACTCAAAAACCTCACTGCCATCGAGTCAGTCCCAACTCATAGAGACTCCTCCTCGGGTTTCTGAGGCAGTATCTCTACGTAAGTAGAGATTACCCAGTCTTCCTTCCGAGGAGTGGCTGGTGAGTTTGAACCACCAGTCTTCTGGTTATCAGTCAAATGCCTTAGACACTATGCCACCAGAGCTTGGGTTGTTGTTGTTATTTGCCGTTGAGTCAGCCCCGACTCATAGCGACCCCTCCTTGGGTTTCCGAGGCAGTATCACTATGGAAGTAGGATTGCCCAACCTTCCTTCCGAGGAGTTAAGCACATCTTATTCTTCAAGGAGATATCTTTGCTCTTCAGCACTTGAAAGAGGTCTTTTGCAACAGATTAGCCCAATGCAGCACAGCTGGATGGGATCAAACTGACAACATTTAGATTAATTGTTGTTGTTGTTGTTATGTGCCGTTGAGTCGGCCCGACTCATAGCGACCCCTCCTTGGGTTTCCGAGGCAGTATCACTACGGAAGTAGGATTGCCCAACCTTCCTTCTGAGGAGTGGCTGGTGGGTTTGAACCGCCAGCCGTCTGGTTAGCAGGCAAGTGTCTTAGCCACTATGCTACCAGAGCTCCCTTTAGATTAATAGTTGAGTGAAAACCATTTCCACCACCTAAGGACCTTGATAGGGGCTCTGGTAATGTAGTGCGCAAGACATTTGACTGCTAACCAGAAGGCTGGCAGTTCAAACCCACCAGCCACTCCTCTGAAGGAAGATTGGGCCACTACTTCTGTAGTGATATTGCCTCAGAAACCGAAGGAGACGTCACTATGAGTCAGATCTAACTAAATGACAGTGAGTTAGTTGAGTTAGGGACCTTGATGATCTCTAGTAGTGTAATGGTTAAGACATTTTTGGCTGCTAACCAAAAGGTTGGTGGTTAGAACCTCCCAGCTGCTCTGTGGAAGAAAGATAAGGCAGTCTGCTTCTATAAAGATTTATAGCCTTAGAAACCTGATGGGGGTCTTTGTCAGAATGAACTCTATGGCAGTGAATTTGCTTTGGTTTTAGGGACCTTGAAAGATGGGGAAAGTGAGGCCAGTCTCAAGGTTGTCCATCCAATTCCAAACTGGGCCTTTCATGAAAGAAGTTGCTGGATGAACTCTAGTGACCAGTTCTGCAGTCGGCAGCACCAAGTCATTAGCAAGGTCCAGAAGAGAGGGTTTAGATGGGAAGAAAAAGTAATAGCACAGGTCTTGCCTCTTAGTAACCTCTCAAGTGAGCCTGACTCTTGGATACAGGCCCTTTGGACACAGAAAGAGCTGACCTGATTTCAGTCTAGGGGGTGTTCTGTTTCAGTGTTCCCACACCGCAATAAAAATCAAGCCACTAGGAACACCTACCAAACCAAAAACCAAACCCACTCCCATGGAGATGGATCCAACTCATAGCAGCCCCTCCTTGGGTTTCTGAGGCGGTATCACTACGGAAGCAGATTGCCCAGCCTTTCTTTCAAGGAGTGGCTGGTGGGTTTGAACTGCCACCCGTCTGGTTAGCAGTCAAATGCCTCAGGCACTATGCCACCAGAGGAGAGAAAAACCTATCAACCCTGGAAACACCTGCAAGAAAAGGAAAAACCTTTAGATTCCTGAAGCTAGAGAGCTGGAGAGCAAGCACTGCTCATAAATCGATTGATAATAGAGTCAACTCTGACTCGTGGCGACCCATGTGTGTCAGAGTAGAACTGTGCTACTTATGACTTTGAATGGCTGGTTTTTCAGAAATAGACCAGTAGACCTTTCTTAAGAGGCATCATTGGGTGGATTCAAACCTCTAACCTTTGGTTAACAGATAAGCTCATTCATCATTTGTACCTCCCAGAGCTTCCACTCAGAATATAATGGGCCTAATAAAAAAGTCTGAACCTTTAGATTTTACAATGCAAGGTCATGGGCATTCTGACCCTTGAAATTCCAAACACGTGCCTCCAGAATTACCTCTGGTTTTAATTTAAGAAGGAGCCCTGGTGCCACAGTAGTTAAATGTTCAGCTGCTAACCAAAATGTTGGCAGTTCAAATCCACCAGTCACTCCATGAGAAAAAGATATGGCAGTCTGTTCCTCTAAAGTTTACAGCTTTGGAAATATGATGGGGTAGTTCTATTCTATGAATTGGAATCAAAGCAATAAGTTTGGTTTTTTATTAGCTGAGGAGTTCCCAAGGTGTAAATGCCTCAAGGTATACACAAGGCAAATATAAGAGATTCTCTTACTATTAAGGAAATAAGAGAAGTTTTTTTTTTTGTATAAATTTTTGTTAAATTCTGTATAGACATTTATAGTCACTTCTCCCTTACCTTCAAAAAACTCTGATACTTCTCACTCAATAAATTATCTTCTTTCTGTCATAGAGTGATACCATGAAATCTGCTTAAGTAAAAGCAAAAAAGGTTTTATTGAGGGATAGATATGGTCTGGAGTGGAGAGACGTCCAAATTCACAGAGTGAATGCCTCAGGACAATGAGAAAAAATGTTTTTGTATAGCTAAAGCAGGAACTAAAAAGTTACTAAATCATAGGTACCTCATAAAAGACAATCAAGGGAGACAATGTTGCTGTTACTGTTTGCTATCTAGTTGGACCCAACTCATAGCAACCCTTCCTTGGGTTTCCGAGGCAGTATCACTATGAAAGTAGATTGCCCAACCTTCCCTCCGAGGAGTGGCTGGTGGGTTTGAACTGCCAGCCTTCTGGTTAGTCTTCAAGTGCCTTAGGCACTATGCTACCAGAGCTCCCAAGGGAGACAAAGAGGCAGGATATCTAAAAGTGGGGATTTAGCAGGGATAGATGGATAACACCTAAGTGGGATTACATGATTGGTTAAGGGTATATTATTATAGAATGGTTATAGGACAGGTTTTTTTTTTTTTTTTTTTCCCCTGGTAATCTTTTTAGTCTTCAATCTTATCTGTTTCTGGGGGTCCACTGCAAAGACTTATTGATATTGCTGAGCTATCAAATCTAAAACAGATTGTGATAACCTGCTCCTGCCAGGCCTCAGAGAAAAGGAATGTCTCTTTTTGGGTATATGGGCAGCATTAAGGTTAGGGGAAGTGCTGTTAGAAAAGGCAGCTTTAATATTCAACATGGATTCTAGAGTCATGTCAAGACTTTAAGATGGAGTTAAGTCTCCACTTTGAGAGTGCTCTATTTCCACACACCAAGTACCTCTGATTTTAAGCTCTCAAATATTACCCTCTTTCGTACTGGCACAGAGGGAACTTTTACTGGCAGAATGGTTTTGTTTCCCTAACCCAGGAGCTGTTGTTAGTTGCTGTCCAGTCAGCCTCGATTTGTGACCCCATTCACGACAGAACAAAGCACAAGCCAGCCCTGTTCTACCCCCATGATCGGCTCTACATCAGATTGCTGTGATCCTTATGTTTTTCATTGGGTGATTTTTCAGAAGTCTATCACCAGGCCTTTCTTCCTAGTCTGTCTTAGTTTGGAAGCTTTGCTGAAACCTGTCCACCATGGGTGACCTTGCTAATATTTGAAATACCAGTAGCATAGCTTCCAGCATCACAGAAACATGCCAGCCACCAGAGTACCACAAACTGACAGACAGGTGGTGTTACCCTATCTTTAATCTCCTCTGAAACAAAACAACTTGCCAAATTGAAAGTTGCTCAGTATCAGGAGTGTTCCTTCTGCAGGCTTTTGCCATTCAAATTTTACCCTAGTGAGGTCATCTACTCCTCAGCTTATTACATACTCATAAAAACATCGTCTCGCACAGTTTCTTATGACCCTGCTACCAAGGGAGCAGAGTCAGAAGCTTTGGGGTCTGGAGAAGGTGAGACGCTGTGATGGGCATCTGTCATGCCCGGCAGCTCTCCCCTCTGGCAGAGCCTCCTCAAATCGAAGCTCCACTGTGTGCCATGCAAATGAGGTGCTGATGAGGTCATTGCATGCTGCCGGATTATTATCTCTGACATTTTATTCATAATAATTATAGAGCCTTTCCACCTTCAAAGTGCTTTGCAAACAATAATTAATTAATTAACACTCATAACACCCTGGTGAGGTAGCTTAGTATTATTAATTTATCTCTACAGTATATTATTATCCACCCTTTCCTCCCTTCCCTGAGCGAAGGAAAGCCAGGTTTCCGGCTGAGTGTCTAGTCCTTGACCAATTCTCTCAATTTCCTTCTTTAGTCTTCCATTCTGCTCATAATGTTATGCTTTGAGGTTTGGCAGCCATACATCTAGTAACCTTTTTAGATTTTAGACCAGGTCCCTACACATAGCCACCCCAGTTATTTCTGTAGTAGAGTAAGATAGTGGATTTTACTTGTTCCTTCCCAGTCCCAGGAGCCCTTGCCCCACACATCTTTTATTAATTCAATTATTAGCTCTTCCTTCCCCATCCCCCCTTTCATTCTCTCCATTTCTGGCTCAAATTCACCAACTCCAACTTTATCCTATTTTTATTATTTTTTTTTAATTCTAATACAAATGTATCTTTAATCCCATTCTTCATCTTGTTTTGGCTTTGCTTCCCTGCCTTCTCTATAGTTCTGTCTACCACTGATTCGTCACTAGCCATTCATTCTCCTAGTTATTTGGATTTTAATTATGTAAATGAGACTTCTCTGAGGGGTGCTTAAAGGAATGCTATCACTTAACTCCACTCTCCCTGCTCACACTTCTCATTTTTTATCTCATTTCCTTCTTGGTGCACAATTGCCTTCATCTTTTTGAATCCTATCACTTGCAGAGCCCGTCCGTTCATTCATTCGTTTCTTCCACGTCCAGTCCAGTCATTGGGTGACTACTACGTGTGGGGCTCTGTGTTAAGTGCCAGAGGTAACCAAGATCAACTAAAACCTAGGCCCCATCCTCAGAAAGAGAGGTACTGAATTGAAGAAGAACACCTTTAACAGAGTGAGAAAAGCATTCCAATAGAAGAGTCTGGGCAGTTTTGTGGGGATACCAAAACAAAACAGTGCCATGAAATCTATTTTGATTCATGGGTACCCCATGTGTTAAAGAGTAGAAATGAGCTCTATAGAGTTTTCTAGGTTGTAATCTTTATGGACACAGATTGCCAGGCCTTTCTTCTGCAGTGTTACTGGGTGAGTTCGAACTGCCAACTTTTAGGTTAATTGTTGTTGTTGTTGTTGTTGTTATGTGCCATTGAGCTGACTCAAAGCTACCCCTCCTTGGGTTTCCAAGGCAGTATCACTATAGAAGTAGATTGCCCCATCTTCTTTCCAAGGAGTGGCTGGTGGGTTTGAACTGCCAGCCTTCTGGTTAGCAGTCAAGTGCCTTAGGCACTACTTTAGGTTAGTAGTTGAGCATAAATTGTGCCACAGAGAAGTCCTCACAGAAATGGGAACACTTGAAAAATGAAGGGTTTTTCTTGCAAGACATAAGAGCCAAAGGTCATCCCAGGCATAGAGAATAGAATAGAATGAATGAGGGAATGTGAACTTGGGCTTGGGTTATTTGGGTAACCCAGGGTTGGCCAGCCTTCTACAGACTGCCTCTAATTTCATGTTGAGCCATCTGGAGAAAAGTAACTCCATCTGCCCCCACTCACCTTGAAAGAAAGGAAGGAGAACACCACAAGGATCTGGGGACAATGATTTTAAAAGATTTCATAGGAACAGAGAGAAGGGACAATTCACATCATATAGCAGGCCAAACTTCCCTCCAAAAATCTCACCTCAACAACTCTGTCCTCCCACTCTTAAGTCTCCTTAGGACCCAACCCTGGATTATTCTTATACTCCACTCTATGCCCTCCAAGGCTCAAATCCCTCGGCCCTGCAAGATGTCCAGATCTCTCTGCTCTCCCTTTCACAACCAGAGATATTTACTTTCTCTCTCCTCCTCTCTTTCTTCCTCTCACTCTGCCATGTGACTGTCTTCTGGGATGCAGACATCCACAAACACAAGGAGCTCCAGGAGCCATGATCTTAGGAGATGAGAGGAAGATACTTATAAATATCAAATAATTTATTTTTATCACAAATGATATTTTTCGGTCGTATTTGTGGAATTACAAACAGTGTGGTGTAACACAGTATACATATGTGTGTATGAGGAGTATAAAACTCAAAACCCAACTCTGTTGCCTTTAAGACTGTTCTGACTCATAGTGTCCCCAGGTGTTACACAGTAGAACCATAGGGTTTTCTTAGATATCATCTTTGTGGAAACAGATAACCAAGCCTTTCTTTCATGGTGCCAGTGTGTAAGTTTGAACTGCCAACCTTTAGGTTAGTACTCGAGCACAAATCATTTGCACCACTCAAGGACATTGGGAAGGATAACTCTAAAAAAACCCAAACTTGCTGCCTTTGAGTCGGATCCAACTCATAGCGATCCCTCCCTAGGTTTCTGAGGCAGTATCTCTATGGAAGTAGATTGCCCAGTCTTCCTGCCGAGGAGTGGCTGGTGGGTTTGAACCTCCAGTCTTCTGGTTAGCAGTCAAATGCCTTAGGCACTACACTACCAGAGCTCCTGTTGGGAAGGATAGTGGACTTCAAATGTTATGCTAAGGAATTTGAACCAGTTTCTATAGGCAATGAGGAATCTCCTGACTAGATCCACATCTAGTTTTAAAGTAAGTCAAGGAATCTCCTGACTAGATCCACATCTAGTCAGAGAGGAACTGGACCTGCAGGAATGTGGAGAATGGATTACACATCAAGGAGACTGGAAGGAGACCATCAAGAGGGTTGCAAGGTAGTCCAGGATACACACCTCTCAAATACTTTCTAACTCACATTTGGTTTCTCTCCTAAGGCATCTGCATGAGTATGACCCCAACACCAACTCTCCTCTTTCTCATTTCCAGCCTATCTCTGACAAGTCAAATTACAGCATAATGCTAAACACTGTAACAATGATAACAATGATCAGCATTTACTGTGTGCTTACTGTGTACTAGGCACTGTGCTAAGCACTTCACAAATAGCCTCTGATTTACCTCATACAGCTTTTTGAAGTTAAGTGCTATTTAGTTCACAAACTCTTCTACAATGCCAGCTCTGCCAGGTACTGCTCTGATTGCTTTTCAAATATTATGCTCCTATAATCGTCATAACCAGGATCTCTGATGGTGTAGTGGTTAAGACATTTGGTTGCTAACCGAAAGGTCAGTGATTGAAACCCACCTGTTGCTTTGCTGAAGAAAGATAGGGCAGTCTGCTTCTTTCCATAAAGATCTACAGCCTTGGAAACCCAATGTTGTTGTTGTTGTTATGTGCTGTCAAGTTGGACCCAACTCATAGCAACCCCTCCTTGGGTTTCTGAGGCGGTATCACTACGGAAGTAGATTGCCCAACCTTCCTTCTGAGGAGTGGCTGGTGGGTTTGGACTGCTAGCATTCTGGTTAGCAGTCAAGTGCCTTAGGCACTAATGGGAGCTGCTATGAGTCAGAATGGACTCCATGGCAGTGAGCTTTTTTTTTTTTTTTTAGTTTGATCCTCACAATAATTCAATGAGGTAAATACTATTAATGCTCTATTTACAGACATGGTCACAAAGTTTATATAACTTGTCCAAGTCATAGTGGTAGATCTGGGCTTCACTCTTGAACCCTGCCCATTATGGAAGCACTGCTCTGCCTCAGGAAGCTCTGGTGGCATAGTGCCTAAGGCATTTAACTGTTAACCAGAAGGCTAACTGTTCAAACCCACCAGCTACTCTTCAGAAGGAAGACTAGGCAATCTACTTCCATAGAGATGCTGCCTCGGAAACCCAAGGAGGGGTCGCTGAGTTGGGACAAACTCTACGGCAATGAGTTCAGTTCAATTCAGCTGTTCTGCCTCAATAAACAGCACTATCCTGCCCTAGCAAAACCAGAAATTTGTCATTGATGGGAACGTGGATTGGTGGAGTAAGTACAATAGTCCATTATCATTGAGTCTATTTCAACTCAAGACAACCCTATGTGTGTCAGAGAGTATAATTGCTCCACAGGGTTTCCTTGGCTGTAATCTTTATGGAAACAGTTTGCCAGGCCTTTCTTCTGCAGAGTGCCTGGGTGGGTTTGAACCACCAAACTTTAATTTGGCAGCCAATCATAAATTGCTTGTCCCGCCCATAGATTTTTAGACATGAGAATGAGTCTCTGCCCATAAAGGAGTAAAGGAAGGAGGGCAGGAAGAATCATAAAACTTGCAAAAAAATGTCTGTTTGTGATGTTCGTCTTGTCCTTCCTTTGAGGCTATGGATATGAGCAGAAATTTACAAAAAAACAAAAATGGCCAAGCACACAGGGGATGATGCCCATGGGGTCTGGGAAGACTGGAGGTTATATTGACAGTCATGCTCCAGGGAGTCAGGAGAGTGGGTGCTTCTGGGACAGGCAGAAGCTGTGTATCTTCTGCAGCAACAATGAAAGGGATGAGGCAGAGGCCCGGGCAGCTCTCTTAATGGGAGCTCAACTCCATTCTCCACACAGTAGCTAAGCTTACCTTTCTAGAACATCCATGTGATTAGGTCACCCCTGCCAAAAATACTCAGTGCCTCCCATCATCTATCAGATAAAACCTACACTAGGCCAACCCCTACCCACCCCCAGCTTAGTTAACAATGTCCAGTTGTTCCCCAATGTGTTTGGCTCTACTCTCCTTCTTCCAGGATGTGTGTGTTTGTGTGTGTGTGTGTGTGTGTGTGAGAGAGAGAGAGAGAGAGAGAGAGAGGCAGAATCATTCCTGTCCCCCTTTCCTTCCTCTATAAACCCACCCAGTTCACTTCCATCACTACTACCCCCTCTTTTCTGCCCACTTACCCTTTAAATCTCAGATGCCTTGGCACCTCATCTGTTAAAAAAATGAAGAAGAAGAAGAAAACCAGTTGCCATTGAATCAATTCTGACTCATGGTGACCTCATGTGTGTCTGTTTAGAACTATGTTCCATAAAGTTTTCAATGGCTAATGTTTTGAAAGTAGATCATCAAAGCTTTCTTCAGAGGTACCTCTGGGTAGTCTCGAACCTCCAGCCTTCTGGTGAGCACCCAAGTGTGTTAACAATTTGCACCACTCATGTTTGTGAAGCCCTCTTGATGCTCCCTCCCATAAGCTGACTTAGCTCTACCTTCATCTCTGTTCCAGGCACTCTTTGAGACACATCCCATTTATTTGTATTGTGTCATAGCTGAGCCATGGGTATAGTATCAGAGTCTGTAAGTCCAGTGTGAAGAATATATTATTATCATTTTAAGTCCTCTTAAATCCTACTCTGAGCTCCCATCCTGTGGGTCACAGTCATCATACCCCCACCCTGACCCTAGGAGGCTGTACTTCTTCTGTCAGGGTCTCCTCTTTGGCCAAAGCACTGGGAGACCACTCCATTTACTGGGCATTGTCCACCTTTCCTGATTTCCAGAGTTTCCCAGTGTCCAAGTACATGTGGGCATCTAGCTCATATGTGCTTCTGTTTACATCTGATACATTTGAGGCGAGGCTGGGATGGCCTATGTCTTATCAGTCTCTCTGGGCATGCCACATTAGCCAACTTCCTCCCGATCTTTCCACATCTCTTCACTTCTCTGTTTTCCTCCCTCTCCTCTTTCCTTGCTCTCACAGCCCTCTCTCACTCAGTCTCTTCCCCCAGAGTGACTCTCTTTCTTCTTGCTGCCCTTAAAAGCCCTCCTTCTCTCCCCTTCACCACTGGGACACCTAGCATCCATTCTTCAAAGAGCTTGTGATTTTGACAAAATCCTTTGACTTCAAACAGTGTCTGTTTTCTGCCCTGAAAATATCCCCAAGGCAGTGGCATGCAAAGGGCCTACTACCTGTTGATCTGAGGAAACATAAAAATAGAGAAAAATACAAAACAATAACAAAATATTACTCTGCTGTATGTATGTTCCCATGCTTTTCTCTCTGCTAGACCTGAACTGTCTAGAACTGGCTGTCATTTTTAGAACTCAGTGTCATCTGCTATTTGTATCTCTAGCATCTCTACAGCAGAGGAACTTCTCAATAAATACTATTTGAAAAAAAGCCAAAAACAAAAAACCCACTGCCATCACGTCAAATCCAACTCATAGAGACTCTTCCTTGGGTTTCCGAGGCAGTATCACTAAGGAAATAGATTGCTCAATCTTCCTTCTGAGGAGTGGCTGTTGGGTTTGAACCACCATCCTTCTGGTTAGCAGTCAAATGCCTTAGGTGTTATGCCAACAGAGTTCCTAATAAATACTACAGATATAGATAAATGAATGTATGCATTAAATTAAATCAGAATTTTTCAGCCACAAACTTCTTCCTCCTTACTATAAGCATAGTTACACAGACAACCCACTGTCAGGACCAGGTAAACCCAAATCCATTGCCATTGAGTTGACTTATAGCATTCCTATAAGATACACCATAACTGCCCCAGAGAGTTTCCAAGGCTATAAATCGTTTTGTAGAGCAGATTGCCTCATCTTTCTCCTGCAGAGCTGCTTGTGGGTTTGAACCATTGACCTGTTGGTTAGCAGCCAAACACTTAACCACTGTGCCACCAGGATTCTTTCAGGACCAGGATTCTTTCCTACCTTACACAGTATTTATTTTATAGTTGGGCTTCCCTGACTGAAAAAGTATCCACAATTCAAGATGTTTTTAAAAACTTGGAAAGTATACTTTATTTTAAAATCTTGGTTTTTTTGGGAGAGAGGAAAAATGAGAGAAACAATAAGTCTCTTCTTCACAAATTCAAGGCAGCCTGAATTTGCAGCCCCTGTATTACAGCTTGGAATCAGTTCTTCCAAACCTGATTCTGGGAGCATTGATGGTCCAGTGGGAGAATTCTTACCTTTCATGTGGGAATCTAGGGCTCAATTCCCAGCCAATGCATCTCATGAACAGCCACCATCCATCCTTGGTCTCAAAGCCTTCTCTCACTCAGTGGAGGCTTGCATGTTGCTATGATGCTAAACAGGTTTCCATGGAGCTTCAAGACTAAGACTTGGAAGAAAGGCCTGGTGATCTACTTCTGAAAATCAGCCAATGGTCCAATCTGCAACCAACATTCATGGGGATGCCCCAGGACCAGGCAGTGTTTTGTTCCAATGTACATGGGGTCTCCATGAATCAGGAGCTGACTTGAAGGCAGCTAGTGACAATAACAACCTAAGAATGGGAACAGAACCCACCAACTATGTTCTTCATATAAGTTCAAGCTCTGGGAAAAGGGTAATAACAGTGAAAGGAGAAAATGAATTATTAGATAAAGGATTTCAGGTCAAAATCGAGAGAAAACTCTGCACGCACAAGGACGTTAAGCTACATCTTCAAACACAAGACTTGCTGTTTGTTATGCTCAATTGAGAGACTGGGAAGCCATAGTCTTCTGGAGCCTTGGCCGGGTTTGACATAAAGAAAGCAATACCGTGCTGCATGCTGCTGGTCTCCACAGAGAGTCTTAGCTCCTGCAGTGGGGTGTGTCCAGACGGGGCTCTTGGATGTGGCCATCTGCAATGGCCAGCCCTATTAACTGACCCTTGATTCATCCTCTCCTATTTACTTCAAAGGACGCCACATGAGGGAAAGAGACAAAAGACAGTGAAGGGGACTTAAGGAGGGAGGGTAGGAGCTGGCTAAATAATTAGCCCTCCAACCTTCAAAGTACTCTATAATCATTAATTAATCCACCCAACTGGGATCTGTGGGCAGATGGACTCTCATCATCCTCTCTGACACACCCTTTGCTAAATGGAGCCTGGAGGTGGAGCAAATTTATGCAGAAGCAGACGGGCCACTTGGAAGGAGAGGGAGCAAGACCAGAGACAGAGCTTTGGCTTTGAGATTTGATATTAGTAAAAATAGTTGGATAACCTGAATAAAGTGGCAAAAGGAGACTTTTGGGAAAGAATTCACTGTGAGAATGGGAGGAATAAGAATAATGAATGGGCTTCTACTCCAAAAGCCAGGAGTCAAAATGGATGATGTTCTGGATCTGCAAGGAGCTCACACCTACCCTCACACGAATATATGTGAAGCCTTCCTGAACGTATCCCTGAAGAAGGACATCCCTCCTCCAACCACAAGGGCCACTGCTAGGGTCCCAGCAGCAGCCCCCTTGAGTGAAACCCCAAAGAAATGCAGAGTAGCTATCCTAGACAGGGCACATATGAGCATGCACTTTTTGTAGAATAAGATACACTGACCAATACTTGTACATTAACGTTCATAGCAGCACGATTCACAACAATCAAAGGGTTGTAACAACCCAAGTGGCAATCAGCAGATTAATGGGTAAACAAAATGTAGTGCACACAAACAATGGGATATTATTCAGCCACAAAGAGAAATGAAGCTCTTATACTTACTATAAGGCTTCAATAGACATGTTACATACCACACATGGAACTTGTCTGTCTGGGAGCAATTTTAAATTGTAAGGTCTACAGTTTCTAAACAGGTCTCCTACCCAGCAAGTTACCCTCCTTGCAATATGACCACAATTTCCCCACAAATGAACACACACTTGCAAATTCTTTATTTCTATCAACAGAAAGGAAAATGAATGATGAGGTTGAGGTGTCAATGAATGATGATGTTGAGGTGTCACCAGTGAGCCAAACTGCTGATTTCTCAAGGTTCACATGGTGTATGTATTTCAAGATACAGACCATTGTCACAGTGCTCCAGGGACAATATTCACCATGACCTATTATAATCTGGAAACAACAGTAACTCCCTACACATCCCTCCCACAGCAAGACAGTAACCCCACAAGAACTGAACTTCCCATTTGCAGACTCCCACCCTCTTTAGTCTCACTCAGAACCACCTACTTTCCCTTTTAAAACAGCTCTCAAAGCATCCTCCCCCCACTCCATTTTCCTCACAAGGCCCTTCTCAAAGCCCTGGTGAGAAAGGGTGCCAGTCCTCCAGGGGCTTGCTGCCCTCCCAGTGGTCAGTGCAGAGCCAGGATAGCAAGTGACTTTGCAAGTGAAATCGACAACCAGCATAGCCTGAGGCCTGCTCAGAAAGTTATGTGATGATGGCAGGTCTTGTGGAAACACCCCATTCAGGCAGAGAGGAAGGACTTGGCCTCCACAGTGGTGTCCAGTGCTGGCCACAACCTGCTGGACAGCGTGTTCAGACTCCATATAATCAGCGTGTCCTGACAGGGGCCAGCCCTGCTCCTCGCCTGAGTCTCCAGCCGCTTTCCTCTCCAGCCTCCTGCTGCAGTCTTGAGCTTCAGAGAGTGTTGGTTTTATGACTGGAGCTGTCGACTGGAGACACATTTTAAAATTCATGACCTTTCCCATCAGGGTTCAGAAACGGATCAGACTCCAAGATGAAAGCTGAGTTGATTCTTTCACAGGTCTGCCAGGCCCCCTCTCTTCTTCCGCACCTCCCCCCCCCCTCCCTTCCTGATTCCTCCTCCCCGAGGTTTCCTTTTCCATTGTCCTACAGGTCTTTTGCATTGATCCCAGTTTTAATCCCCCTGATAAACCGAAGCAAAACGCACACTCCCCTGTTTCCAAGCAGAGCGTGTGTTCTGCTCACAATGCACGTCCAGCCATCAAAGGTATCTCCCTTTGTCAGGTAGCGCGTGGCCACGGCCAGTGCACCTGGGCAAACGAGATAGAGCGGGGTTTTGAACGGAAAGGGAATCGTGCAGCAAAAGCTACGACGTTTCATTTTTCCAGAAGAGGCGTTTGCTGTGGGACCATGCACCTGAGGCTGGGAATGGGGATGGGGCCATACAACCCAGGCCCAGCAGACGCGCTGGCAGCATCGTAGCACCGCATACCCTGCCAAGGAAAATGAAAAAGCAATGTGTTTGCTCCTTGCAGCAGTATAAACAACAACAAAGATCCTCTCAGTGGAATTCTTGTCTTGTGATTTCAGTCAGCTGTCCTCCCTCACCCTTAAATGGCAGTGCTTGCCTTCTTAGGCTTTGACTGAGGGTATTCACCAGAGGAAATGTCTAAACCCAAAACCCACTGCCACTGAGTTGTTTCTGACTCATAGTGACTGTATAGGACAGAGCAGAACTGCCCCATAGGGTTTCAAGGTTGTAAAACTTTACAAAAGCAGACTGCCTCATATTTTTCCTACAGAGTGGCTGGTGGGTTCAAACTGCCAACCTTTTGGTTAGCAGTCGAGCACCTTAACCACTATACCACCAGAATTCCTAGGCAACGTCTGGTTGTCCTCATTTACATTGGACTCTAGGAAAGAACCATCTCTTTCCAGGCATAATTTCCGCACAATAGGCACAGGGGCTATCTTGCAGCCCCAAGGGGAAATAAACGGAAGAGCAGTAAAGGCTGCTGACTTCAGCAGAGTTGGCCCTATCACAGAAAGAACATGTCACAGTTGGAGCTAGAGAAAACATGTCTGTTCTGGAGAAGACTTACTCCCCAAAGCTGTTCTGTCCACTTTAACATAACTCAGTCATTTAATCCTCACATCAGTCTCATAAAAACGAGTTGTTATTGAGTCTATTCCAATTTATGGACAACCCATATGTGTGTCAGAGTAAAACAATGCTTTACAGCATTTTCAATGCTTGATTTTTTGGAAGTAGATCACCCAACCTTTCTTCCTAGGCACCTCTGGGTGGGCTCAAACCTCCAACCTTTCAATTAGCAGCCAAGTACATTAATGGTTTGCACCACTTAGGGATTCTGTCAACCTCAGTAACCAAACCAAGCACACTGCCATCAAGTTGATTCTGACTCATAGCAATCCACATTGGGTTTCCAAGACTGTAAATATTTATGGAAGCAGACTGCCTCATCTTTCTTCCACGGAATAGCTGGTGGGTTCAAACCACCGACCTTTTGGTTAGCAGCCACATGCATTAAACATTACACCATCAGAGCTCCTTATCAACCTCACGAGGTAGGTATAATTAGTCCCATTTTACAGATGAGGAAACTGAGGCAGAAAGAAGTGAGTTACCTTGTCCAAAGTCTCATAGCCAGCAAATGGTACAGGCAGCTTGGCTCCAGAATCCACACACTTATTCAAACCTTCTGTCACTTTTTTAGCCACATGAAGTCACAGCCATGTGCCTGTCAGCAAACTAAAGCAAGGAGGGAGTTGTAGTGGAAAATACATTCAATTAAAATTTAGTTGGGTCAGTGAACAGGACATAGACTTTGAAGCCAATGAGATTTACTTTCAATCTATTATTTTTGTGTCTGTTACTTTGAGGTTGTGATTTAAATATCTCTAAACCTCTATTTTCCTGGTCTGCAAAATACTGTAACATCTTGGCAAGATTATTGAAGGTTATATGGGATGATTTTATGTGCAAGAACCAATATTTCTAAGAATATAAGTAAAATCACAATTATAAATTATAAAGTTCTAAGGGCCCATTTTGTTTGACCTACCAGGTGTCTTAGTTATCTAAGTGCTGCTCTAATAGAAATACCACAAATGGGTGGCTTTAACAAACAGAATTTTCTTTTTCTCGTGGTTTAGGAGGCTAGAAGTCCAAATTCAGGGCTCTGGTTCTAGGGGAAGGCTTTCTCTCTCTGTCAGCCCTGGAGGAAGGTCTTTGTCTCTCTGAGCTTCTGCTCCTGCGTGATCTTCATGTGGGTTGGCGTCTCTCTTCCTCTGTCTCTGCTTCTAGCTTGCTTCTTTAATCTTTTTATATCTCAGAAGAGACTGATTCAAGATACATCCTACAATAATCTTGCCTCATTAATATTACAAAGACAACCCATTCCCAAATAGGATTATAACCACAGACATCAAAACACTCCCCCCCCTAAAAAAAAAAAAAAAAGGAGCTCTGGTGCTGTAATGTTTAAGGCATTTGACTGCTGACCAGAAGGCTAGTAGTTCAAACCCACCAGCCACTCCTCAGAAGGAAGACTGGGCAATCTACTTTTGTAGTGATACTACCTTAGCATAGACATAGAGGTTAGGATTTACCACACATATTTTTTGAAGAGATAATTCAATCCATAACCCCAGGGATATAGTCTTTTATATATAACTCAGTTCCAAAATATGCTTGAGTTCCTCAAAGCTGTTCTTCTGTGTCCATTCTGGTTGCATTAAAAGTCATTGTCCCTGTTTTAGGAGTGGGACTCCAACATCTAGTCCTCAGGGCCAAACAGAGTAAAGTCCCTTTTGGTGGAGAACATTCCCATCTTGAGTTATGACATCTGGTCAAAGCAACTCACAGAGCAAAATTACACACCAGCAAGTGTGGACTGGACTCCAAAGTGCTTGTCAGACACCTCAACCCCTCACCCACCTTCCTCTTTGGGCTTCCTGCTGACCCAACAAGCAAGTCAGAATCCTCTTGCTCATGTTGAGTGCTCACCCAGGCCCCTTCTTTCACAATTCCCCAATCCTTACCCTCTAGTCTATCAGATCTGTATCTATATGTTCAATGCTTAATGGGGAACAAGACTCATGAGTTTGTCCTGGCAACAAGGGGAGACTTCAGCTCTTATAAAAATAAAAAGTAATTGCTGTCAGGTTGAGTCTAATGGTAAACTCCATAGAGTTTTCAATGACTGAGTTTTTAGAAATAGATTGCCAGGCCTTTCTTCTGAGGCACCTCTGGGTGAACTCTAACCTCCAACCTTTTAGTTAGCAGTTGAGATTGTTAACTCTTTGCACCACCCAGGGACTTCTCATAAGAATAAGCATATACAAAAGGAAGAAACTTTACCAGTAAACCCTCTTAGACAAACCTTGGCAGACCAAAGAATGAAAGAATTTTGTTTTGTGTTTTGGTGGCGTTGGGGGGAGTTGTTTTGTTTTCTTTTTTGTTTTTGTTTTTGCTTTCATAGCTATTTTGGTTATATGTTAAAGATGTCCCACATGTTATCTCATTTATCCACCTAACAACTGTCTTGTATCATTATTGTTCCCACATTATGGATGAGAAAACTAAGGTTTAAAGAGGAGAAGTAATGTGCTGGTGCCTCACAAATAGAAGCAGAACTAAAAGCAGAACTAAAACTCAAACATATAATTGTCTGGCCTCAGAACCCTCATTCTTCACCACCATATTGCACCTTTATAATGGGCACATCTACCCATCAACAACAAATATGAGTTATTATTGCTAGGAGGCAAGAAATCTTAGTTCTATCCCATCTCTGTCTCTGAGAAGTTAAGTGACTTTGAAAAAGTCACTTTTTACCTCAGGTTCTGTTTCCTCATCTACTAAAAAACCAAAGGAGCTCTGGTAGCATAGTGCCTAAGGCACTTGACTGCTCACCAGAAGGCTGGCGGTTCAAACCCACTAGCCACTCTTCGGAAGGAAGGTTGGGCAATCCTACTTCCGTAGTGATACTGCCTCGGAAACCCAAGGAGGGGTCACTATGAGTCGGGGCTGACTCAATGGCAAATAACAACAGCAACAACTAAAAAACCAAACCTACTGCCATCAAGCCAATTACAACTCATAGTGACCCTATAGGACAGAGTAGAACTGCTCCATAGAGTTTTCAAGGATGTAAATCTTCATGGAAGCAGATTGCCTCATCATTCCCCCATTGAGTGGCTGGTGGGTTCGAACAGCTGACCTTTGGGTTAGCAATCCAATGCTTTAGCCACTGTACCACTAAAGTTCCTTTCCTTGCTTATAGAAGAGGAGAAATGGAAAAGGTCCAAAGGTCTTGAAGCTCTACAATTATACAGGTCTAAGAATTAGTGGTCAGAGAGCCTCAGCTAGTATGTTTGTAGTACATCCTTGTCAACAGGGACTCAGCATTGGGGAAAATTCTTAGAAACAAACATAAACAAACAAAAAAAAAAAAAGTGAAGCATAAGCCCTCTTTTAGATTTTCACATTATATTGCAAAATTTTGTTGTGCTCTTCTTTTGTTTTTCCCCTAATGGAACCTATAGATCTAGGATATATAGTCATGATATTGCTGAGATGGGAGCTATTACTGACTGGCCAAACACATTACCAATTCCAAGAATTTTCTCCCAGGTAACATGCTTGCTTGATAATGCTAATATTAAAACCCCCTTTCACCCTATATACAATATGAAAAGGTATTTGTCTTTTTTATTTTAAAATAACCATTGAAAAATGGTGAAAATAATCATTAAGCTAAGTATAACAAAAAATGCTTTGAGAAGAAATGAACAAGAATGAGGAAGAAACTTGGTGTAACCTCTATCCTCTTGCATTCATCCTCTTCCTTCAGGCTTAATGCCACCACTGCCATGAGCAAAGAATGGGAATCTAAGGCAGAGGAGGCCATAGCACCATGGATAGGTAAACATGTTTCCCAAAATGTTGGAGTTACCTCTCAGATTGTTCAGTTCACCACAGCACACACATTGTTCCATTTTATTCTCTACACCTTGGCCTTGGAGTCCTTGTCATAGCCTAATAACCAACCAGTGGCCATGGAGTCAACTCCAACTCATCATGAACCCATGTATGTCAGAGTAGAACTATGCTTCATAGAGTTTTTCTTGGCTATTATCTTTTGGAATTGTATTGCCAGGCTTCTCTTCCTGGTCTGTCTTAGTCGGGAAGCTCTTCTGAAATCTGTCCACTGTGGGTGATCCTGCTGACACTTGAAATACCTGTGGTACAGTTTCCAGGATCATAGCAACTTGCAAGCTATCACAGTATGACTAACTGACAGAAAGATAGTGGTATTGCAACTAAGATGGCCTAATTGCAATAATAATAATGGTGATGTTATAAAAGAAACAAAACTTAAGCCCCTTTTCAAGAAGAATTTCTTGCATGTCTCCTTCCCAGCCCTCTGGCCTCGCCTCCTCCTGTCCCCAAACCCTAGATGTGCTTAGACATGCTTGTAGGGGCTCAGAGTATACCCAACAGAATGCCATCATGCCAGCGTGGTTTGAGTTTCTTGCAGAGTGCGGCTTCCCTGATTTGTACTATCCTGCCTAATGCACTTCAGCTATATTGAAATGAAAAATGAATAGGAAGTAGATCTTGCAGCTGAAACATATGTGTCAGAAAATCATTATGAGCATTAAATTACAGCAATAAAATGAACCAGAACTAATTTTGCAAATTAAGATCCAATAAATTTTTGTCACGGCCACACCTTTTCTTTAACAACAGAACAGCAAAATAAGATTCAGCCTAACCTTCTTAAATGTGTACAGCTTTGGGGGTTGGGGTGCAAATAGGTATAGAACCAAAAATTTCAACATGACAGTTATGCTAGCAATTTGGCGGGGAGGGGGAGCTAAGAATACTGCCCCGTGCCAAACACGATAATGATCAGTTTTTAAACTGACATACCTATGTATTTTACAAGTAAAATTTATGTATACTTATTCCCCTTTCTCTCTTCTGCCCCCTCCCCACACACCTCCCCACACACTAGACAAGGTTCTAATGACACAAGAAACTAGTTAATTTCTAAATTCCTGACAACCTCTTATTTTTAGAAGAGACTGTCCTTGTCGGTCAAACTCAATCTGAAGTGATAAACAAGCCTTTAGAGCTTTGCCTGCTCACTAGAATAACAGGATATCTCTCTCCACCCCAGCAGGAGCAAGGGACTGTAATTAGCTCATTGTCCACAAATCTGCACAAAGGAGACTTGCCCCTCAAGCCTGTTCTCTTTCAGCTGGAGATCTGGGGGCAGATGTTAATTAATTAAGTGAGTAACTTCTACCATCACCCAATTCCTTGTTCCGGAAGGGGCATCGAGGAAGAGGATGAAGTACCCTGGCCAAAGGCACAAGGAGATCACCCCAAAGGAGGCAAAAATACCAACAGGCTACTATCTTACTTGTCGCCCTCCTCATGACTTTGGCTGATAGAGCTAAGAGCTACTTTGCTGCACTCAGCGAACCCAACTATTTATAGAGGCATAATCATTATAAATAAAGCTGTTCATAACATCCAACCTTGGCCTCGCATTAGTTAAAACTGTAGACTGGCAGCTATAAATAACTCTGTTACATGCACAAGTGTGACTACTGACTGATACTTCCTCAAATTATGACAAATAATGACAAGTTTGTTTGACAAACATCCCACTGACATTCATCTGATTTGGAATAGCGTTGTTGCTTTTTTTAATTTGGTCCCTGAGGCCCAGGGTCTCGGGAACTTTCTTTTTTCCCTTTCTCACCTCCTGCACCAGGAGACTGTGTCCTATGTGTAGTTCCTCCCCCACCCTCCATCCCCCACCCCCAATCACTGGAAGAGATTTGGGGCCATTTAAAGGAAAGCTTATTACATCCACCTTTTCTCTCATGGGACAGTTCTGCTGTAGGGGCTGTGCAAGGGTCTGGGGAGTTTTGTTAATGACACAGGAGCCACTAGAAGCGGGAGGGAGGGAGATGCAGACCAGGCTGGGCGTTGGGTAATAGAAGGCAGAAAGAAAATTTAAGGAGGGAAAGGCAGAGTT
This sequence comes from Orycteropus afer afer, assembly GCF_000298275.1. Lineage (NCBI taxonomy): Eukaryota > Metazoa > Chordata > Mammalia > Tubulidentata > Orycteropodidae > Orycteropus > Orycteropus afer. Next base: position 9,764,821 of record NW_006921599.1, read on the forward strand.
TAAGATCAGATTGCTGGGAATCACGGTATTAAAAGAGACCTGCATTCCAGAAACACTAGAAATTGGTTGTCCAGGAAAGGAGACTGGATAACTAGGACTTACCTCCCAATGCACCTGATGTAAGAGAGCTTGTATGAGCTGAGGTTGGGACTCTCAAGCTTGAGTTCCATCTAACTCACCAAACTCACTGCCATAGAGTTGATTCCAACTTATAAAGACCCCCATTGGGTTTCCAAGGCTGTACATCTTTATGGAAACAGACTGCCCCACCGTTCTTCCATAGAGCAGCTGGTGGGTTCCAGCAAACCACCAACCTTTTGATTAACAGCCAAATGCCTTCACCACTACATCACCAGAGCTCCTTTGGGTTCTATCCCTAGGTAAACTAATGTCAGCTTACTGCCTGAGTCACATAGGATTTCAAAGCTCTGATGGATCTTAACATCACCCATTTGTCAGGGGAGGCTTGTGTGTTAGTGTGATAGTGGGCAGGTTTCACTAGAACTTCCAGACTAAGGCTAGAAAGAAAATTCTGTGGGTCAAAACCGAATATTGTCTGATATAGTCCAGGTTTGACAGCTAGCCAACGTGCCTCATGTGTAGTCACCTCCCATCTGTCAGTGCAGGCTTGTATGTTGCTATGATGCTGAACAGGTTTCACGGGAGCTTTCTGACTAAGACAGACCAGGAAGAAAGACCTAGTGACCTGCCTCTTACAATCAGCCAGTGAAAACCCTACAGATCACAATGATCTGACCCACAAGTAAGCATAGGTTGGTGCAGCACTGGTTTGATAGATCAAACCTGATATAGGGCTGATACAGATGAGCCCCTTAGGTTAGGAGGCATTCGAAATACACAAATATGGATCCCAGCAAACCAATGCTGCTGAAGATGGTGCAGAATCAGGCAATGTTTCATTTGGTTGTCAGAGCTAACTCCATAGTAACGAACAAAAACAGCAATGGAACTTTGAAATTGTTTAATCTAATTCATTTTACAGGTCAAAGGGTTGAAGTCAAAGAGACCCCCATTACTAGTCAGAGCAGAACTCGACTAGAACTCAGCTCTCTGCATCCTAGTCAGTTATGCTTTCCATCATCATTAAATTAATTAGTATGTGAAATGTTTTTGGATCCCTGTCTGGCCCCTGCTAAGCACTCTGCAAATGCTAGCTGTTGTGTGGATGGCGATCATCACCCAATTCTTTTTGCTGCTTGTCTGTGTGTTTTAGCTCTTAAAATAATACTTATATGCTCCTCATCTTCCGTGTTCCATGTTTCTGACTCTATTAGCTCATTTTTTTATTTAATAAAATATGCATTATTGCACACATAATGGAACAAACCACCATCCTATGATTACTTGTGGGTTAGATCATTGTGATCTGTAGGGTTTTCATTGGCTGATTTTAAGAGATAGATCACTAGGTCTTTCTTCCTAGTCTGTCTTAGTCAGAAAGTTCCCGTGAAACCTGTTCAGCATCATAGCAACATACGAGCCTCACTGACAGATGGGAAGTGACTGCACATGAGACATGGGCCAGGTATCAAACCTGGATATCCTGCATGGGAGGCAAGAATTCTACCACTGATCCACCAGGGCCTCGTCTGACAGAGTAGAAATAAAATTTTAAAAAGAAGTTGCCATTAAGTTGACTCTGATTCACAGTGACCCCATGTGTGCAGTGTAGAACTATATTCCATAGGGTTTCCAAGGCTGTGACCTTTTGGAAGCAGATCACCAGGCCTTTCTATCAAGGTACCAATGGATAGGTTTGAACACTTAACTGATTGTACCTCCCAGGGACACTGTGATAGTTGGAGCTATGTGTCAACTTGGCTGGACCACAATTCTGTGTGGTTTAACTCTAGAGAACCCAGCGTAACACAGACACCGTGGTAATGTGTACACAATATAAAATTTTCATTGTAACCATTTTCAAGTGTATAATCCAGTGGTACAATCACACTCACCACGCTGTGCAGCCATCACCCCTATTTGTTTCCAAAACTTTGTTATCACTCCAAACAGAAACTTACCACCCCTTCAGCAATCACTCCCCATTCCCTAGCCCTCAGCCCCTGGTAACGACTAATCTGCTTTCTGTCTCTATGAATTTGCCTATTCTAGATATTTCATATAAGTGGGATTATTTGTCCTTTTGTGTCTGGATTTACTAAGTCTCATAACATTTACACAATCCCACCTGCCTCCCCACACACTTTTTCCAATCTGTCCTACAAAGAGTTTTCAGAGCAATCTTTTAAATATCCAGCTCTGATCATAAAATTATGGAGCCCTGACAGCTGCTAGCAGAAGGAAGATGGGGCAAGCTACTTCTATAAAGATTTACTGCCTTGGAAACCCAGTGGGGTCACTATGAGTCAGAAATGACTCGGCAGCAGTGGGTTTTTGTTTTTGTTTTTTTGGTGGCTGCTAACCAAAGTGTTGGCAATTTAAACCCACCAGCCTCTCCATGGGAAAAAGGTCTGGTGATCTGCTTCCATTAAGTTTAAAACCTACTGCTATCAAGTCAGCTCCAACTCAAAGCTACCATGTAGCTCAGAGTAGGACTATCCCATGGGGTTTTCAAGACTGTAAATCTTTATGAAAGCAGACTGCTTCATCTCTCTTCCACAAAGCAGTTAGTGGGTTTGAACAGCTGACCTTTTCAAACCCAAATTTCAAATTCAAATTTTGGTTAGCAGCCCAGTGCTTTAACCACTACACCACTAGAGCTCCTTCCATAAAGGTTACAGCCTCGGAAACCCTAAAGGGCAGTTCTGCTGTCTTATAGGGTCACTATAAATAGAAATCAACTTGACAGCATATACAACAACAACCATGAAACTGCTGCCCACCCACTCTCACCCACCCTCCAGAATACAATGACAATAAGGAGATCTTTACTTTCAGGGCCAGGCAAGTGCAGGGTCAGCACCTGAGAGTAAGTGCCTCTTGAAATTTTGTGCCCTGGTGCCTCGTTTCTCTACCCTAGTTCTGACCCTACTCTACTCATCCTTCAAAGCAAACACCCACCAGCTGGTTGTCATGTCTGTCAAAGTAACCACAGACTTCTCACCTTGTCTATGGAAGTGCTAAATAATTGGTCCCACCTACTTCTCTAGGCCAAGTCTGTACTTAATCCCAAAGTACACTCCTAAGTCTTTCCAGAGTATACACCCTCTGATAATATCCTACCAAGAAATCTTTGTTCATAAGTATCCACTTAACAGGAATGTCCTCTCTTTTCACAGCAAAATCCTAACCATTGCAAATGCCAGAGGAAGCCTTGATCAGACAACTGTGATTGTTTTTTCCTCAGAATCCCCATCACCTCTGCTTACTGGTCCCCTTCAGCCCTGGCCCTTCTTTATCTTGCCTTACCATTGTTTGTGGATGTGTTATGTTTAATGCTCTTTTAGTGGTAAGAGGTAAGGAGGCAGGGATCCTTATTTATTTTGGTATCATCTAAAAAACAAAACAAAATCCTCTAACCCATTACAGTTGAGTTGATTCCTACTCATGGCAACCATGTGTGTTGAAGAGGAGAACTGCTGTTCAGGGTTTTCTTAGTGGTAATCTTTGCGGAAGTGGGTTGCCAGGCCTTTCTTCCATGGCATTGCTGGGTGAGTTCGAATCTCCAACATTTAAGTTAGTGCTGTTGTTGTTAGGTGCTGTCGGGTTGGCTCTGACTCATAACAACCCTATGTACAACAGAAAGAAACACTGCCTGGTCCTGCACCATCCTCATAATACTTGCTATACCTGAGCCCATTGTTGCAGCCACTGTGTCAATCCATCTCCTTGGGGGTCTTCCCCTTTTTTGCTGACCCTCCACTTTATCAAGCATGATATCCTTTTCCAGGGAATAATCCCTTCTGATAACATGACCGAAGTAGGTGAGACGAAGTCTAGACATTCTCGCTTCCAAGGAGCGTTCCAGCTGCACTTCTTCCTGGACAGTTTTATTAGTTTTTCTGGCAGTCCATGGTACTTTCAGTACTCCTCAAAGTCAAGCACAAACTATTCATACCATCCTAGCACAGTTTACATCTAGAAAAAGGTGAAGTATTTAAAAAGGCTATTTCACAAAAATACAAGGGGGAAAGAAAGGCATTGGAAGCCATAAATGATATTATCAACTAATGAATATTTGCTACAATGTGTAAATAAAGTGCAAAGCATAAAATGAACTCTGGTAGATCCAACCTTCTGCAGTTCTAGGAAGTCTATATGATGAATATCCACCTGGCAAAAGTGTGCATCTCTGCTGACAACAGATACTTGCAAGGTATTCAGAGAAGTGAAAATGGAAGAGGCCATATAAACTGGCCATCTGAGCAATTAGTCCATCTGGATGACTAAAAGGGCAATTCCTAATCAATCCATCAGTCAGCAGCCATCAAATACTTATTTAGTGTTTACAAAATATATGACATTGAATTATATATTAAACAATAGATGTGTTTGCCGCCCTACGGAATTTATATAATTTTTTCCTACCCTTTCAGTTTTTATAGTACTAACATCTGGGGAACTCCATGTCCCTTATTTACTCCTAAATTCATATCTCTGTGATGAGAGACTTTGCCAAACTATGTCAGACCCATATCCATGTGTGTTTCAGCACTGGTTCATCCAACCAACCAAGTGCCATGGAGTCAATTCTGATTTATGGTGACCCTTTATGTGTCAGACTAGAATTACACTCCATAGGATTTTCAGTAGCTGATTTTTTGGAAGTAGATTGTCAAACCTTTCTTCCAAGGTGCCTCTGAGTGCTCTCAAACTTCCAACTCTTCGGTGTGCTGTTTGCATCACCCAGGGCCTCCTGATCAGCCTCCCTTTAATACCTCATGGACATGGGATATAACTAACCAAATAAAAACTAGTCCCTCTGTAGAGGGAAAGTTGATGAGACGCTAACCACCAAACAGAAAAAGCACAAATTAAATCTCCTAAAAGAGCCAAGTCCTCTTTCTTCCTCAAAAGCTACAAGAGCAGGAAGGCATGAGGCAGGAGAGGGCCTATGGGTCCCTTTGTGCTTTTCCATATTAACACAGTCACACTTTGCTATGCAGATGTCACTTCCAATAAACACCAGGGCTTTCCCTGGCCTGGACTTTAATTGAAGGGATTGTTACTGTTGGTGAATGGCTGGGGAATTAATTAATGTAAAGCCAACCAGTTCATAAATGCCTGCTTTGTGAGCAGTCCCAGCGTCCTGGGGAGCCCGACTCCTGTGGTCAGCACAGCCCCAGGATTCCATGTCAGCAAATGATATTTATTATCACCCTCAGCCCCTCAAACTGCCAGAAGCCAGAACCATTACCTGCAGCTCAGCTCCCTGGCAGTGGGCAAGGCAAATAGCCCTCCCTCCTGCTTCCTGGGGGCTAAGGATGTCATTCACAAAAACTCCTTCCAACCCTAGTGTCAGGTTCAGATCTTAGGCCACCACTGACTTTGTTTTTGAAAAAAGACATCCCTTTCAAATCTTAAGAATAGAAACAGAACTCTAACCCAAAGATAAAGCTTTTCTCAACCCACCTGGCACCCAATTTGGTTACTTGAGCTGTATGCAGACACAAGAACACACACAGATACACACATAGACATGCATGTAGACACAAGACACATACACAGAAACACACATACAAAGGCACACAGACACAGACACGCATGCACTCTAGAGACTCAGATGCATAAAGATACACATGAGTACACACATTCACACACACTCACATACACACAGCCCCACACACATACAACTGTCACACACACACAGTCACACACAGAGACACACATATAGAGACACATACATGTAATTTATAGACACACAGACGCATGCACACACTCACATACACACTGCCACACACACACAGAGACACAGACTTTATCTGATCTACATCACTCACAGTCTTCACTTAATTTAAAAATCAGTTCTGATCACTCGGCAAGGGATCAAAATTGGAGATCCTGGTTTTCCACAGGAAAAATGTGGAACAAAATTCAAAAACACAAAATGATTAGAATTATTGGTCGACAGATATTGGTGGAAAACCTGAGACTATGGCCCTGGGTTATCCTTCAGGCCTGGAAATGGACTAACTTCCATGGACTGGTTCTCAGCCCAACAGTAGAAAGAAGTACATGCACAACACTTACCCCAGGGAGATGTACCCACCTACCCTACGGTGATGCATCCATTAGGTCAATCAACTATGAGACATCAGAGGGGCAGCATTCATATGGAGGGCCAGCTGGACAGACAGGAAGGCATAGATAAGAAGGGCACAGGGAGGGGGTAGTCACAGGGAGGAGAGGGGAGAAGCGTCTTTTTATGATTGGGAATTGTAATCAGGGCTGTGAAATCAAATGTATATGAACTATTGAATATAAAAAAATCTGCTTTGTAAATTTGCACTCAAAGCACCATAATAATTATATATATATAAAAAAAAATCACTTCCAATTTGAATGTGGCAAACAGACTTTTCAGGTAATCTATTTCCTAAGAATATACAGTCGGGGGTGTGTGTGGTAAATGAGCATGTCAAGTCTCTCCCCAATATATGCACACCTCATTGAATACACACAGGGTGGTTTTATTTTTTCTCCAGAAAATTGGTTCTGCTGACATAGCTCGTCAGGCCCCTCTTCTGGTTTTGCTACTGTGGCTTTGCAGCCTCCTGTCTAAACTGCCATGGATGCTGTCTTGAAAACTCCCTTTTAAGCCTTAAAAATAAAAAAGCACTATGATGTTCATAGTGGTGGAATTGAAAATTTTTTTCTTTATACTTTGCTGTAATATCTGATTTTACTACAGTGAGGGTGTATGTTTTATAGTTGAGGAAAAAAATGCATGATGCCAAAAATGAAAATTATTTTCATTTCATAAATACCCTCAAGATCTTGAGGTTCTCTTTGGCAGCTTTATCTGGTTTTTGCAGAAGTAATGTTCTGGTTTTGAAAATTAGCCTGAGTCATGATGCAAAGAGATTATCACATTCTCTGAAATCGGTTCTAATTCCACTGGTTTCTATCTAACCTTTAGGAAAAAGTAGGAAATAAAGGAGAAGTTCATCACTGGAAACTCCATTCTCCCCTTTCCACATTCTTATTCTCTCTTCATATGCCCTTGCCAAACTTGCAGCTCCCATCACTTTCCCTATTAGTGTTTTGCTTGTTCTCCCTACCATTACTAAAAAACACACTGAAGAAAGAATCTAAAATCAGTCATTGACACCCTAGTATGAATTAAGTCACTCAGTATATATTCAGCCCCAAAGTTATGAGTCTAGAACATTTGCATTTTAATTCTATATTAAAATACATAATGAAATTTATCAGTTAATGAATAAAAGAGCTGATGCCTGCATCTCTGAAATTAGACATCTAGGCTGCTGCATTTGTGGGAAAGGCAGGCCCTAGGACCAGTCACATAGCTGACTGCAATAAATGTCTCCACTATAGAATGTCACCATTTAATACCTCTGTTCCTTTAGAAACAGCACACACTTCAGGGATACACCTAAACATAGGAATGATTGCAGTTAGCAGAAATATTCATTGGCCCAAGCTTTTGAAAAACAATATTCTTTATTCTTACTTGAAAACTGTATTTGCTACACACATATGTTGAGAATATACATTGAGTGTCTGATAAATACAAATGTGTAATGAGTTAGAGTGCTAGATTCTGGAAATAGTTATGGAAACTGCGCTCTAAAGAAGTCCAATGATTTGCTGAAAGTCACTCACTGGTCAAGGTGAGATTGAACTGCAACAGATGTCTGATTCCTAGTTTAGGGCTCTTGTTGTTTCAACACAATGCCTCCCAGGACACAAAATTCAAATCCCAGGCAAATTTGACTACTTCAATCTGACAGAATGACCCTTCTGATATTCTCTCCCTTTCTTTTTGGCACGTTTTGTCAAGTAGCTTAAGAAACACAGGCAAATGAACAAACACCGTATTTCCGGCCCTCCTGAGTCTTCCCTATTTATTAGAACATGCTCTGTTGATGAAAGGATGATACAAAGGTAGGGAAGACTTAGAAAGGAATCAGTGTTTGTCATTGCTGCCTTTTCCATCATTCCATAGCGCAGTCAGTGTAGTCAATCTGTGGTTAACTATACACTGCCCAGAACAGAGACAGGGCCTCAGAAGAATGTCCCCAGGTACCATTTCATGGGCAGAGTTTCCTGGTTGGAAGTCCACATCCCAAACCAGATGGGTGAAGTAATGGTGAGTTTCTATTACCCAAAGATGGAGTGATCACAGTTGAATCTGTACCCATGGAGAGATCTGGGGTCACTCTTTGTCTTAGTCACCTAGTGCTCCAGTAACAGAAATACCACAAGTGGGTGGCTTTAAAGAAAAGAAATTTATTTTCTTACAGTTCAGGAGGCCAGAAGCCTGAATTCAGGGCATGGCTCTAGGGGGAGTTCTTTGTCTAGTTCAACTTCTAGTAGCCGGCAATCCTTGGAGTTCTGGGGTTTGTTAATTCACCTGCCTCCCTTGTCATCAGATAGTGTCTGCCTTCTGCTGCATGAGCTTGCTTCTGTGTTTTTTTTTTTTAAAGAAACTAGGAAGTGAGTGGGATTAGGATACACCTTACACAAATATGTATTAACCTGACAAAGAAAACCCTATCCCCAAATGAGATTACATCCACAGGTATAGAGGTTAGGTTTTAAACACATTCGGGGGAGGGCACAATTTAATTCATAACACTTGTGATAGTTAAAGGAGCTCTGGTGGTGTTGTGCATAAGGCACAGAAGCCAGGAGATTCAAACCCACCAGTCACTCCTTGGAAGGAAGATTGGGCAATCTACTTCCTTAGAGATACCACCCCAGAAACCTACAAAGGAGTCGTATGAGTCAAATCAACTCGATGGCAGAGTTTGGGAGTTTTTTTTTTTGTGTATGATAGTCAAGATTTTGTATCAACTTGGCTGGGCCATGATTCTCAGTGGTTTGGCTTATGGCATGGTCATTCCCCATGATGAGATCTGATATAATGTAATCACCTCCATGATGAGATCTGCTGTGAGCAGCCAATCAGTTGAAAGGGAGTTTCCTCAAGGGTATGGCCTGCTTCTAATATATATAGATGTCTGGCAAAGATCTCTGGCTTTTTGCTCAAGAGCCTAGCTGACTCATCATCTTCTGAATTGAACCAGTAGTCTACCATATTGTTTGCTGGTCTTGGATTCTTCAGCCTGTGAAGCCAGCAGCCTGGTGTATTGCCTGCTGATCTTGGGTGCGTCAGCCCCTGTAGCTACATGAGTCAGGAGAAGCCTCCAGCTTGTTGATGTCATACCCGGACTTGAGACTTGACAGCCTCTACAACTGCATTTCTTCGACATAAATCTCTCTCTCTCCTTCTCTCTCTCTCTCTCCACATATATGTGTGTGTGTGTATACATACACATACACACACACACACATATATAAGCAAGCTTCACTCGTTTTGCTTCTCTAGAGAACCTAGCCTAAGACAACACCCTCCTACTGGACCCCGTGTGAACAGACATCCAGGCCCTCCAGTGGTTATCTGCCCTGCATATTTGTTGGCATTACCTTGACTGCTGTCACCTAAATCCAAAATGAGATCTTTATTTAGACTCTCCAATGTGTGCTGAATAAAGAATCTCAGTATGTGTCATTTATAGATTTGTTCATTTATTCAGTTAAAATATGTTATTTGGTTACCATACGCCAGGCACTGGGCCAGGCCCTCACTATATAAAGAAGCCAAACACATAGCTCCTGTTCTTGACAAGCTAATGTGACACTCAGAAAAAAAAAAAAAAAACCCACTGCTGTTGAGTCAGATCCGACTCATAGCGACCCCTCCTTGGGTTTCTGAGGCAGTATCACTATGGAAGTAGATTGCCCAACCTTCCTTCTGAGGAGTGGTTGTTGGGTTTGAACCACCAGCCTTCTGGTTAGCAGTCAAATATCTTAAGCACTACTCCACCAGAACTCCTGACACTCAGAAAGGAAGGGACAAATAACAGAGAGCCAAGTTAATTTATACCCAGATCAATAAATACCTTTCTAACCTTCAGAATTCAGACCAACCATCGTCTTCTTTAAAGTGTTTCCTGATCATCTGAAAGCAGTTACAAGCTGCTTCTTCTGCACTCTGATGCTCTTTGGGCTGTATCTCTACTACAATATTTCTCATGTTGTTAAAATTATTTCTGTGCATATCTGCTTCATTCTTTAGATCATGTGCAAAAAGGGGATGGTTAAGAGGCTAAAATTGTTACTTAAGCGTCTCAGTAGTCACGATGTCCAGCCCTTTCAAAGAGAATGAATGAAAGAATGAGTCAGTTAACAAACAAATGGGTGAAAGAATAAAATTCCCAATCTCTTGTTCACAACTAAGATTTCCTTGACCCAAATATGTGCTCCATAGTCCAAATAAGATGTAAATTTCCTCATGGGCCCCTTAGTATGTTAAAACAGTTGCTGTTGAATCGTTTCTGCCTCATGGTGTCCCCATCTGTGTCAGAATAGAACTGTGCTCCACAGCATTTTCAATGGCTGGTTTTTTGGAACCAGGTTGCTAGGCCTTTCTTCTGAGATGCTTCTAGGTTGACTTTTGCCTTCAACCTTTCTGTTAGCAACTAAGCAAGTGTGTAAACTGTTTGTACCTTCCAGGGTCTGCCCTTAATTTGTCCACCAATTAAAAAGCTAGCTGCCTATGAGTCCACTCTGACTTATGGCAACTCCACACAGTGTAAAGCGTTTGGCTGCTAATCAAAAAGCTGGTAGGTAGAGTTTACCCACAGGTGCCTCAGAAGAAAGATCTGGCAATCTTCTCCAAGAAAAATTACCCATTGAAAACCCTATGGAGCACAGTTCTTCCTGACAAAGATGAGGCTGCCTTAATATGTAGAGCGTGGTTATTTCTGGCTCATTATGCAAACTTACAGAAAAATCTGCTTATAAGCATGCAAAATTTGGATCAGTGAAAGCCTCATCTTGCTAAACCACAAAAGCACTCTTTGGTTGTCTTTGTTTTCCAAGAGCATAATTAAAGTATGTGTGAGTGTGTGTGTCTGTGTAGGTGTGTGTTGGTCCTACACACAATTCAGTGGAGTCCTTCATCACAGGTGTTCCTTCAGCAGGTTGCAGTGGTGATGGAGGGCATGGAGGGGTTTGCCAGGAAGATGGGGCGAAACAGCCTGCCAAAACCAATCCCATTAAATCTTAACGCTCATTCAGGGTCTGTCACAGGAGGAGAAATCTGATGAATACCCGAATGCCAGGGTGGTTATAGCGTCTGTTAAATGGCTTGTTAATGTGATTGTTGAGAATTTTACACAGAAATGACAGTGGCTACAATCAAAGCAAGGCAGGCCTGGCTCTGAGCCAATTTCTACCAAGAACTAACACTATTTCAGGCCAGGTGGATGGGGGTTTTGCTGCTACCTGGCCTGGCCCACTGCCATCATTTTGAGCTTCCTCTTTATGTCTCATAGACTGTTCCTTTTAGGAAGAGGCTGGTAATAAAAAAAAAAAAAAAAAATTGTGTCATAATTTGTGCCTATTCTTACAAGTGGAATAGAAATCTTTTACACCAGAAATAAGGAGAGTTTGGAAACAATTTGTCACTCACATCTCTTTCTACGAAATAAGGAAATAAGACACGAATAACATAGTCAGGCTGTACCGTAGTCAAAAGAAAACAAAGAGCAATTGCCTTTGAGTCTACTCCAATTCATGGTGACCCCATGTGTGTTGCAGTAGAATTGTGTGGTCAGGGTTTTCAGTGGCTGATTTTTTTGGAAGGTTTTTCTTCCAAGGCCCCTCTGCATGGACTTGAACCTCTAACCATTCCGTTAACTATGAGAATATTAACCAAAAGAAAGAAGGGGTAACTAAAGAGCAGAGCATGATGACTCATAACCAGACTCAGACCAACTATTTATCTTTGGATATCTGGACAGCTAACAGCATGTATGTGTGGTCAGCAGCGGTAGCTGGGTACCATCTAGTTCTTCTGATCTTAGGATCATGGACACTGGGGTTCGTATAGGCCATTTAGTCCTTTGGATTGTTTCCTTGCATTTCACTCTTCTCTGAATGGGGAGAGACCAATAGTAGCACCTTATATGCTCACAGGCTTTGAAGACCGCAGTTGCTACTTACCAAAGTAGGATGTAGAACGTTGTCTTTGTGGACCATGTTGTGCTCGTTGACCTTAGTATGCTCCAAGACTGTGCTCCTGAATCTCCATGCCCAGTAATTCACTCCCTCAAGAACAGTTATGACTAAGACATTTTCATAACTTTTCCTGCTGCATGCTCTACTACATTCATGGGTATATGTATTTGCAGCACATTAAAATACACAAGGAACTCTAGTGGTGTAGTGGATAAGGAGGCATTTGGCTGCTAACCTGAAGGTCATTGGTTCAAACCCACCAGCTGTTCCACAGGAGGAAGATAAGGTAATCTACTTCTGTAAAGATTTACAGCTTTGGAAACCCAAGGGGTTACTATGAGTCAGAATAGACTCGATAGCAGTGTTTTTTTTTTGTTGTTGTTTGTTTGTTTTGAATACATAGGTAGAGATACTTTTTGTCAAACCTATATATATTTGTTGGGAGCTCTGGTAGCATAGTGGCTAAGGCACTTGACTGCTAACCAGAAGGCTGGCAGTTCAAACCCACCAGCCACTCCCCGGAAGGAAGATGGGGCAATCTACTTCCGTAGTGATACTGCCTTGGAAACCCAACAAGGGGTCGCTATGAGTCGGGTCTGACTCGACGGCACATAACAACAACAACAACAACAGCATGTATGGTGGATATCAATATTCAGTAGGTCACCAACACATACTAACCCTCAGCTTGGACAAAAGACTGCATTAGTTGGTGAAGAAGAAAGGGAAGAGTGAGACATGGGCCTCATCTATAAGTAACTTCTGACTTAACAGGGATAGATGTAGCTTAAAAAAAAAAAATTTATAATCACACAGATAACTGGTAAATGAGGTTTAGAGTACTAGATCAGTAAACATCCTTAAAGATTCTTTTATGATCCCCATCCATTCATTCCTTCAGTAGTCATTTACTGAATGACCACATTATACCATATTGTAATTATGTAGTCCTTTTCTTCAGAATATGCTTTCCATGTTCATTTTGTTTTATTTTATTCTTGAGGGTGGTATGAGTACACGAGAAGATATTTCTTACTGATTTAGTTAGCTCAGCAAGTAGACCCTTTCACATGCTGAATCCATTTCACTCAATAATGAGGCAGCCATTAATAGAATCTTAGAGTTATGATGACCTTGAAGATAATCTACCCAACCATCTCACTGTGAAGAGGAAGACATTGAGGTACTCTTGCAAAATACTTCAGCTATACCTGGTCTCCTGTTGGTCAGTCCAGAGCCTTTTCCACTGTTCTCACATTCAAATGCTTCTTATTTGTCCTCTACAGCAAACAACTCAGTTTATCTCTCTGACCTGGTCCTTGAGGCTGGGGACATCTTCGAAATTTCCCTAGAGTGTGCTGCTCTTGTCACTGAGGAAAGGTGAGGGTGGATATTTCATCAAGGAGATATAGAACTACCATATGACCTAAACAGAATTATTGACAATGGTCAAAAGGTGCAAACAATCCAGCTGTTCATCAACAGGTGAATGGATAAACAAAATATGGTGCATCCATGCAATGGAATATTATTCAGCCATAAAGAGAAATAGAATTCTGATATACGCTACAATATAAATGAAACTTCAAAGCATTATGTTCAGTGAAATAAATCAAACACAAATGCACAAAGGCAAAAGCTTATTAGTGGTTACTAGGGACAGGTGAGAGGGAAAAGAGGAAGGTATTGCTCAAGGAGAATTAAGCTTCTGTTAAGAGTAATAAAAAAAATTTTGAAATGGATTGTGGTGATGGTTGTACAACATGATGAATGTAATTAATGCATTGAATCATACACATAAGAATAGTTGCAATAACAAATGTTTTGTTATATATATATATATATATATATATTTCATCACAATATTTTTTTTAAATGGTTAAAATGGCAAATGTTTTGTAGTAGATCAATAGATAGATAGACAGATGTCATCAAATAAACTTTGATCATGGCTACCTATGTACAACAGAATAAAAAACATTGCCCAGTTCCGCATCATCCTCATGATTGCCAGCATTTTGAAGTCTCTTGTTGCAGTTATTGTTCCACTCTGTCTCAGCAAGGATGTCCCTTGCACTTGTAGGACCTTTATATCACCAAACCCAATGTCTTCCTCGAGTGATTGATCCCTCTTGATGACATGTCTAAAGAAAGTGAGTCACACAATGTTCTGTTGTGATCCACAGGGTTTTCCTTGGCTAATTTTCAGAAGAGACTGCCAGGACTTTCTTTCTAGTCTTAGTCTGAAGGTTCCACTGAAACCTGTACACCATGGGTGATCCTGCTGGTATTTAAAATAGCAGTGGCAAAGCTTCCAGTATCACAGCAACACACAAGCTACTATAATACAACAAACTCACAGAAGGGCGGTGGTTTGTTGTATATATTTCACCATAAATTTTAAAAATATCTAGTGCATGGATGTATTTTAAAAAATAAATAAACAACAAAGTGTCATCCAGGCTATATCATCCATGTGTCATCAATCCCCATGGAGACAGTGATCTCAGGCTAGAGCAGCACAGGGTACTCCAGGGATGGAGCCGGCCAAACCAGGTTGCTATCATTGCTTTCAGTTCCTGGCAGGGAAGAAAAATAGTTTTTCAAAGGCTGAGCTTAGTGAAATGACACTCCTCCATACACTCACTTCCAACCCATTTCACTTGACTTACCTTGCCCTTCCCATGTGCAAAACCTTGAAGTATTTTCCTGGTTAATTTAAATACGTACTGTTATACATGCTCTTGGGAGCTCTGGTGGTATAGTATCTAAGGCATTTGACTGCTAACCAGAAGGCTGGCGATTCTAACCCACCAGCAACTTCTAGGAAGGAAGATTGGGCAATCTATTTCTGCAGAGATACTGCCTCAGAAACCCAAGAAGTAATAGCTATGAGTCGAATCGACTCAATGGCAGTGAGTTTGGACATGCTCTAGGTACAAATTATACCATAAACCAAAACCCAAACTTATTGCCATCACGTCAATTCTAACTCATAGAGACCCCCCAGTGGGTTTCTGAGGCAGTAAATCTTTACGGAAGTAGATTGCCCAGTCTTTCTTCCAGAGAGTGGCTACTGAGTTTGAACTGCCAACCTTCTGGTTAGCAGTCAAGTGCCTTAGGCACTGCGCCACCAAAGCCCCTTAAATTACACTATAGTGGTGAATTAAAAGCTCCTGTGACTTCAATTCTTTAGCTTAGGCTGAAACTTCTTTCAACTCCTCAGTGTCCCTAGAAATTAAGATCTATCTTGCATAGCGTATACCCAGTATTGCTTTCTGGGCAATCACCTGTCTTGGCAATTCAGACCATGTTTCCTAAGCTCTGCCGACATACTCCTTCAACTAGCCTTTCCAAGGACTCTTGTTTTCAATGCTATGAGCCAAGCTCTCTGTGTTGGTTTCATTGGCTTTCTTTCTTTCTTTTTTTTTTTAAGGCAAGTTACCTTCTATATTAGTTTCCTAGAGCTGCTGTAACAAATTACCACACACTTGATGACTTAAAATTTTGGAGGCCAGAATTTCAAAATCAAAGTGTCTGCAGGGCTGCGCTCCTACTGAAGGCTCTAGGGGAGAATCTTTCGTTATTTCTTCCAACTTTTCGTGGCCTTAGGTGGTCCTTGGCTTGTGAATGCATCACTCCAATCTCTACCTCTGTCTTCATAGGGCCTTTTTCTCTGAGTTCAGGTGTTCTTCTTTCTGCCTTTTATGAGGACGTTTAGTATTGTATTTAGGACCCACACCGATAACCTAGATCATTACTTCTGCAGAGACACTTTCTCCAGATAATGTCACATTTACAAGTTCTAGGGTTTAGAACATGAACATATGTTGCAGGAGCCACTATTCAACCCACTTCTTCTAATAATGCTGTTCACCCTCAAATCACAGTTGACACATTGCTCTATGGAGTGTATTGAATGTTCCAACCATTATGTGTTGGGTGTTGCCTAAGCACTGGGTGTAGATATCAGTTTGGCATTAGAAATTCAAGTTGAATAAAGCACGGTTCCTGCCCTTCAGAAGTTCTTAATCTGGTAAACCAGACAGAAAAAGCAGATAGCTAATTACAATACAACATGATAAATACTATGGAAAAAACTGAGTAAGTCCCAGTGCTCAAGAATTCTATGCCCCATTTCTCTGATAATTTCCATATTCCAAGCAGTGCCACCCTCTTTTTGTTCATATGTCACCAGTCTGCCTAACCAGAAAATGAGAATTGATGGGAGAAGGGGGTAGCAAAGGGAATAAGGGAGAGTCCTTCCCTGGAGAGCTTTCTCCAGGCCATGCAGAAGTCTGTCTAAATATTGAAATAGGAGTAGACATTTGGTAAATGCCTATACTGGGGCAGACTGCTCATGAAGTCAGAGCTCAGAGTGTCTCAGAGTCAGAAATGGCTCACATGTGGACAGAAGTGACGGTTCCCTGGAAAGTCTTCTACATATTTGTGCACAAATCTTCAACTTGGATGTATGCCAAGAAACAAGTTTGCGCTTTCACCATTGAGTTGTTTAAGCACTTTAATACTTCAGTTACGTGGGGCCATATCTGAGCTCCCATGTGGACTCTTGCATGTTTAGCACTCCAGATAGGAGATGGTCTGGCTTACAGACAGGAAAACAAGGCAATTTGCTCTCTCCTCACTTACAAAATGGGAATCCTAAAGCCTCTACTAAACTTTCTAAGTAGGATGTGTGTGTGTGCGTGTGTGTGTGTGTGTGTAGTACATTATTCAAGGAAGTTAAGGATTAGAGGTGGAAGAAAATACAACAAGTACTTTGTTGAGTGATTCTGCATCAGTTAGAATTGAGTCAGTTCTGACTCATGGCAATACTTGGTGGCTGCGTCACACTAGGACTGTGTTCCACAGGGCTTTTTTCTTTTCTATTTTTACAATTCATTCTTCTTATTGTTTTTGTTTACAATATAAACAGCATTATTCCACATGCACAATTCAGTGATGTTGATTACATGCTTCAAGTTGTGCAACCATTCTCATGCTCTTTTTCTGAAATATTCTTCCACCATTAACATAAACCCACTGCCCCTGAAGTTTCCTAATATTTCAGAGTGTTGTTCTCAATTTTATCCCATATCTTAAAAGAGTACCATGCTCAAAGTAGACATTCTTTACTTGTTGTTGTTGTTGTTATGTGCCATCGAGTCAGCCCTGACTCATAGCGACCCCTCCTTGGGTTTCCGAGGCAGTATCACTACGGAAGTAGGATTGCCCAACCTTCCTTCCGAGGAGTGGCTGGTGGGTTTGAACCGCCAGCCTTCTTTACTAGTGAAGCTAAACTATTATTTGGTTTTAAGATGACTTCAGGGAATATTTTTAGTTTAAGGTTTAAAGATTATCTCAGGGCAATAATTTTACCGGTTCATCCAGCCTCCATAGCCCCAGAAAGTCTGGAGTCCATGACAATTTGAAATTCTATTCTTCATTTCCCCCTTTTGATCAGGATTCTTCTATGAAATCATCAATGAAAATGTTCAGTAATGGTAGCCAGGCACCATCCAGTTCTTCTGGTTTCATAACAAAGGAGGTGATTATTAATGGAGGCAATTAGCCATACATTCCATATCCTCCCCCTATTCCTGATGCTCCCTTCTCTGTTGCTCCAGTTGAATAGAAACAATGACTTCATGAGCTTTTAAGACCTGAAGCACTACACAAAGAACTAGGCGGCAGACAGAGCAGAAGCATTGAACACATTATTAGGCCAGTTAACTGGGATGGCCAATGAAACCAAGACCTTAAACCTCCAAACCAAAGAACCAATCCCATGAGGTGTTTAGTTGTATGCAAGCAGCCTCAGCACTTTTTTTTTTTTGTAGTTGTTGTAAATGTATCTATCATATAATTCTTGCCAATTTAAGTTTTTACAGGTATACAAGTTACTGATAGAAATTACATTAATTGGCTGCTCAACCTTACCCTTAATCAATGCAATTTTCCATCACTATAAACTGAAACTTAGTACTCCATAAGTGATAATCCCCTCACCTTTTTCTTCCCTCCCCATCCTTGGTAATCACTAAGAAACTTTGGTCTCTGTACATTTACCTGTTCTTGTCCTTTTTATGTAACTGAGGGCATACATTGTCCTTTTGTGATTGTCTCATTTCACTCAACATAGCATCTTCAAGCTCCATCCATACTGTAGCATGTATCAAGACTTCATTTCTCTTACTGGCTAAGTAAGATTCCATGCATTTATGAACCACATTTTGTACATCCATTCATCTCTTGATGGGTATTTAGGTTGTTTCCACCTTACGGCAATTGTGGATAGTACTACAATGAACATTGGTGTACAAGTATCTTTTGGAATCTCTGCCTTCAAGTCTTTTGAGTATGCATCTAGGAGTGGAATGGTTGGGTCATTCTACATTTAGGTTTTTTTTGAGTAATCGCTACTACACTGTCTTCAACAGCCACTGTGCCATCTTACATTCCTACTAACAAAGGATAAGGTTTCTAATTTCCCCACACATTTACCAACATTTGTTACTTTCTGTTTTTTGTTTGTTTGTTTGTTTGTTTTTTTCACTCATCCTATTAGGAGTAAAATAGTATCTCTTTGGGGTTTTGGTTTGTATCTCCCTGATGGCATAGTGCTTAAGGCGTTTGACTACTAACCAGAAGGCTGGCAGTTCAAACCCACCAGCAGCTCTTGGAAGGAAGGTTGAGCAGTCTAACTTCCGTAGTAATACCGCCTCGGAAACCCAAAGAGGGGTCGGATCCGACTCAACAGTGGCGAGTTTGTTTGTTTGTTTTTTTGTTGATGGTTAATGACATTGAGCACCTTTTCATATGTTTCCTGGCCATTTGAATGTCCTCTTTGGTGAAATGTCTACTAAAGTCCTTCACTCATTTTATGATTGGGTTGTTTTTTGATTGTTAAATTGTTAAAATTTTATATATATTTTGGTTATCAGAGTCTTATCAGATATATGGTTTCTAAGGATATTATTGCAGTCAATAGTTTGGTTTTTCAATTTTTGGGTAAAATCTTGATGCAGAAGTTTTTCATTTTTAGGAGTCTCATTTCTTTATTTTGTTTCTTGTTGTGTGTTGTTGTATTATTGTTTTGTTGTTATATTGGGAACTCTGGTGACAGTGCCTAAGGCATTTGACTGCTAACTATAACACTGGCAGTTCAAACCCATCAGCCACTCCTCAGAAGGAAGATTGGGCAATCTACTTCCGTAGAGATACCACCTCAGAAACCCAAGGAGGGGTCGCTATGAGTCAGAAAATTTCTTTATTTTGTGTTATTATATTATTGTTTTTGTTATTGTATAAGTTAATCTCTTGTTAAAAACTAGGCCCAATAGCATTGGTCTTGCATTTTCTTCTAAGAATTTTATACACTTTTAGTTTTCACATTTATGTCCTTAATCCAGTTTGAATTTGTTTTTGTGTATGGTGTAAAACGCAGATTCTGTTTCATTTTTCTGCACATGTAATCCAAATATCCCATCAACTTTATTGAAGAGACTCCTCTCCCCCCAACAAATGTTGTTAGCACCCTTATCAAAAACAGTTGCCCATAGATATGTGGGTTTATTTCTGGACTCTCATTCTATTCCTTTGTTCTGTGTGTCTATTTTTATACCAGTACCAGGCAAAACAGGATTACCTCCCACTGCCATTGCGTCAATTTTGACTCATAGTGACCTCCCCATTGGGTTTCCAAGGCTATAAATCTTTACAGAGGTTAAGATTGTATCATCTTCCTCCCATGGAGCAGCTGGTAGGTTTGAACCAGCGACATTCTGGTTAGCTGCCAAATGCCTTACCCACGATACCGCCAGAACTCCTTGTTTTGATTACTGTAGCTGTATAATATATTTTAAAATCAGGGAGTGTAAATCTTCCTACTTCATTCTTTGTCAACACTGCTTTAACTATTCAGAGCCTCCTGTGAGTCCACAAAAAAATGAGGATGGGTTTTTCCATTTCTATAAAGAAAACTCTGGAATTTTTATTGGGATTGCATTGAATCTGTAGATTATTTTGAATAGTACTGACATCTTCATAATATTTTCTTCCAGTCCATGAACATGGAACATCTTTCCATTTATTTAAGTTTTCTTTAAGTTCTTTCAGCAATGTTTTATAATTTTCATTCTATATGTCCTTCACATCTCAGGCTAAATTTATTCCTAGGTATTTTATTCCCCTAGATTCTAGGAATCATTTCCCTTTCACATTTCTCATTGATGTAGTATAGAAATCAAATTGATTTTTGTTTTTTACCTTGTACCCTACAACTTAGCTAAATTTCTCTATCAACACTAGAAGTTTTCTTGCAGACTCTTTGGGATTTTCTATATACAGGATTATGTCATCCACAAGTACAGATAATTTTACTTCTTCTTTTCTGATCTAGATACCTTTTATTTATTTTCCTTGTTTTATTTCTATGACTAAAACTTCTAATGAAATATTAAATAGAAGTGGTGAGCATGAGCACCCTTGTCTTGTTCTTGTTTTCAAGGGGAAAGCTCTCAGTCTCTCTCCATTAAGTATAAAGTTGGCTGTTGGCTTTTCTATAGGCCTTGAAGCATATTGAAAATTTTCCCTTTTATTCCAAACTTCTTGAAGATTTTCATTAAAAGGGGATGTTTTATTTCATCAGCTGCTTTTTCTACATCCATAGAGATGATCATGTGGTTCCTTTCCTTTTTTCTTTGATATGGTGTATTGCCACCACTTGTCTGTCAGTGTGTCATACTGTGGTGGCTTGCATGTTGCTATGAGGTTGGAGGCTATGTGTGGTAGTTCAGTTTGTGTGTCAACTTGGCTTGGCCTGGTTGAGTGGCTGGGCAGCTGAATGTAGTATTCTCCATGATGAGATTGGTAATCAACTCCATGGTGGAATCTACTGTGAGCAGCTGAGTAGCTGCCGTGGGGAATGTGGTCTGCTTCCTGTATATAAACAGAAGCCTTAGGGAAGGGTCTCTAGCTTATGGCATGCTTGGACCCTACATATAGCCATGTCATTGTTCAGCAGACTGCCATTCTCTGCCAACCTTGGGACTTACAATGGACTTAAATTAATGGCCTGCCATGTTGTTTGGTAACATAGGGACTGTGTCTTTTTACTTGTCAACCTTGGGTTTGTCAGCCTGAGCAGCCAGCAGCTGTCTGAGTGGAGAAATACCTCTAGCTCCAGTGGGCCAGGAGCAGGAGGCAGAGCTGGACCCCAAGGTTGAGGGGCTTTCACTCAGCCCCTAGAGCCTGCCACTTTGAACTTGGACTTAAAGCCTCCAAACTGTGACAAAATAAACTCCTGCTTGTTAAGGCCATCCCATTTGTGGTATAGTCTTGTCAGAGCAGTACTAGGTATCCAGAACACTATGCCATGAGTATTTCAAATACCAGCAGGGTCACCCATGGTGGGCAGGTTTCAGCAGAGCTTCCAGACTAAGACAGACTCAGAAGAAGGAAGGGGCCATCCACTTCTCAGAGAATTGGCTGGTGAAAACTGTGTGAATAGCAGTGAAACACTGCCTGATACATTACTGGAAAACTTTATGAATAGCCCTGAAGTATTATCTGAATAGCATTGGAAGAATGGCCCCTCAGGTTGGAAGGCACTCAAAATACCACTGGGGAAGAGCTGCCTCCTCAGAATTGCACCAACCTTAATGATGTGGATGTAGTAAAACTTTTGGGACCTCTATTTTCTGATGTCCCATGACTCATAATGGGAAGAAACAGCTGCAAATATCCATTAATAATCAGAACATGAAATCTATGAAGCATCAATCTAGGAAAATCAAAAGTTGTCAAAAATGAAATGGAATGCATAAAGATCAATTTTCTAGGCACTAGTGAGCTGAAATGGACTGGTTTTGGCCATGCTCAATCAGACAACCATATGATCTGCTATGCTAGGTGTGGTACTTAAAGTTGTTTGTCAATTTGGCTGAGCCTGGTTTTGAGTGCCTGGGCAGCTGGATATAGTTATTCCCCAAGGTGAAATTGGTAATTATCTCCATGGTGGAAAATACTGGAGCAGCTGAGCAGCTGCTTTAGGGATGTGAGTCACTGCCAGTATATAAGACGCAACTTTGAGGAAAGTCTTCAGTTTACGGCACGCTTGTAACTTGCATGTAGCTGAGTGGTTGTTCAGCAGCCTGCCATGTTGTCTGCCGATCTTGGGACTCTTAATGGACTTGAGTCAATGGCCTGGCATGTGGTTTGGTAATATTGAGACTGTGTCTTTTCACTTGTCAGCCTTTGGTTTGTCAGCCTTAGCAGCCAGCAGCTGCCTGAACGAAGAAAAGCCTCCACCTTTAGTGGGCTGAGAGCAAGAGGCAGAGCTGAAGTCCAAGATTGAGGGTCTTTCATCCAGCCTGGCACTTTGAACTCAGACTTCAAGCCTCCAGAATTGTAAGAATAAACTCCTGTTTGTTCAAGGCATCTATTTGTGGTAGTTTTCTATTAGAGCAGTACAAAGTAACCAAAAGACCAGGAATGCCAAATTGAAGAGGAATGACATGGCATTCATCATCACAAAGGATGTTTCAAGACCTATTCTGAAGTACAATGCTGTCAATGACAGGATAATATCCATACACCTACAAGGAAGACCAGTTAATCCCACTATTATTCAAATTTACACACTAACCACCAAACCCAAAGATGAGGAAATTGAAGATTTTTACCAACTTCTGCACTCTGAAACTGACTGCACATGCAACCAAGATATATTAATTATCACTGGTGATTGGAAAGGAAAAGTTAGAAACAAAGAAGAAACACCAGTATTTGGAAAATATGGCCTTGGTTATAGAAACAACGTTAGAGACAGAATGATAGAATTTTGCAAGACCAATGACTTAATCATTGCAAATACCTTTTTCCAACAACATAAATTATGACTATCCACAGGGACTTCACCAGATGGAGCACACAGGAATCAGATGGACTACATCTGTGGAAAGAGGCAATGGAGAAGCTCAATATCTTCAGCCAAAACAAGGCCAGGAGTGGACTGTGGAACAGACCATCAACTGCTCATATGTAAGTTCAACTTGAAGCTGAAGACAATTAAAACAAGTCCATGAGAGCCAAAATATGATCTTTATTATATCCTTCCAGAATTTAGAGACCAATAAAAGAATAGATTTGATGCAATGACCAAAAACTAGAGAGATTGTGGGATGACATCAAGAATACCATCCAGAAGAAAGCAAAAGGTCATTAAAAAGGCAGGAAAG
This sequence comes from Orycteropus afer afer, assembly GCF_000298275.1. Lineage (NCBI taxonomy): Eukaryota > Metazoa > Chordata > Mammalia > Tubulidentata > Orycteropodidae > Orycteropus > Orycteropus afer. The sequence continues at coordinate 9,788,253 of NW_006921599.1, forward strand.
GAAAAAAAGACTACAATGGATATGAGAAGAGACTCTGAAACTTCCCCTTGGAAAGAAGCTAAAGCAAATGGAAGAAATGACAAGATAAAAGAGCTGAACAGAAGATTTCAAAGAGCAGCTCAAGGAGACAGTCAATTATTACAATGAAATGTGCAAAGACCTAGAGTTAGAAAACCAAAAGGGAAGAACAACACTTGGCATTTCTCAAGCTGAAAGAACTGAAGAAAAGATTCAAGCCCTGAGTTGCAATATTGAAAGATTCCATGGGCAAAATATTGAATGATGCAGGAAGCATCAAAGGATGATGGAAGGCATACACAGATTCACTGTACCAAAATGATTTGGTTGATGTTCATCCATTTCAGAAGGTGGCATATGATCAAGAACCAATGTATTGAAAGAAGAAGTCAAAGCTGTACTGAAGGAATTGATGAAGAACAAGGCTCCAGGAATTGATGGAATACTCATTAAGATATCTCAACAAACGGGTGTCACACTGGAAGCACTCACTTTGTCTATGTCAAAAAATTTGGGGAGCTCCAGCAAGATGGTGGACTAGGCAGAAGGATTGCACAGACCCTCTTCAACAAAGAAAAGGGAAACCAATTAACACAGACACAGAAGATAATCTTGGACCCCTAAG
>NW_006921599.1:9809958-9839926 GCF_000298275.1 Orycteropus afer afer
AATGACATGAGACAAAGTATATGTGAACTGCTGTATGAAAAGTGAATTTACTCTGTAAATCTTCACCCAAATCAAAATAAAATTTAAAAAAAAGAAAGAAAAAAAGAAATTTGGAAGACAGCTTACCTGACTAATTAACTGGAAGAGATCCATATTTGTATCCATTCCAAAGAAAGGTGAACCCACAGAATGTGAGTATTATCAAACAATATCACTAGCATCACATGCAAGTAAAATCTTGCTGAAGATAATTCAAAAACAATTGCAACAGTATATTGACAGATAACTTTCAGGGATGCCAGCTGGATTCTGAAGAAGACATGGAATGAGGGATATCATTGCTATTGTCAGATAGATCTTGGCTGAAAGCAAAGGATTACAGAAAGATGTTTACTTGTGTTTTATTGAGTATGCAAAAGCATTTGATTTTGTGGATCGTAACAAATTATGAATAACATTGAAAAGAATGGGAATTCTAGAACACTTAATTGTGCTCATGAGGAACCTGTATGTAGACCAGGAGGCTGTCTTCAAACAGAACAAGGGGATACTGCATGGTTTAAAATCAGGAAGTGAGTGCATCAGGGTTGTATCCTTTCACCACACTTATTCAATCTGTAGGGTAAGCAAATAATCTGAGAAGCTAGACTATTTGAAGAATGTGGCATCAGGATTGGAAGAACACTCATTAATCACCTGCAATATGCAGATGACACAACTTTGCTTGCTGAAAGTGAAGATGACTTGAGGCACTTACTAAAGAATATTAAAGACTCTGTTAGCATAATGCCCAAGGCATTTGACTGCTAACCAGAAGGCTGGGGGTTCAAACCCACCAGCCATTCCTCAGAAGGAAGTTTGGGCAATCTACTTCCATAGTGATACTGCCTCGGAAACCCAAGAAGGGGTCGCTATGAGTTGGGTCTGACTCGATGGCAAATAACAACACAACAACAACAACAGTTTGCAGTGTGGATTACATCTCAACATAAAAAAATGAAAATCCTTACAACTGGACCAATAAGCAGCATCACAATAAATGGAGAAAAGATTGAAGTTGTCAAAGATTTCATATTACTTGGTTGCACAACCAACACCAATGGAAGCAGCAGTCAAGACATCAGAGGATGTATTGCACTGGACAAATCTGCTGTGAAAGACCTCTTTAAAGTGTTGAAGAGGAAAGATATCTCTATGAAGATTAAGGTGTACCTATCCCAAGCCATGGGAGTTCTGGTAGTGTAGTGATTGAGGCACTGGACTGCTAACCAAAAAGCTAGCGGTTCAAACCCACCAGCCACTCCTTGGAAGGAAGGTTGGGCAATCTACTTCCATAGTGATATTGCCTCAGAAACCCAAGGAGGGGTTGCTATGAGTTGGGTCCAACTTTACGGCACATAACAACAACAACAACCCAAGCCATGCATGGTATTTTCAATTGCCTCATATGCATGTGAAAAATGGACAATGAATAAGGAAGACCAAAGAAGAGTTGATGTTTTTGAGTTGTGGTGTTGGTGATGATTACTGAAAACCATGGAGTGCCAAAAGGACTAGCAAATCTTTCCTGGAAGAAGTGCAGGTAGAATGCTCCTAGGAAGTGAGAATGGCCAGACTTCGTCTCACCTACTTTGGTCATGTTGTTAGAATGGACCGTTCCCTGGAGAAGGAGATCATGCTTGGTAAAGTGGAGGGTCAACAAGAAGAAGGTAGGCCCTCAACTAAATGGATTGACACAGTGGCTGCAACAATGGGCTCAGGTATAGAGAGGATTGTGAGGCTGGCACAGGACTGGGCAGTGTTTCATTCTGTTGTACATAGGGTCTCTGTGAGTCAGAGCTAACTTGAGGGCACCTAATGACAACAAAAACACGGTGTATTGCATTGATTTGGTTTTCTAATGTTTAAGTATCCCTGTATTCTTGGAATAAATCTCAGTTGGTCATGGTGTACGACTCTTTTTATATGCTGTTGTTTGGTGTTTGCTAGTATTGTGTTGAGCATTTTTGCATTTATATTCATTAGGGATGTTGACCTATAATTTTCTTTCCTGTGGTGTCTTTGTCTGCTTTATTACCAGGGTCACATTTGCTTCATAGAATGATTTAGGGGGTATTCCTTTCTTCTTTATCTTTTGGGACTATTTAAACAATTTTGGTGTCAATTCTTGCTCCATGGCATCTTCAATGATTCTTCAGAAGTAAATTACTAGGCCTTTCTTTTGAAGCATCAGTCAATCAACTTGGACAACCCACCTTTCAGTTAGCAGTCAAATGAATTATCATTTGCATCATCCAAGGACTTCCCAAGTAATTCTAGAAGGTTCTTAGAATGCATGTATAAAATGGAAAGTTAAGTAAGCAATGTAAAAATTGGATGGAATTTTGTGATTCAAAAATAAAACTCTTTTTTTTTTTTTTTTTTCACTACAAGGACTCCTGCACTTTCTATTTAAAAAACAAGCAAACATATATAGTATCTTATGGTTTATTATTTTCCATAGTTGAGCTGCAGTGAATAAGACAAAGATAATCATCCTAAATCAGCCCTTCTATTCAGTAACCTAATATTCTATTAGAAAAAATCATTAAGTCTTAAGAGAGAGTTTCTAAGTAAATTGTCAAGGATCCACTAACTACCTGTCCAGGGAAAGTTAGAAGCATGGCTGGAAATTTTTCTATAAGCTGTTCTTTGGTGACTCTGACCATAAAGAACTTTCTCTGCCTAGGGTAAGTAGCATCTGCAAAATACCATTTTGCAAATTTTAATCTCTGCACAATGACTCATGTTGACTCATGAGTGTAAATATCTTAACAAATAAGAAAAATAATCATAATTATTAAATAACCTCAGTTCATTTGTCCTATTCTTGGCATTATAATGGAGAATACCTCCCCAAAAAGCCAAACCCACTGCTGTCAAGTCTATTCTGACTCATAGCTACCCTCTAGGACAAAGCAGAACTGCCCCATAGATTTTCCAAAGCTATAAATCTTTATGGAAGCAGATTGCCACATCTTTCTTCTATAGAGCTGCTGGTGGGTTTGAATTTCTGACTTTTTGATTAGCAGCCAAGTTTTTTAACCGCTACACCACCAGGAACCTTAGAGAATACCTCCAGACTCCTGCTTATATAGCTGAGAATCATCATACACCAAAAACCAAAGTCACTGCTATCAAGTAGGATTGAACTCATAGTGACCCCTCCTTGGGTTTCCGAAGCAGTATCTCTACAGAAGTAAATTGCCCAACCTTCCTTCCAAAGAGTGGCTGGTGGGTTTGAACTGCCAGCCTTCTGGTTAGCAGTATCATGTTGGTTGTTGGTTGGTATTGCCGTCGAGTCGGCCCCGACTCATAGCGACCCCTCCTTGGGTTTCCGAGGCAGTATCACTACGGAAGTAGGATTGCCCAACCTTCCTTCCGAGGAGTGGCTGGTGGGTTTGAACCGCCAGCAGTATCATAGGGGAAGGGTAATTGTAGTAGCTAATCCTCTGGCTCTCTCAGTTTATTGTTTAGGGAAAAGGAGATGATTTGAGCTGATCTTATCTAACTCTTAAGGATCAGGGTAACCCCAGCTCCACACTCCATTAACATTATGCAAATGAGTTCATCACAAAAGTTGATTCCCATTCATTTCTCCATCCTGATGCAGTCTACTAGAAGAGGCAAGAAAACAGCATCCTTCACAGAGAAAGAAATACAGGTTGCAAATCCTGTCCACAGATTTCATTTAGGAAAATGTACATATGAGGCACTGTTTGTCATGTAGAATCCTTTCTCTCTTCCAGAGTTGCTTTATTCACACTTTTCTCCTAATAAACATTTTTTGGGAGCTCTGGTGGCTTAGTGGATAAGGCAGTTGACTGCTAACTGGAACGTCAGCGATTCAAACCCTCCAGCTGCTCCATGGAAGAAAGATGGGGTATCTACTTTCGTAAAGATTTACAGCCTTGGAAACTCAATGTGGGTTGCTATGAGTTGGAAATGACTTGATGACAGTGAGTTTTTTTTTTTTTTTTTTTTTTTAATGTGCAATTAACTGGATAAGAATTGGAGATGGAGAGTACAGAAAAGTAAATTATTTCAAATATAATGATGTAAATGACATTATAGAAGTATACACACAGTGCCATTAGAGAGAAATCTAGAAAGACATTCCTTAAAAATAGATGACACAGAGAGAGAATCAAAACAAAGATTAAGTACAAGCCCTCAAAACTGTTGGTTAAGGGAGCAAAATACTTTGGTCAAAATTTTCTGAACATGTATAAAATGTTCCCTTTTGTTCCTGATTTTTGTTTTTGGTGTCGGGTGCCACTGAGTCAATTCCAACTCATATCTACCTTATATGACAGAGTGCAACTGTCCCCATAAGTTCGCTAGGCTGTAATCTTTACAGGAGCAGATCGCCACAGACCACTGGTGGGCTCATACTGCCAATCTTTGAGTTAGCAGCTGAGAGCTTTAAATATTGTGCCTTCAGGGCTCTTGGTGAGAGCAAGCTAATTCTTTGGTTTTCATAACTTTGAAAGCCATCTCCTATCACTCAGCTTTTAAACAGGAAACAGTATAAATTTAGCTTATTTTACTTTCAAGAAAAACCAATATAATCCAAACCTCCTCTTCAAAATCCTAGAAAGAAAAAGCCAAAACTTCCTTCCTCAAAATCTGAACCTGCTGCATTCCTTATCCATATCCCTCTCAGATGATCATTCAGAAGGGTATATCAGTCACAGGTCCTTAGAGGTCACATATCCAATTTTCCATTCATATACCAAGTGCTCCAACCACATCACTGATGGATGATCTACTGACATCTACCTGCCCACTTGCAATGATGATGAAATGCTCTACACTTTATATGGTGGCCAGTTTCATCATGGGCTAGCTTGAATTAGAAATTTCTTTTCTGTATGGCACTGAGCAAAATTCTTCTTCCTGGAAACTCACACTTGTTAGCACTATAGTGCTTTACAGCACACTAAAAGAAACTACTGGGGTGGGGGGAATAACTTGGGTGTTTTATTCAGTCAATACTTGTCAACTGTAACCAGAAAGACATTTCAATAACTAATTTAGGGAAAGGTCAAGTACACTGCAAGAAAAAAAGAGTGACATAAAGTGGTTCCCTAAGCAGCACTTCCCAACATTTTGTCAGGGTATGGCAAATATAAGAAATGAAATATTTGTAGGATGCTAGGCTGCTTTGGCCAGAAGGTACCAACCCAGGGGCTGTGATCCACCTAAGGACTCCAGCTATCTCATAGCGGTGTGTTTCCCCACTTTCCACCCTGCCCCATGCCCAAAACCAAAACCAGTTGTTGTCAAAGAGATTCTGACTTGTGACAACTCTGTTGTCAACTTGTACAACTGTGCTCCATATAGTTTTCAGTGGCTGATTTTTTGAAGTAGATTGTCGGGTCTCTCTATCAAGGTGTTTCTGGGGGGACCTAAACCTTCAACCTTTCTGTTGGCAGCTGGGTGTCTTAACCATTTGCACAAGCTGGGAACTCTATCCCATGCCAAACAAAAATCCAAACTCACATTATGTTGATTCAGACTCACAGTGACTCTTATAGAACAGAGTACAACTGCCCCATGGGGTTTCTAAGGCTCTAAATCTTTACAGAAGCAGATTGCCACATCTTTTTCCCATGGAGCAGCTGGTGAGATCAAGCCTTTTGATCTTTCGTTAGCAGTTAAGCACTTTAACTACTGTGTCATGAGGGCTCCTTCTGCCACATGCCAATGGGGTCCAAATCTCAGGTGCATCAGAGTGCATCTGCCACTTGTTGGATAGCTCTGTCCTAAGCAAGGGGTACAGTAAGAGTCAAAATGTAAGCAATCAGTCCATTTACCCCTAATTTCATTTCCAAGGACAAATTATATCCATATGATCCAGAGTCCTGGAGCACAATGGTTAAAGTGTTAGGCTGCTAACTGAAAGATAGGTGGTTTGAACCCACAAGCCACTTCACTGAAGAAAAGACTTGGTGATCTGTTTCCACAAAGATTACAGCCTGGGAAACGCTATGGGCAATTCTAGTATATCATGTGGGATCACTATGAGTTGGAATTGACTTAACAGTGCACAACAACATGATCAAGAAGATGAAATCATACTATCATCAAATTTTCTCACAGGTTTCTTTCATTTTCTATTTGGCCATGTGTGTCAGAGTAGAACTGTGTTCCGCAGAGTTTTCAGTGGATATATTTTAAGAAGTAGATTGTCAGGCCCTATTTCCAAGGTGTCTCTGGGTGAACTTGAACCTTCAGCCTTGTGGTTGGCAGCCAAGTACTTAACTGTTTTCACCACCCAGGGACTCCAAAGAACACACTTAAAACCTACTAATTTGATGTATTGAAAAAAGGATTGATGTCTTTTAATTTTGATGCTGGCAAAGAATACTGAAAATACCATTCACTGCCAGGAGAGTGAACAAATATGTCTTCAAAGAAATACAGCCAGAATTCTCCTTAGAAGTGAGGATGGTGAGACTTGTCTCACTTTGGACATGTTATCATAGGGGACTAGTCTCGGAGAAGAACATCATGTTTGGTAGACTAGAGGGTCAGCAAAAAAGAGGAAGAACCTCATGAGATAGATTGACACAGTGGCTGCAACAATGGGCTCAAAAACAACAATGATTGTGAGGCTGGCACAGGACCAGGCAGTGTTTCATTCTATTGTACATAGGTTCATTATGAGTCAGAGCCAACTTGATAGCACCTAACAACAACAATATTGTGTAGTAAAAAAGACAATTGAACTAGAAAATATTGCTAGATATGTGCTTAATGTTTTCACTAGAATACATTGTAAGCATATGTATATTTGGGGTTGTCTATCGTGATATCTCCTTGAGGACTAAGGTGCGCCTGACACAAGCCATGATATTTCCAATCGCCTGGTATGTATGTGAGAGCTGGACAATGAATAAGGAAGACCGAAGAAGAGTTGATGCTTTTGAGTTGTGGTGCTGGCGAAGAATGCTGAAAGTACCATGGACGCTGAAAGAACTAACAGATCTGTCCTGGAGGAAGTGCAGCCAGAATGCTCCTTGAAAGCAAGAATGGCCAGACTTCGTCTCACCTATTTTGGTCATGTTATAAGAAGGGACCATTCCCTGGAGAAGGATGTCATGCTTGGTAGGGTGGAGGGTCGACGAAAGAGGGGGAGGCCTTCAACGAGATGGATTGATATAGGTGGCTGCGATGATGGGATCAAGTATAGCAGGGATTGTGGGGCTGGCACGGGATTGGGCAGTGTTTCGTTCTGCTGTGCATGGGGTCGCTATGAGTCGGAAACGACTCGACAGCACTTAACAACAACAACAACAATCGTCTACAAATTAATCTCCTTTCACTGAATCCCACATTCACAGGATTAAGCCCCAATAGGTAGGTTTGATTCACATGACTTTTTCCCCAACACACACACTCACTCTCAAAAATCAAATTCACTGCCATCAAGTCAGTTCCAATTCATAGCGATCCCCAATGGGTTTCCAAGGCTATAAATCTTCACTGAATTAGATTGCCCCATCTTCCTTTCACCAAGTGGCTGGTGAGTTTGAACTGCTGACCTTCTTGGTTAGCAGTAAATGCCTTATGCACTACACCAAAATATCTCCTTTACACACACACTTGTTGTTGTTGTTGTTATGTGCCGTCGAGTCAGCCCCGACTCATAGCGACCCCTTCTTGGGTTTCCGAGGCAGTATCACTATGGAAGTAGATTGCCCCATCTTCCTTCCGAGGAGTGGCTGGTGGGTTTGAACCACCAGCCTTCTGGTTAGCAGTCAAGTGCTACACACACACTAGACTGGTAATAATTGAGAAGAATAGGGATAGATCTTGAGCCAAGGGGGGCCCATCACATTCTTGCTGCTGGCAATTTGAAATTGGAGTAAAAACAGCTAGACTGACCAGGATGGTTGCATAACGGAGTACATGTAAACTCAGCAGCTATGAGGCCATTGTCTTTCATTTTACAGAGAAGATGAGTTTGGGGAAGGAGAATGGAACAGATGACAGAGATAAACAAATGTCAGATACACAAAGAGGATCCTCTCTGGGCTCCTCAGTAGGATCTCTCAAGGATCCCTGCCATCACTGAATTCTGTGCAACACCCCAGTGGCCTCCCTAAACCTTCTTATTTGCTTAAGCAATTCAAGCTGATTTATTTTTAAGGAACCAGGGGAAATGTGATTAAAACTTAAATGAAATTCCTCACAAAGTTAAACATAGAATTACCCTATGACCCAGCAATTCCACTCCTAGGTGTATATCCAACAGAATTGAAAGCAGGAACACACATAGAAGCCTGGACACCAATGTTCATTGCAGCACTATTCATAATAACCAAAAGGTGCAAAGAACATAAATATCCATCAACAAATGAATGGATAGATCTCTCCTCTTGTCCGAAGCAAGGAAGAGTGAAGAAAATCAAAGTCATATGGAAACAATTAGTCCAAAGATAAGATGGACCATGAGGACCTCAGCCTTCACAACACTGAGACCAGAAGAACTAGATGGTGCCCAAATACCAATGCTAACTGCTCAGAAAGGTATCAAAACTGGAGATCCTGGGTAGATTGAGAGGAAAAAATGTGGAACAAAATTCAAAAATACAAACATGACCAGAATTACTGGTCAGATAGAGACTGGTGGAATTCCCATGACTATGGCCCTGGGTTATCCTTCAGGCCTACATATGGACTCACTTCCACGGATTGGCTCTCAGTCCAATAGCAGAAAGACTTATATGCAGAACACCTACCCCAGGGCAATGCACCCACCTACTCAAGGGAGATACACCCCTAAGATCAATCAGCCATGAAAAGGGGCGGCATTCACATAGAGGGAAAGCTGGACAGACAGGAATGCATAGGTAAGAAGGGCACAGGGAGGGGGTAGGCACAGGGAGGAGAGAGGGAAGAGTTTTTTTTTATGGTTGGGGAAGGTAATCAGGGCCATGAAATCAAATGTGCCTTGAACCGTTGAATGTAAAACAAATATGCTTTGTAAATTTGCACCCCAAGCACAATTGGGAAAACCAAACAAAGAAAAAAGAATGGATAAGCAGAATGTGGTACCTACAGACAGTGGAATATTACTCAGCCAGAAAGAGAAATGAAGTCCTGATACATGCTACTACACAGATGACCCTTAAAAACATTGAGCTGAGTGAAATCAGTCATGAAAAGTACCACCATTGCCATGATCTCTTATATGAAATATGTAGAATAAAGAAATGTAGAGAGACCAAAATTTCTTAGTGGCTACCAGAAGAGGAGAAAGGAGAGAATGGGAATTTATTGCTTAGGGAAAACTGAGTTTCTGTTAAGGGTGATGGAAAAATTTGAAAACAGATTGGGGTGATGGTTGCACATGATGAACATAACTAATGTCACTAAATGCATATTGAAATGGCAAATGTTTTATGATACATATTTTACCAATTTTTTAAAAAAATTTTTATTGTGATTTGGGTGAAAGTTTACAGAGCCAATTCATTTTCCATACAGCAGTCTACATACACTTTGTCTCATGACATTGACTGCAATGTCCCACAATGCAACAACTCTCTTCCCACTTCCTCCCCATAGTCACCTCTTCTCTGTGTCCTCCCCTCTCATGCAGTCCTGCCCCCCAAGCTGTCTCCCTGTGCATACGCAGCCCTTCTATTGTCCCATGATTGATCTCTCCAAGGAGTGTATCTACCTAATGTAAATGTTCAGCTCACACAGCTGTCTTTTGTTTGACTGGAAACCACAGGAGTGGGTTTGATTCCAGACCTGAAGGGCAGGTAGGGGCCGTAGTCTCAGGGGTTTCACCAGGCTCTATCAGACCAGCAAACTTGGTCCTTTTTTATGATTTTGAGTTTTGTTCCACATTGTTCTCCCACTCTATCCAGGATCTCCTACATACATTTTACCATTTTTTTTTTCTTTTTTTAAAGATATACATGAGCAGCAGAAAATAAAATTAAGGAGTAAAGATTGACATTTCATAATAGAGCATGGTATATAATACACACAATGATCCTTATCCAGACTAACATGCTTTTGGATCTAAAAATGTAAGGAATCCTTAAGCTTTGTATCCTAGTTTTAAAGAAACTATTGATTTTATCCTACTAATTATTTATTAAATTAGAAATTAGTAAGTGTTTATTGTATGTATAATGTTAAGGATAGAATTATATTCCCCAAAAATATGTGTTGTAAATCTAACTCCTATGCCTGTGTATGTAATCCCATTTGGGAACAGAATTTTCTTTATTATGTTAATGAGGTCATATCACTGTAAGGTGTTCTTAAACCCATCACTTTTGAGATATAAAAAGAGCAGATTAGGCACAGAGCAAGCAAGCACAGATGGGGGAACATAGATGCCATGTCACATGAATATCACCAAGAAACAAGGAAGAGAAGCTGAAGAGACAAGGACTTTCCCCTAGAGACAACAAAGAGAGGAAGCCTTCCCCTAGAGCTGGCGCCCTGACTTCCAACTTCTAGCCTCTGAAACTGTCAGAAAATAAATTTCTGTTCATTAAAGCCACCCACTTGTGCTGTTTCTCTTATAGCAGCACTAAGAAACTAAGATACTATTGTCCAGGATCCATGTCATAGTAAAGAGGATTCTGGAAAAAAAAAAAAAAAAAATCCTTTCTGCCCCTTGAAGTATTTATAATCTAATCAAGGGGATAAAATGTACACAGTGAACTAGTACCCCATATTTCACTTGTCATAATTACTAGTAGTTTTCACCTTTCATAAATTGAAGATTTCTGTATATCCTATCTTACTCTGACATTGCTCAGTCAGTGTTTTGTTTTGTTTTTACATTTTTTACTGTGGTAAATATATAGGAAAAAAATTGATATTTTGTAGCACCTAAGGCATTTGATTGCTAACCAGAAGGCTGGCGGTTCAAGCCCACCAGCCACTCCTTGGAAGGAAGGTTTGGCAATCTACTTCCATAGTGATATCGCTTTGGAAACCCAAGGAGGGGTCACAATGAGTCGGATCTGACTCCATGGCAATGAGTTGGTTGGTTACACATAGATATTGCTGGTGATTGGAATGTGAAATTTGGAAACAAAGAAGCATTGGTAAGTGGAAAATATGGCCTTGATGATAGAAATGGTGCTGGAGATGACATGATAGAATTTTGCATGACCAATGACTTATTCATAGGAAATACCTTCTTTAAAACAACATAAATGGTGACTATACATACGGACCTTGCCTGATGAAATATGCAAGAATCAAATCAGCTACATCTATGGAAAGAGACAATGGAAAAGCTCAATATCAAGAGTCAGAACAAGGCCAATGGCCAGCTGCAAAATAAACTATCAATTGCTTATATGCAAGGTCAAGTTGAAGATTAATAAAATTAAAACAAGTACACAAGAGCAAAAATATGACCTTGAGTCTATCTCACCTGGATTTAGAGACCATCTGAAGAATGGATTTGATGCTTTAAGCACTAGTGGCCAAAGGCCACATAAATTGTGGGATGACATCATGAACATCATACATGAAGAAAACAAAAGGTCATTAAAAAGACAGGAAAGGGAGAGAATCCCAAAATGGATGTCAGAAGAGACTCTGAAACTTGTTCTGGAAAGGAAAGTAGCTAAAGTGAATGGAAGAAATGATGAAGTAAAAAGATCTGAACAGAAGATTTCAAAGAGCAGCTTGAGAGGACAAAGTGAAGTATTACAATGAAATGTGCAAAGACCTGAAGTTAGAAAAACAGAATGGAAGAACACACTCAGCATTTCTCGACCTGAAAGAACTGAAGAAAAATTCAAGCCTCATTTGTACTGGCAGATATCTCAGAGGGCAGGAATGCATAGGAAATAAGGACACAAGGAAGTGATAACTACAGGGAGGAAGTGGGAATAGACCTGTTACATTTTGGGAACTGCAGTCAATGTCACGTAACAAAATGTGTATGTACTACTGTATGGAAAATGAATTTGCTCTGTAAACTTCCACCCAGATCAAAATAAAAATTAAAAAAAAATCAAGCCTTAAGTTGCAATATTGAAGGATTCTAATGAAAAGATATTGAATGATGCAGAAAGCATAAAAAGAAGATGGAAGGAATACACAAAGTTACTGTACCAAAAAGAATTGGTTGATGATCAGCCATTTCAGATGGGAGTATATGATCAAGAACTAATGGTATTGAAAGAAGAAGTCCAAGTTGCACTGAAGGAACTGGGAACTGGCAGAAAAACAAGACTCCAGGAATTTATGGAATACCCATTGAGATGTTTCAACAAACAGATGCAGCACTAGATGCAAAGAAATTTGGAAGACAGCTACCTGGCCAACTCACTGGAAGAGATCCATATTTGTGCCCATTGCAAAGAACGGTGATCCAACAGAATACATAAATGATCAAACTGTATCATCAATATCATAACAAAAAAAAAAAAAAACTCTCTGCCGTTGAGTAGGATCCAACTCATAGCAACCCCTCCTTGGGTTTCTGAGGCAGTAACACTATGGAAACAGATTGCCCAACCTTCCTTCTGAGGAGTGGCTGGTGGGTTTGAACTACCAGCCTTCTGGTTAGCAGTCAAATGCCTTAGGCACTACACAAGTAAAATTTTGCTGAAGATAATTAAAAAATGGTTGCAGCAGTACATTGACAGGGAACTGCCAGAGATTCAAGCTGGATTCAGGAGAGGGAGTGGAATAAGGGATATCATTGCTGATGATGTCAAATGGATCTTGGCTGAAAGCAGAGAATACCAGCAAGATGTTTACCTGTGTTTTATTGACTATGCAAAGACATTCACTGTGTGGGTCATAACAAATTATGGATAACACTGCAAAGAATGGTAATTCCAGAACACTTAAGTGTGCTCATTAAGAACCTGTACACAGACCAAGAGGCAGTCATTTGAACAGAACAAGGGAATACTGCATGGTTTAAAATTAGGAAAGGTGTGCATCAGGGTTGTATCCTTTCACCATACTTATTCAATCTATACGCTGAAAAAATAATCAGAGCAGCCAGATTACATGAAGAAAAACATGACATAAAAATTGGAAGAAGACTCATTAACAACATGTAATATGCAGATGACACAACCTTGCTTGCTGAAAGTGAAGATGACTTGAAATACTTACTGATGAAGATCAAAGACTACAGTTTCAGTATGGATTACACCTCAACATCAAGAAAAGAAAGATCCCCACAACTGGACCAGTAAGGAACATCTTGATAAATGGAGAAAAGATTGAAGTTGTCAAGGATTTTATTTCACTTGGATCCACAATCAACATCCATTGCAGCAGCAGTCAAGAAATCAGACATCATATTGCACTGGGCAATTCTGCTGCAAAAGACCTCTTCAAAGTGTTAAAGAGCAAAGATGTCACTTTGAAGACTGGTACGCCTGACCCAAGCCATGATATTTTCAACAGTTTCATACACATGTGAGAGCTGACCAGACAATGAATAAGGAAGAACACAGAAGAGTTGATCCTTTTGAATTGGATTGTTGGGTTGCTCGAAGAACAAACAAATCTGTCTTGGTGAAAGTACTACCAGAATGTTCTTTTGAAGTGAGAATAGCTAGACTTTGTTGTTCATATCCTGGAGAAGGATATCATGCTGGGTAAAGTAGAGGGTCAGAAAACGAGGAGAAGACCCTCAGCAAGATGGATTGACACAGTGGCTGCAATGATGAGCTCAAGCTTAGCAACACTTGTGAAGATGGCACAAGACTGGCCAGTTTCCATTCTGTTGTACATTGGGTCACTGTGCGTCAGAACTGACTCAGTGGAACCTAACAACAAAAACAGCAGATGCATAATTCAGTGACATTAATTATGTTCATTGTGTTATTCAACCATCATCCTTATCCATTCTCAAATTTTCCCATCACCCTTAATAAAAGCTCAGTCCCCCCTGAGCAGGGAGCATCCCTTTTTCCCTCCCTCCTACTTCCCCTTTGTAATCACTAATAAACATTGGTTCTTTATACACTTGCCTATTCCTAGATATTTTCTGTAAGTGAGATCACACAATATTCTCCATTTTGTGGCTGACGTACTTCACTCAGAATAACGTTTTTCCAAAGTTCTCAAACAGTTTTAACATGCCCAATTCAGGTCTTCAGAAACCAGCTGGAAAATGAACATTTTGAGCTCTTACATGGAGTTGCTGTTGGGCAACAGTTCCATTTCTGCAGTGTTGCCATTTTTATCTGTACAGCAGTGTTTCTGCAATTATTTGAAAATCTTTATTATGTTTTTGCCCCTATGGTTTTATAAAAATGAGTAGGGAAATGGGAAAATGAAAGCACTTAAATGTAATTCTCATGAACGTAACACAATCGAGACCAAGCTGGAAATCAGGCAGCCCCAATGTGGTTACACACTCACCAGATTTAAGCCTGTAAATGGTAATAACAAAATGAAAGAATTTTTATGGAATGCTGTAGTTCTATCTTCAAAGATTATCTCTAGATGCACAGGTATAATTAGGGACTTTATAATTTCTATTGGGAATGGACTTTTGGGTAATGGAATCCTTTCCTCTTCTATTGTTCTGCTTTCATACATTTGAGAGAGAAGAAATCTTTCAGGAAGGCATTACTTTATAAAAGAAATAAACTGTCTGTAGACTAACCATACAGATGTGGGTAGAATCCTGAAGTCAATGAAAGTAGCAGTCAAGAAATCAAATGACAAATTGGCTACAAAAGACCTCTTTAAAGTTTTAAAAAGCAAAGAGGTCTCTTTGAAGACTGAGGTGCACTTGACGCAAGCCATGGTCTTTTCAATTGCCTCATACACATGTGAAAGCTGTAAAATGAGACAGAAAGACAGAAGGAGAACTAATGCATTCAAACTGTGGTGTTGGGGAAGGATATTGACAATATCATGGATTGTTAGATGAAAGCACACATCAATTGAAGGAGAAATATAACGAATATGCTCCCTAAAAGATAGGATGGATAAACTTCAACTCACTTATTTGGACTTGTCACCAGGAAAGACCAATGGCTAGAAAAGGACATCATGTCTGATGAAGTAGAGGGTTGTGAAAATGAGGAATTCCTTAAGGAGATGGGTTGACACAGTAGCTAAAACAATGAGCTCAAACGTAACAGCTGTCATTAAGATGGTGCAAGGCCTGGCAATGTTTTGCTCTATCATATACAAGGTCTCCATGAGTAGGAGCCAACTAGATGGCAACTAACAACACTGGACCTTAAATCAAACCTTGCACTCTCATTTTCTAATCTCCACAGTAAGGTAAAGATGGCACCTGTCTTAGGCTAACTCTCTCTGTCCCCTTTTTTCATGATTCATTATTACAATTTCCTTCTGTTGCTCTGGAATTTTGGTCTAGCCCAAGATGGATTGTTACAATAGCTGCAATGACAGACTCAAACATGTCTCAACCAGGACAGTTTTGTCCCAAAGGGAGACATTTGACAATGTCTAAAGACATTTTTGATTGTCATGACCAGGGAGAGAAGGTCCTACTGGCATCTAGTGAGTAGAGGCAGGAATGCTGCTAAACATTCTACAATCACAGGATGGGTCCCACAACAAAAAATTCTGCCTAAAATGTCAACAGTGTCACCAAGTTTGAGAAAACCACTAGATCCTAAACTTTGTCATTAATTTCACAATTATCTTCCTATTTTAAAAACCATTGAACTAAGCTCTCTCTGAATTATCGGTTTTCCTCTCTAAAATGCATGGGGTGAGTGATTGCATACATGTAGCTGGAGGTAGGGTTGGAAAGGAACAGAACAATATCCATCATTTGTAGAGCAGTTACTCTGAGTCTAGCCAAGCACTGTTCTAAAAGCTTTACATACACTACTCCTTTTAATCCATGAAACAACCGTATGAGGTAAGTTTATTATGATCCATCTTTTACAGATGAGAGACCTGAGGCTAAGAAAAGTCAAGGAAAGTGTTTGAAATCACAGAGGTCCTAAGTGGCAGAGCCAGGATTGGACTCCAGTGAGTTTGACTTGGCCAGAGGAAAAGATTTTGTTGTTGTCCACTGCCACTGAGTTAGTTCCAACTCATGTCAACTTTACATACAGTGGAACAAAAGTTGCCTGGTCTTACATCATCCTCACAGTCATCAGCATGTTTGAGTCTCTTGTTGCAGCTATTGTTGTCAATCCATCCCACCAAGGATCTCTCCCACCCTCTTTGGTCTGGTGCTTCACCAAACGTAATGTCGTCCTCTAACAATTGATCCCTCCTGATATCGCATCCAAAGTAAGAGAGTCAAACAACTTTCTGCTGCCATCTGTAAGGTTTTATTGGCTAATTTTCAGAAATAGGTCACCAGACCTTAGTCTGAAAGCTCTGCTAAAACTTGTCCACCATTGGTGACCTTGTTGGTATTTGGAATACTGGTGGCAAAGCTTCCAGCATTACAGAAACACGCAAGCCACCACAGTATGACAAACTGACAGATGGGCAGTTGGTAGATGTGGTAGATGTATGAAAAGGCAGAGAAGCGGATGAGATTCCAACATGAAATATAAAGGAAAAAAAGAGGAGATTGAGGGAGAGGAACATGTGGGCCAGATCCAGTGGGTCAGGAGCAGAATTCACACATGGCCTCAGGCTCTTGCTGCTGACTCAGCCGCAGAAGCTGCTGTTCTGGGCCCGTGGACTCAAACCGCAGTTCCTGGTGGCAGCCCTGCTGTTAACTGCCCTCCAACCATGGCTGTATCATGGCATGCAGGGAAGAGCCCTTTTCCCCGTCCAGATTCATTACATTCTGTTAACCCAGAACTTGTTTTGTGCAAAAGCTGCAGAACTGTGAAGAGCAGCAGAAAGCATGTCATGTGTTTAAATATGCCGGCGCAATATGCTGACCAGCGAGGTTTGTTTATTAAAATCTTTATGTGGGATGAAGCTCAATTGAGCTTATGTCAGCTGGTTTATGGAGAGGACCCATTTTCAAGACCAGGCTGCTGTTTGTCTTGTTTACGGAACTGACAGAGGACATTCTGGAGGATACATTATGCCAAAAACATCTGTATTATAGAAAATCAACAATGAAAAGCAACAGCTCCAAATGGAGTCAGTGCTTGGAAAGGCTCTTATCTGTCAGTAGATTAAACATCTATTTTTATCTAAGGAGGAAACTAGAGGAGGCATAAACTAGTTTCAGAACAGCAGAAACTGACCTAGTCCTTTCTCCCAAGTTATTTTTGCTTGAGAGGACCCAGGGTGGGTTTTACTTTTTGTTTGTATTTTAATCAGTATTTAAATAATACTTAGGGAAAAGTTTTATCCCAAATCTGAGTACTCAGGACTGATTTTTTTTTTTTTTCCTGTATTTTTTGTTCCTCACTAGAATCCATGCCTGTAGATAAGGCAAGATGCTAAGGATCTGCCTCTGATGGAGATCTGGACCCTTTACAAACCTTTCTGTGTAAAAACTCTGTAGCATCATAAACATACCCAGATCTGATGGTTTTTGGGGAGAGACTAAATGTGGACCAATGCTTTCATCAAGATAATAATAATAATAATGAATTGGCAACATAAATCAAACTTTAATATTACCAGGTATTTCACATTCATTATTTTATTTAATCAACTCATCTCTATAGGTTAGGTACTGTTGTTGTTGTTGTTGTTATGTGCTGTCGAGTCGGCCCCGACTCATAGCAACCCCTCCTTGGGTTTCTGAGGCAGTATCACTATAGAAGTAGATTGCCCAACCTTCCTTCCAAGGAGTGGCTGATGGGTTTGAACCTCCAGCCTTCTGGTTAGCAGTCAAGTGCCTTAGGCACTATGCTACCAAAACTCCTAGGTGCTGTTATGATCTGCATTTTTATTTTTTATGTAAGTATAATATATATATGGAGTTCCTGGGTGGTGCAGATTGTTTGCACTCAGCTATTAATCTAAAGGTTGGCAGTTTGAATCTACCCAACAGAATCATGGAAGAAATACCTTGTTATCTGCTTCATAAAGATTACAGCCAAAAAAAAAAAAAAATTCTATGGAGCACAGTTCTACCTTAACTGTGCTAAGGTAGACCTAACACATGGGGTCACCATGAGGCAGAATCAACTTGATGACAATTGGTTTGGTTGTTTTTTTGAGGAGGGTTTAACATACATACAGAAAAATACACAAATTATAAAAGTGGAACTCAGTGAATTCTCACAAACTAAACACACCCAGGTAACCACCATCCAGAACAAGAAACAATACCACCAGGTGTCCCATACTCTCCTTCAGTCACACCCTCTCAAGGATCACCACTTCCTCAACCTCTAATAACATAGATTAGCATGGCCAAGTGTTCAACTGCATATAGATGGCTGGCACAATGTGTACTCTTTTGTATTGGGGTTATTTCCTTCAATATTATACTTGTGTGATTGATATGTATTCTCATATCTGTAGAATATTCCACTCTGTGAATATAGCACAATTTATTTCTCTGTTTTGCTGTTGATAAGTATTATGCTCATTTTAAGGTTAATGAGACTGAGGCTCAAGGGATTAAAAACAACTTCTCCAGGTTCATGAAGCTAGTAAATGGTGGATCTAGATTGCAGTTCAGGTTGGGCTAACTCCAAAGCCCATGCTTTTAAGTCCCATGCTGTATTGCCTTTCATAAGAGTTAGCTTTCCAGGGTCCTCTCCCTGATGGCTAGAAAGATCTTTATATAAATCACCTTTGAGGTTGGTGGGAAAGGAATATTGAGTGATGTGACAAGAGTCCAAATTCTCCCAGATCATTGTCTTCAGGTATTTCTGTTTGCCTCTGATTTCCATCTATCACTTTGTCCCCTTTCTATTAACTTTGATTGCTGTTCCAATCACCCTACCAGGATCTCAACCACTATGAGACTTGACTGAGTAACAGGGAATGGAAATACAGTTTTGGTTACCTAGTGCCACTCTGACAGGAATATACCACAAATGTGGATGGCTTAAACAAATAGGAGTTTATTCTCTTACAGTTTTAGAGGCTAGAAGTCTGAGTTCAAATGCCAAGCTCTAAGGACTGGGTGAAGGCCGTTTGACCTTGGGCTTCAGCTCTGCCTCTTGCTCCCAGCCCACTAGAGCTGTAGGCATCTCTTCACTCAGGCAGCTGCTGGCTCCTGAGGCTGACAAACTCAAGGTCGACAAATACAATGGCACAGTCCCAAGATTACCAAACAGCATGGCGGACCACTAGTTCAAGTTAAGAGACAGTCCCAAGATTGGCAGGAAACTTGGCAGGCTGCTAAATGAAGACTTGACCATATGCAGGGTCCAAGCATGCCAAAAAGCTCAGAGACCTTCCTCAAAGCTGCTGCTTATATACTGGAAGCAAATATGCCTAAGGCAGCTTCTCAGCTGCTCCAGTAGATTCCACTATGGAGCTGATTACCAATTTCACCATGGGGAATAACCAGCTGCCCAGACATTCAAAATCAGACCCAGCCAAGCTGGCACATGACCTTAACTACCACACACACCATTACACCTCAAACCTAGAGAAGCTGTTGAGTGTAAGATGCATGCTTAGAGCAGCAGCCACAGAAGAGGTGAAATTTCAATAGAAGCGTAAGCCAAAGAGGAAATGAGATACATTCAAACAATCATCTCTGTGAACACTCTAGTTTGTGTTAACTTACCTCTCCTCCTACTAGTAGGTTGTTACATTCTTACCTGATCATTCATATGGTGAGCATCTACTTTACACATCCAGTAAACTGACCCACTGTTAGGATAATTGTATTCTACTTGTTGTTGTTTGTTAGTTGCCATCAAATGGGCTCTGACTTATTGTGACCCCAGCTTCTATTGAAACTTCACCTCTTCTGTGGCTGCTGCTCTAAGCATGCATCTTATACCAACAGCTTTTCTAGGTTTGAGGTGTAATGGTGTGTGTGGTAGTTAAGGTCATGTGCCAACTTGGCTGGATCTGGTTTTGAATGGCCAGGCAGCTGATTATTCCCCATGGTGAAATTGGTAATCAGCTCCATAGTGGAATCTACTAGAGCAGCTGAGTAGCTGCCTTAGGCATATTTGCTTCCAGTATATAAGCAAATATGCTTATATATGTTGCAGCTATTGTGTATTTTGATTGTCTTTCCACCTGGGGGGTCCATCTTCGAGCACTATATTGGACAATATTCTGTTGTGATCCATACAATTTTTATTGGGCTTTTTGGAATTAGATCACCAGGACTTTCTTCTTAGTCTGTAAGCTCCACTGAAACCTGTCTACCATGGGTGACCCTGCTAGTATTTGAAATATCAGTGGGATAGCTTCCAATATCATAGCAACATGCAAGCCATATCATGAACTGACAGATAGGTGGTGGTGTATCCTAGTTAGCATTCAGATTTTCTACATGATTTTAGGAGGAAAGGGACAAAAGAAAAATAACACTTTTGAAGAATCACTTAAAGTTGAATGCTTCTCTCTTCCTAATGGTTTGTCATCTTCAAACGAAGGGAAATCCAATGCAGCAGCTCCACTCAGTCCAGTGAAGGGAGTACATCATAGGCAGCCTCTTTGCCCAACCTCTGGATCCTTCCCAACTCTCCCAACCAGAAGTGACTGTGGTTAGCAATACTGGGGAACTAACCACAGAAGAACTTACAGGAACCTCAGGGAGGGCTTTCAGCCTATTTCTCCATCTCAGCTCATATCACTTGGGGTTTTTCTGCAGGCAGACCCAGAATTAACCACAACACAAGCCTCCTCCATTATTAAGCCAGTTTACAACAGATCATGCAGTAAATCAACTCAATTATCATGGGCCAATGAACACCACTTGTTAAGATGACAGAAATCCATGGATCAGCTGAGATATGTGCTAGTCATTTCATTTATGTAAACACCATTTGAGTTTCCAAGTGTTATACCAGACAAAAGCCATTTCACATTACAGATTCTCTGGATGTCTTCTTTTCTCTTCCCCACCTTCCCTTAGGAGAGAAGAAGCTGCTAGCTCTAGCCAACCTCCAGGAAAATTCTTTCTTCTCTCCCCAAAGCATATTCAGTTCAGCTCTCCCCAGAATCTCCAGGGACCACACCTTGTATGCTCTGACCTCAACCAAACACCACCACCAGTTGCCAGCAAGTTGACTCTGACTCATAGCAACTCTACATATGTCAGAGTAGAGCTATTCTCCATAGGATTTTCAATGGCTAATTTTTTAGAAGTAGATCCCCTGACCTTTCCTCTAAGGTGTCTCTGGGTGGACTTGAGCCTGCAATGTTTTAGTTAGCATTCAAGCACATTAACTTTTTGCGCCATCCAGGAACTCCTTCAGCCAAATAAGGATTATTGAAAAGAAGAGGGTGAACTTGACATGGCCCCATATCCAATTTCTTGGTGATTTTCTAGTATTTTATCAACACAGGGAATGATGTTTTTGCTGCCAAGCTCTTCTGGGGTCAGAGGAGTTCAACAGCACCAGTTTAACTTCTAGTCTGGTCTTCCCCTAGCCCTTTCTACATGGCAAATGTCTCACCACCCAAGCCTGTCTTAGCTCAGCATTTTCACTGCTCATGCTACTTCACCTCCTTTCTTCCCCTACTCCACCTTGTGAACAAACTTTTAAGCTCTCACTCAATGCATGGCTTCTGTGACAAGTGCTTCTCATTCACTTCAGAAGAGAACAGCATCTTGTTCCATTTGTTTTACATGATTTGATGAAGGAAGGGATGAGGGTAGTTTCTCCTTTCATCTGCAATTTTTCAGTAGCTCACAATAGCTGTCACACAGATGACTCAGCTTCATGTCTCAGGTTTCTGGAGCCCCAAACTCCTCTTCCAGGACTTCTACCTTTGATACTGCTGTTGGGCACACAGAGATGGAACAGCCTGATCGCATAGGAGTTCAGACTGTTCTTCTCTCCTGATATGAGCTCTGGTAGTGCAATGGTTAAAGCATTCAGCTGCTAACCAAAAGGTTGGCGATTCAAACTCACCAGCCACTCTGTGGGAGAAAGATGAGATAGTCTGCTTCCATAAAGATTTCACTTTATGGGACAAATCTACTTTGTCCAGTAGGGTCAATATGAGTTGGAAAAAAACTCAATGGCAGTGGGTTTGGTTATGTTTTTTTCTTCTGGTGGATATAAGAATTCAGGAGATTTCACCTGTGGTTAAATGAGAGAAAAGACAGCCTGATTTGATCTTCATTTTGCTGCATGAAAACATCATTTAAAAAAAGAAAAATCCTGATTCGTTCCCATTTCTATTTTTCATGGTATCTTTTCCTTCAATTAACTTTTAATCCCAAGAAGTTACTTTATCTCCTCAAAGTCTCATAAAACCCTGTTTAATTTGAAAGCACAATTAAATTGCTGGAAGTCACCCACATGGATGAAAAGGAAGTGATATGCTGGTGCAGTGACTTTTAAAGGTGTTTTTAAAACATAACATTTGACTCATTTCTTTAAAAATGTAAAGTTTGAGGATTTCTTCTACAAACTTTAAAGCTATGGATGGGTGGATGGATGGATGGATGGAAGGACTAATGGATGGATGGATGGATACATCATTGGTTAGGAGACTTTGGAACCATTTGCAGCACCTAGTTTAGCCTTCCTAGGGGAAAAATTATTGTATAGTAATAGCTCAGGTTCTTATGAAAATTATTATTCAATTTAAAAATATATTATAAATTATTTTAATATAGAAATCCATTCTTTATAGCACTATTTGCTAGCAGATGTAATTACTATAGCCAATTAAATAATATTAATATTTATGAAAAACTATGCAAAAGAAAGAAAAGGTATAGAAAAAGAATGTATACAAAAGCACCTGGTCCCATGACTGAGACATAACTCTCCACATATGTTAGGCAAACCTTAAACATTATTGAAAAGTTAAAAGTAAAGATAGAAATAAAAGGCCTACTTCCTAATCCAATTAAATTCAATATGCTGAATAGCCTGGTTTTTCATATCAAAATATTAATGTGCTTCCTCTATTAGTAGATAAGATGCACAAAATGATAAGTGTTCACAATATTCTGGTACCTATTATTGCAATTTATTCATTCAATAAATATTTCTTGAGTGCTTATTATGTGCAGGCAACAGAAATAAAGAGATGAATGAATCTGGGATCCAAAGGAATTTTAATAAAGGATATGTTGTTGTTGTTAGGTGTCGTCAAGTCAGCTCTGACTCATAGCAACCCTGTGTACAACAGAACAAAACACTGCATGATCCTGTGCCATCCTCACAATCCCTGCTATACTCAAGCCCATCGTTGCAACTACTGTGACAATCCATCTTATTGAAAGGTCTTCCTCTTTTTTGCTGACCCTCCACTTTACCAAGCATGATATCTTTTCGCAGGGAATAAACCCTTCTGACACCATGACCGAAGTAGGTGAGATATAGAAAAGTTAAAAGGCAGTTATAGTATATAAGTGTTGGCAAAGATGTGGAAAAATCAGAACTTTAATCCATTGTTCATGGGAATGTAAAATGGTACAGCTGCTTAGAAAACAGTTTGATGATTCCTTAAAAAATTAAATGTAGTTACCATATGACTCAACAATTTCACTCCTTGGTTTGTAGCCAACATAATTGAAGGTAGGAATGCAAGCAGAAACCTGTACAACATGTAGGTGGAAACAACCTAAATGCTCCTCAATAGATGAATGAATAAGCCAAATGTACATACAAAAAAAGGAATATTACTCAGAAATAAAGAGAAATGAAGTCTTGATACATACTACCACATGGATGAATCTTGAAAACATTATGCTAAGTGAAACAAGTCAGTAATGAAAGGACACATATTGTATGATCCCACGTACATGAAAGAGGCAAATGTGTGGAGATCAAAGATTATTAGTGACTACCAGGAGTGTGAAGCCCTGGGTGGTACAAATGCTTAAGGATTGGACGACTAGCCCAAAGTTTGGCTGTTTTAACCCATCCAGAGGCACCTCAAAAGACAGACCTGATGATCTTCTCCCAAAAGGTTGCAGCCTTAAAAACCCTGAGGTGTAGATTGTTCTGTACACGTGGGCTTACCATGAGTCAGAATGGACTGAACACAAGTAAGAAACTAACAACAACAGAGGTGTGAGAGAGGAGGAAAAAGAGAATCATTGTTTAGGGAACATTGAGTTTCCATTGATAGTGGTGGAATAATTTGGAAACAGATAACGGTGATAGTTGCACAACAGTGAACATAACAAATGTCACTGAATTGTACATGTAAAAAATTGTTAAATTTGCAAATGTTTTGTTATATATATTTTTGCTACAATAAAATAATTTTTTAAGAGCAGTTACAGTATAATGGATAGCAACATAAAAGCATGTCACCTATCCCTATCTTGAAGAATACAGAAGGTTCAAAAGGAAGTGCTATCTAACCTGAAGCCTGAAATTGATCAGAAGATTGCAATCATCTGTGAGAGAGATAATAGTGGCTAGAGTCAGGACAGTGGCAGTGGAGATGGAGAAATGCAGTCAAATTAGAGCAATTTAAGGAGAGAGGATCTATAGGACTTGGTGACAACTGCCCCCCTTGTGTCAGGTGTGTCATATACTGAGTAGGGAGGAGGAGTTGACCTGAAGGTGATTTATGTCACAAAGTGAATAGCAATACTCTAGTAGGTGCTGTGTATATCTCTATTTTCACACATGACAGGCTTCTTTACAGCTGGGTAAACATTCCTTGCACAGCAGCTTTGATTTGATTGAATCTTTTTACAAATGGCTTGATCAACCTCATCTTTACCAATAAACATTGTCTATGGTCTTCTACTGTCTGAGATGTCTCATTCAGTTAGCCTAGACACTATTTAGAGTGAAATTCTTCCAACTTTGGTCCTTATAAGCAGGAATTAGAGGCTATTTTAGGCTTCACACCATAATATGATGAAGAAGAGCATCAAGAGTGAGCAAGCACTAATGTGTTTACATGTGGGTACGACCACATTTAAGTAGGAACTTCTGTGGGTTGAATATTGGAGACTTTCCAAAATGAATCATAGTCCTGCTCTTGAGCCTACAATGTAGTAGAAAAGATATATATTGTGTGATAGTTGACAGAATAAAGGCATAAACAAATTCCTGTGAGCAAAAGGTGCAGAGAATGATGTATGCAGCCTAGGGTTGGGTAAAAGCATGGAGAAAGTGTTCATGCAGGAAGTAACATTGAAACTGGACTATTAGAATTAGTAGAAGTTGCTCAGCTGTTGTGTTGTTGTTAGGTGCCATCAAGTTGGCTCTGACTCATAGCAACCCTATGTACAACAGAACGAAACACTGCTCAGTCCTGTGCCAGCCTCACAATCCTTGCTATACCTGAGCCCATTGTTGTAGCCACTGTGTCAATCCATCCCATTGAGGGCCTTCTCCTTTTTTGTTGACCCTCCACTTTTCCAAGCATGATATCCTTCTCCAGGAAATGGTCCTTTCTGACAACATGACCAAAATAACTGAGACAAAATCTGCCCATTCTCACTTACAAGAATTCTGGCTGCTCTTCTTCCAGGAAAGATTTGTTAATTCTTCTGGCATTCAATGGTACCTTCAGTATTCTTTGCCAACACCACAACTCAAAAGCATCACCTCTTCTTTGCTCTTCCTTTTCATTGTTCAGCTTTGACACGCATATGAGGTAATTGAAAACACCATGGCTTGGGTTAGGTACACCTTAGCCTTCAAGGAGTCATCTTTGCTCTTCAGCCTTTAAAGAGGTCTTTTGCAGTAGATTTGCCCAGTGCAATATATTATCTGATTTCTTGACTGCTACTTCCATTAATGGGAACTCTGGTAACGTAGTGCCTAAGGCATTTGACTGCTAACCAGAAGGCTGGTAGTTCATACTCACCAGCCACTCCTAGGAAGGAAGGTTGGGAAATCTACTTCCATAGTGATACGCCTCAGAAACCCAAGGAGGGGTCACTATGAGTCATGTCTGACTCGATGGCACATAACAACAAGAACAATTTCCATTGATGTTGATTGTGGAACCAAGTAATATGAAATCTTTGACAACTTCAATCTTTTCTCCATTTATTGTGATGCTGCTTATTGGTCCAGTTGTGAAGATTTTTGTTCCCTTTATATTGAAATGTAATCCATGCTCCAAACTGTAGTCTTTAATCTTCACCAGCAAGTGCTTCAAGTCATCCTCACTTTCAGCAAGCAACGTTGTGTTGTCTGTGTATTGTAGGTGCTAATGAGTCTTCCTCCAAACCTGATGCTACACTCTTCTTCATATAGTCCAGCTTCTCAGAGTATTTACTCAGCATAGAGATTGAATAAGTGTGACGAAATGATACAACCATAAGACACCCCCCCCCTTGCTGACTTTAAACCATGCAGTAAGCATTCCCTTGTTCTGTTCAAACAGCAGCCTCCTAGTCTACGTACCAGTTTCTCATGAACAAAATTAAGTGTTGTAGAATTTCGATTTTTCTTAATGTTACCCATAATTTGTTATGATCCACACAATCGAACGCTTTGCATAGTCAATAAAATACAAATAAACATCTTTCTGGTCATATGGTTGTCTGATTCAAAATGGCCAAAACCAGTCCATTTCAGCTCATTAATACCTAGGATATTGATCTTTATGTGTTTCATTTCATTTTTTGAAAACTTCCACTTTCCCTGCATTCATTCTTCATACATTCCATGTTCTGATTATTAATGGATGCTTGCAGCTGTTTCTTCCCATTTTGACTTGTGCCACATCAGCAAATGGAGGTCCTGAAAGCTTTACTCCAGCCACATCATTAAGGTCAACTCTACTCTGAGGAGGCAGCTCTTCCCCAGTCATATTTTGAGTGCCTTCTGATCTGAGGGACTTATCTTTTGGCACTATATTGGACAATGTTTCAGGGCTATTCATAAAGTTTTCCAGTAATACATCAGACAGTGTTTCACTGCTATTCATAAGGTTTTCACTCCCCAGTTCTTTGAGAAGTATACAGCCCTTTCCTTCTTCCAGGTCTGTCTTAATCTGGAAGCTCCACTGAAACCTGTTCACCATGGTTGACCTTGCTGGTATTTGAAATACTGGTGGCATAGTCTCCAGCTTCACAGCAACATGCAAGCCACCACAGTACAATAAACTGATAGAGTTGCTCAGCTATGCAGGAGGATATTCGTGGTTCAATTGGTGGTTCTTACCTGCCATGTG
Organism: Orycteropus afer afer; assembly: GCF_000298275.1. NCBI lineage: Eukaryota > Metazoa > Chordata > Mammalia > Tubulidentata > Orycteropodidae > Orycteropus > Orycteropus afer. Next base: position 9,837,142 of record NW_006921599.1, read on the forward strand.
GGAGACCTAGTTTCGTTTTGGGGCAATGCACCTCATATACAGCCACCATCTGTCTATCAGTGCAAGCTTGCGTGTTGCTGTGATGCTGAACAGATTTCAGCAGTACTTTCAGATTAAGATAAACTGTGAAGAAATGCCTAACAATTTACTTCCAAAATCAGCCTAGGAAAACATTAGGGATCACAATGTTCTAGTTCACAACCAATCATGTGGATGGGAGCATTTCATTCCATTGTGCATGGGGTCGCCATAAGTGTGGAGCTGACACAAGACCTAACTACAACAAGAAGCTCAGATAGAGAAGTTGTTGTTGTTGTTGTTAGATGCCATTGAGTCAATTCCAACTCATAGTGACCCTGTGTGTAACAGAACTGAACATTGCTCAGTCCTGTGCCATTCTCCCAATAGTAGGTATCTTTGAGCCCATTGCTGCATCACTGAGTCAATCAAACTCATTAAGAGGCTTCTTTTTACCATGCATGATGTCCTTCTTCAGGGATTGGTAACTTCTGATAACATGTCCAAAGTAAGACAAGCTTGCTTCTAAAAGAGCATTCTGGCTGCACTTCTTCCAGGACAGATCTGTTTGTTCTTCTGGAATCCATGGTATATTCAAAATTCTTCACCAATGCCACAATTCAAATGTATTAGTTCTTCAGTCTTCCTTTTTCTACTGTCAAGCATGCTTATGTTTATAGAGAAGTACAGGAGTTATTCTAGGGAGTAAAAACATTGTGAGCAAAAAAAGAGTCAGGGAGTTTCAGTAAGATGGCAAAATAGGCAGACAGACTGCACAGACTTTCTTCAACAAAGAAAAGGAGAACCAATTAGTATAGATACCAAAGATAACCCTGTACCCCTGAGCTTTGAACGGAAGGATATAGAAGTGGACTTAACTCCAACTAGTAGAAGAAATTGCATGAAAACACTTAAAAAGGTGACATGTGGAACTGTGGTCTGGCAGGATCCTGACAGCACAGACAGCTTGGATATTGCTGAGTGGTGTTAGGACCTAAGAATTAACCTAAAAATTGGCCTGGCTAGCCAGAGGCTACACTTGGGACTGCACTGGTAGCTGGTGAATAAAAGGAGAAGGTGCAAAGAAGAAGGCCGGCTGAGCTGTGGACTTTTGCCTGTCTGGAGAATGCAGCCATTCTGAATGTTTACAAGTGGTTCAACCATTTTGGATATTTAAAGCAACAGCATTCTCCCAGATTCCAGGGACTTAAGAATAGGCTCCACTTGCCAGGAACCACAAAGACATTCTGGATGCCTGGAAAGGTGTGATATTCCCCTTGTTACTCTTATACCCCACCCCCTCTTGGTGAATGGAGGTGTGACCATCCCTCATTCCCATCCACCTTCTGGGCCATCAGGGATTCCATCCCAGTCTGTGTGCTCAGATGGAGCCTGGGTGCCCTGCCCCACGCTGCCCAGATTATTTTTTTCCTTTTTTTTTTTAGTTTGTTTGTTTTTCCCTTTGTTAAAATTATTATAATTGTCCTTTTTACTATTATTCTTTATTCTTCCCTTCCTAGGTTCTAGTTCTCATCTTTTTCTCTCTTCTCTGTTCCTGGTTCCCATTTTTTCCTTTCTTGTGGTTAACCTCATTCCTTGTTTTTCTTTTTCCATTTTTTACATTTTTTTCTTCATTATTCTCCTACTCTACCTTTTTCTGTTATTGCCCTCTCCCCAGATATTGTGGGGTTTTTTTTTCTTTCTTTTTTTTTGTGGTTATTGTTCCTGTGTGTTTACACGTTGTGTTTTTTGTCCACTTGCTTTTACAATTACAATTACAATTACAATGGTTATGCAACTGTTGTTTTTGTCTAACTGAGTGGGAGACAGCAACAGTGCCCATATAGCACAACTATACCTCCACCTCCTGCAGCTTCACTTACTGAGTGAGAGCCACCACTTCCTTCTCCACCAACTGGCCAATAATAAGTGACTACCAACAAAAGCCTGACTCACCCTTAACTGCACTTCACAAACAGTTAACAGAGCTCTAAATACAACAACATCACAATGTCTTGGAGACAACAGATCATCACAGTCCACACAAAGAAGCAAGATAAAGTAGTAGAAACAAGGGAGCAGGATACAGACCCAGAATACATCCCAGAGGAAGAAGCAGCATTGGAAATCCCTGATAAGGAATTCAAAAGAATTATATTTAGATACCTTCAAAGGATTGAGAGACAGATCAAGCAAAACACTGACAAAAATAAGGAAAACACAGACAAAACCATAGAATAATTTCAGAAGAAAATACAAGAACAAAATGAAAAATTAGAAATGATACAAAATGTACAGATAGAAATCTAGAAGATTAATACTAAGTTTTCAGAAACAGATAACACATGGAAAGGGCAAAGGAGTAGAACTGAATCAATGGAAGACAGAATTAATGCAATTGAAGACAAATACCTGAATAATTCTTTGGAAAGGTATAAATCAGAAAAAAATTTTAAAAAATGAAGAAAGCCTAAACTTCATGTAGGATACCATCAAAAGGAATAGGCTATGTGTAGTCAGAATTCTAGAACAAGAAGAGAAAAATAAAACCACTGAGAAAATTGTCCAAGATTTGTTTGAAGAGCACTTCCCTGATAGGATGAAAGATGAGAGTATATCCATTCGGGTAGTCCAACCAACCCCAAACAGGATAGACTCCAAAAGAAAATCAACAAGACATGTTGTTGTTGTTGTTAAGTGCCGTCGAGTCGTTTCCGACTCATAGTGACCCCATGCACAGCAGAACGAAACACTGCCTGATCCCGTG
>NW_006921599.1:9840576-9843385 GCF_000298275.1 Orycteropus afer afer
TGCATATCTCAGGTTGTTAATGATGCTTCCTCCAATCCTGATACCACGTTTTTCTTCATATAGTCCAGCTTCTCGGATTATTTGCTCAGCACATAGATTGAATAAGTGTGGAGAAAGGATACAACAAGACATATCATCATCAAATTCACCAAAACCAAAGACAAAGAAAGACTCCAGAAAGCAGCACAGGAAAAATAAAATATACCTACAGAGGACAACCAATAAGAATAAGCTCTGAGGAAGGGAAACAGCAAGGAAGGAGACAATCTGAGCTGTGGACTTTTGGCTACCCAGAGGGGTACAGCCATTTTGATTGTTTAAAAGTGGTGGTCATTTTGAATATTTAAAGTGATCGAGGGCACAGCCATTTTGAATGTATAAAACCAACAGCCGTTTTGGATACTTAAAGTGACCGAGGGCACAGTGATTTTGAGTCTTTACAAGTGGTGGCCATATTTTATCTTAAAATGACAGTGTTCTCATCTGAATTCCGGGGACCCAAGAGTAGGCTCAGGAGCTCTGGCAGTGTAGTGCTTAAAGCACTTGACTGCTAACCAGAAGGCTGGTGGTTCAAACCCAACCTCAGAAGGAAGGTTGGGCAATCTACTTCCATAGTGTTACTGCCTTGGAAACCCAAGGAGAGGTCACTATGAGTCACATCCAACTCAACAGCACATAACAACAACAACAAAGAATAGGTTCTGTTTGCCAAGGACAGCAGGGACATACAGGAGGCTGACAATGGGAAAGGAAACAGATGGTGAGTGGATAGATGCTGCCAACTAGTGAATAGAGGAGCACAGCAGAGTACTCTGCTTATGTAAATAACACACAAACAAAACAAAGAAAAGGAAGATTGTGGGCAAGTCATCCTAACATACAATCACCAATTAAATATAGACACAAAAATGCCATATTGCCTCAGAGAAAACAGAGCATCACAGTCCACAAAAAGAAGCAAGATAAATCAGGAGAAACAAGGGACCAGGATGCAGACCTGGAACACACCCCTGAGGAAGAAGCAGTATTGGAACTCCCTGATAAGAAACTCAAAAGAGTTATATTTGGGTATCTTCAACGAATAGAGAGACAGATCAAGGAAAACACTGACAAAATTGAGGAAAACACAGAGAAAACCCTAGAACAATTTCAAAAGACAACACAAGAAGAAAATGACAAAATAAATGAAAAATTAGAAATGATACAAAATCTACAGATAGAAATCCAGAAGATCGATACTAAGTTTTCAGAAATGGATAAAACATTGAATGGGCAAAGGAGTAGAATTGAATCAGTGGAAGACAGAATTAGTGACATTGAAGGCAAACACCTAAATACTTCTTTGGAAAGCAATGAATCAGAAAAAAGATCAAAACAAAATGAAGAAAGCCTATGGTTCATGTGGGATATCATCAAAAACGTATGTGTAATCAGGATTCCAGAACAGGAAGAGACAAATAAAACCACAGAGAAAATTGTCAAAGATTTGTTGGAAGAGAATTTTCCTGGTATGATGAAAGATGAGAATATATGTATTCAATAAGTCCAATGAACTCCAAACAGGATAGACCACAAAAGAAAATCACCAAGACTTACATCATTAAACTCACCAAAACCAAAGACAAAGAAAGAATCTTGGAAGTAGCATGAGAAAAACAAAAAGTTACCTACAAGGGGCAACCAATAAGAATAAGTACAGATTTATCAGCAAAAACTGTGCAGGCAAGAAGATAATGGAATGGTATATATAAAACTCTGAAAGAGAAAATTTTCCAACCAAGAATTATGTACCCAGCAAAATTGTCCCTCAAATATCATGGTGAAATTAGGACATTTCCAGATAAGCACAAATTAAAGGAATTTGTTAAAACCAGACCAACCTTACAAGAGATGCTAAAGGGAGTCTTTTGGACAGAGAACCAACAACAGCAAACAACTGACCATTAACACACATGATGACATAACCCAGAGACCAACGCAGCTATGGAAGTATCTAAAGTAAATAAGACTACAAGATAGTGAGACAGGGAACCAGAGACATTAATTGACAAATGAGGACAAGTACAAACCAAAAAGAGGGAAAAAATTGTGTAGTTACAGAACTTATAGATGGTAGGGAAGTCAACACAACTACAAGATAGAACGGACTATTCTAAACTTGGGAGGAAAACGATAAATCACAAGGTAACCTCAAAGAAAATTGATAAACCTTCACATCAAAATCAAAAAGAGGACAAGCACAAATATTCAGCAAATACTAAAACAATAGCAACAAAGGAAGTAATAACACAATTCATAAACAACACAAAATTATATGGAACAAAGAAATCAACTCTATGAAAAAGCACATAACAAAATGACAGCAACAAATTCATACTTGTTGATAATTACACATGTGGCAAGGGGCTTATCTCTAAGATTTATAGAATACTCCAACATCTCAACACCAAAGGAATTAACAATCCAAGTGAAAAATGGGCAGAAGACATGAATAGACACTTCACCAAAGAGGATATTCAGGTGGCCAGCAAACACTTGAATAGATACTCACAATCATTGGTCATCAGAAAGATGCAAATCAAAACAACAATGAGTTACCATCTCACCCCAGCACTGATGGCAAGGTTCAACGAGACAGAAAATAACAAATGCTGATGGAGATGTGGAGAGATTCAGACTATCATACACTGCTGGTGGGACTATGAAGTGATACAACCACTGTGGAAAGCAGTATGGCGATTCCTTAGAAAGCTGGAATTGGAGATACCATTTGACCCAGCAATCCCATTACTAGGTATATATCCTAGAG
>NW_006921599.1:9843485-9845847 GCF_000298275.1 Orycteropus afer afer
TAAAGCAGTGAGAGCCAGGGCATGAGCGGATATATGCACGCCCATGTTCATCACTATTTACAATAGCCAAAAGATGGAAACAACCTATGTGCACATCAACAGAAGAATGGATAACCAAACTGTGGTACATACACACAATGGAATACTATAGAACCCTAAAGAATAATGTCGAATCTTTAAAACACTGCATAACATGGATGAACTTGGAGGACATTGTGCTGAGTGAAAGAAGTCAATCACTGATGGACAAATATAGTATTATCTTATTATTGTAAAAAGTCAAGGATATATGGAAAGAAACTCTTTGTTGGTTACCAAGGCTGGGAGGGGAAAGGAGGGAACACTGCCAAAAAAAAAAAAAAAAAATGCATTGACCCATGTCACTTTAGTTTTGTGCATTTCACTGTACATAAATTATATTTCAATAAAAAGAAAAAAGAATAAGCCCTGATTTCTCACCAGAAACCATGCATGCGAGAAGGGTATATAGGAAACCCTGAAAGAGAAAAATTTCCAGCCAAGGATTATAAACCCTCAAATATGATGGTGATATTAGGACATTTTCAGATAAGTAGAAATTAAGGGAATTTGTTAAAAACAGACCAACCTTACAAAAGATACTGAAGGTCCTTTGAACAGAGAACCAATAATAGCAAACAACAATCGACCATTAATACAAGAGATAACATAACCCAGAAACCAACACAGCTATGGATGCACCCAAAGGCAAATAAGCTTACAAGATTGTAAACAGGGAACCAGAGACATCAATTGGCAAATGAGGACAACTTCAAACCAAAAAGAGAAAAAAAATAGTGTAATTATGGAATCTCTAAATGGTGAGGAAGTCAAGAGAGTTGCAAGATAGAATGGACTGTTCTAAACTCAGGAGAAAATTATAAATCACAGGGTAACATCAAAGAAAAGTGATCCACCTTCACATTGCAATAAGAAAGAGGACAAGCACAAGTATTTAGCAAATACTAAAACAGCAACAAAGGAAAGAATAACACGATTCATAAACATAATGAACAAAGAAACCAAAAACACCATGAAAAAGCACATAACAAAATGACAGCAACAAATTCATACTTAATGATAATTACATTGAATGTAAATGGATTAAATGCACCACTCAAGAGATGGAGAGTTGCAGAATGGATAAGAAAACATAGCCCATCAATATGCTGTCTACAAGAGACACACCTTAGACACAAAGACAAAAATAGACTAAAAATCAAAGGTTGGAAAAAGATGTATCAAGCAAATGGCAACCAATAAAGAAAAGGAGTGGCAATATAAATTTCTGATCAAATTGACTTTAAGACAAAAACCACCATATGAAACAAAGAAGGACATTATATAATGATTAAAGGATCAATTGAACAAGAAGATTTAACATAATGGATCCAATGAAAGAGCCCCAAAATCCATAAATCAGACTTTAAAAGAGCAGAAAAAGCAAATAGATGACTCTACAGTCATAGTGGGAGACTTAAATACACCACACACCACTTTCAATGAAAGATAGAACAACTGGAAAGAAACTCAACAAAGATGCAGAAGAGCTAAAAAATACAATCCACCAACCTGGCCTTATAGACATCTACAGAGTACTTCACCCAATAACAATACAATATGCATTCTTTTCCAAGGCATGTGGAACATTCTCCAGTGTAGACCATATGTTAGGCCATAAAGCAAGCCTTAATAAATTTAAAAACATTGAAATACTGCAAAGCATCTTCTCTGAGCACAGTGCTATAAAATTAGAAATTAACAATAGGAAGATCAATGGAAAAAGAGCAAACACATGGAAACTGAACAACACCTTCCTTGAAAAAGACTGGGTAAGAGAAGAAATAAAAAATGAAATTCAAAAATTCCTTGAATCAAATGATAATGAAAACACAACATACCAAATCTTTGGGACACAGAAAAAGTAGTTATCAGAGGCCAATTTATAGCAATAAATGCACAAATCAAAAAAGAAGAAAGAGCCAAAATCAACACTTTAAACCTACATCTCCAACAATTAGAAAAAGAACAAGAAAAGCCTACAATCACCAGAAGAAATGAAATAATAAAGATTCTAGCGGAAATCAATGAAACAGAAAATAGAAAGGCAATAGAAAACATGAACAAGACCAGAAGTTGGTTTTTTGAAAAGATTAATAAAACTGACAAACCACTGGAAAATTTAACAAAGGAAAAGAGGGATAGAATATGAATAACATGAATAAGAAACAAATTGGGCAACATCACAACAGAACCAACTGAAATAAAAAGAAAAATATCACAATACTGTGAATAACCGTATTCCAACAAATTTGAAAACCTGGAAGAAATGGACAGATTTCTA
>NW_006921599.1:9846627-9868879 GCF_000298275.1 Orycteropus afer afer
ACTGGAACTAATTAGAGATTTAGCGTCATGGCAGGATACAGGATCAACATCCAAAAATCAGTTGGATTCCTCTACACCAGCAAAGAGATTGCTAAGGAAATCAATACCACTTACAATAAATGAAACAAAATGAAACACACTGTCATCGAGTCGGAACTGACACATAGCGATCCCTCCTTGGGTTTCTGAGGTGGTATCACTACAGAAGTAGTTTGCCCAACTTCCTTCTGAGGAGTGGCTGGTAGATTTGAACTGCCAGCCTTCTGGTTAGCAGTCAAATAAATGCCTTAGGCACTATGCCACCAGAGCTCCTACCATTTGCAATAGCTACCAAAAAAATAAAATACTTTGGAATAAATCTTACCAGGGACACAAAAGACCTGTACAAAGAAAACTAGAAAAGACTACTCCAAGAAACCATAAGAGATCTACATAAATGGAAGAACATACCATGCTAATGGATAGGAAGACTGAACATTGTGAAAATGTCAATTCTATCCAAAGCCATCTATACATTCAATGTAATCCCAATCCAGATCCCATCAACATTCTTGAAGGATATGGAAAAAACAATCACTAACTTTATATGGAAAGGAAAGAGACCTGGGATAAGCAAAGGACTACTGAAGAAGAAGAAAAAAGTAGGAGGTCTCACACTGCTGGATCTCAAAACCTACTCTACAGCCACAGTAGTCAGAATGGACTGTTATTGATTTAATGACAGATACATAGACCAATGGAATAGAATTGAGAACCCAGAAATAGACCCATCGACCTATGACAGCTGATCTTTGGCAAAGGGCCGAAATCCATTAAATGGGGAAGAGAATGTTTGTTTAATAAATGGTGCTGGCAAAATTGGATATCCATTTCCAGAAAAATGAAACAAGATCTGTACCTCACATTTTACAGAAAAACTAACTTTAGACAGATCAAAGACTTCAATATGAAACCTAAAACTATAAACTTCCTCAAGGAAAAACTATGGGCAAATTTAGGGGTCCTAATATATGGCATAAATAGACTATCAAGCATAACCCAAAATGCACAAACAGCAGAAGAGAAACTAGATGAATTAGACCTTCTAAAAATTAAATTTTTATGTGCTTCCAAGATTTCTCCAAAAGAATCAAGAGAGAACCTACAGATTGGGAAAAAATATTTGGCAATGACATATCTCACAAGGCACTTATCTCTAGAATTTATAGAAAACCCCAACATCTCAACAACAACAAAAAAAGACAAATAATCCAATTTAAAAATGCACAGAAGATGTGAATAGACACTTCTCCAAAGATGATATTCAGGCAACCAACAAACATGTGAAGACATGCTCACACTCATTAGCCATTAGAGAGATGCAAACCAAAACAACATGATACCATCTTGCCCCAACACTAGTAGCAAACTTCAACCAGAGAGAAAATAACAAATGCAGGCAGGAATAGGAAGAGATTTGGACTCTCTTACACTGCTAGTCTGACTGCAAAATGATACAACCACTGTGGAAAGCAGTATGGCGATTCCTTAAAAAGTTGGAATTAGAAATACCATTTGACCCAGCCATTCCATTACTAGCTATATATCCTAAAAAAGTGAAAGCCAGGACAAGAACAGACATATTCATCACAGCACTATTTACAATAGTCAAGAGATGGAAACAACCTAGGTGTCCTTCAGCTGAAGAATGGATAACCAAACTATGGTACACATACACAATGGAATACTATGCAACCCTAAAGAATAACGTAGAATCTGCAAAATACTGCATAATATGGATGAACTTGGAGGACATTATGCTGAATGAAATAAGTCAATCACAGAAGGACAAATATTGTATTAGTCCGTTATTGTAAAAAGTCAAGGTAAGGTTTATTTATGGAAGGAAATTTTCTTTGTTGGCTACCAGAGGTGAGAGGGGAGGGGAGGGAACCCTGTTAGACAGGTGGAGCAAGTACTGATTTGGGTGAAGAGAAGGGCAGTGTTCCAAATGTGAGTGATCAACATGTTGGCATTGAGGAAGAGGAGACATAGAGAAGTTCAACAAAGATGAACCCTTTTGGACATACACTACTATGTTGTCAGTGAAGGCAAACATGGATATATGGGTGGATAGATGGGTGGACAGCTGAACAATTAGGTATGTCTATGCAGGGGAGAGTGTGCCCAAGACCATGTATAGGGTTGGCAGACAATGTTGCTACAAGTGCATTGCTATGTTCTGTAAGAATTCCCAGGTGTATAGTAGAGCTGACAGGGAACAAGTTTGCAGTCACTTCTTGGCCACAGCCAGCTACCCAGAGAGAGTGAGTAGCTGAACCTGTGGGTTCAGTAATAGTCACAGGGGACATCAAGCTCAATTGGCATAACATACTATATAAAACGTTGTTCCACCTCCTACTTTGGCGAGTAGCGACCAGGATCTTAAAAGCTAGCAAGCTGCCATCTAGATGCAATGATGGGTCTCTCCTTGTCCAGAGCAAAGAAGAATGAGAAAAACAAAATTCATGGAAACGATTAGTCTAAGGAACTGGTACACCATGTGATACTCAGCCTATACAACTATGAGACCAGAAGAACTAGATGGTGACCAGCTACCACTGTCAATGACTCAGAGGCAGATCTATGTAGGAGATGTTGGATAGAGTGGGAGAACAATGTGGAACAAAACTCAAAATCATTAATTAAAAATAAGAAAAAGAGGGGGGACCAGGTTTGCTGGTCTTATAGAGCCTGATGGAACCCCTGAAACTATGGCCCCTAGCTGCCCTTCAGGTCTGGAATTGAACTCACTCCTGTGGCTTCCAGCCAAAGAAAAGTCAGGCATATGAGGTAAACGTTTATACTAGGTAGATACACTCCTTGGAGAGATCAATCATGGGAGAACAGAGGGGCTGTGTGTGCACAGGAAGACAGCTCAGGGGGCAGGAGTGCATAGAGGGAAGGACACAGGGAAGAAGAAGTGGGAGGGGAGCTGTTGCATTGTGGGAAATTGTAGTCAGTGTCATGAGACAAAGTGTATGTGAACTGCTGTATGGAAAGTGAATTTGCTCTGTAAATTTTCACCCAAATCACAATTAAAAAAAAAAAAAAAAACTACTAAAAGAAAAGAAAAATATTGGATGTCCCACAATGCAACAGCTCCCCTCCCACTTCCTTCCTATAGTTACCTCTTCCCTGTGTCCTTCCCTCTATGCACTCCTGCCCCCTGAGCTGTCTTCATGTGCACACACAGCCCTTCTGTTCTCCCATGATTGATCTCTCCAAGGAGTGTATCTACCTAATGTAAACGTTCACCTCATATGCCTGAAAGCAGATTAGTGGTTATCGTGGGGAGGGAGCAAGATTGCCTGCAAACAAGCAGGAAGGAATTTTTCATAATAAAATTTTTAAAAAAGAAAAACCTGCTCAAAACTATGCTTAGTATGGTGCTTGAGAGAATTCAGTAAGTTTCTGTTCAATGAGTGAATAAGTGAATGAATGAATAAATTTCCCAGAAGTCTCTCTGTAAAGCCTTTAGCCAGGTCTACACATTTCATTCACTGCAGCCGCCTCAGCAAGTTATGAATAATAGTTACATTGAGCCTAATTCTTTGGATTAGATTGAACCAAATGAAAGTGCCAGCTTTGTAGGTCAAACATGGTTAAATACTTGTAATTTCACATCATTCAACCTATACATGCAAGTTTTGATAGAAGAAACAGGATAAAATACCCACTGACATGGAGTTGGTTCCAACTTACAGTGACTCTACAGGACAGGGTAGAACTACCCCCACAGCTTTCAAGGCTATATATCTTTCCGGAAAGTGACTACCACATATTTCTCCTGCAGAGTGCCTGGTATGTTCAAACCACCAATCTTTCAGTTAACAGCCAAGCACTTAACCATTGTTTCACAGGGCTCCTTACAACAACAACAACAACAACAAAAAAAAAAAAAGTGGGAGGGGAGGAAGAGCCAAAGTGTGAAAGAGAAGGAAAGATAGGGAAAACAGTAAGTAAATGCTGTCCTGGAGCTAAAGTGTGCAGAGTCATGGAGGAGTGTGGTGAAAAAGACAACTGAAAGATAGGTTGTGAACAGCCATGAATTCCTAAGAAGAGGATTTGAACTACATGCACACAACAAGGACTCATGGGAGACTGTCAAGCAATAGTGTGAGGGACCAAATCTGCTTCTCAACAGCAGCTGTGTAGATGGTAGGTGGGAGGAGAGAGAGAGGGAATTCAGTTCATAGACTGAAATAACCCAACTATGACTGGAAGAAGAACTGAACCAAGGCTTTGAAAGAGGCTTTAAAGGAAAATACAAAGTCAAGGAATATTTCTATTAACAGGATTTAGAAGAATTGATGGAGGACAGGAGGAGTGAGAGAGAGAAGAGAATCTAGTATTTTTAACTTGGCCATTGTGTTATTAAAAGAGATACGGACTTCAGGAGGAGGAATAAAATGTTTGGTGGGGAAGAGAGTGTATACTGGAAAGCAGTTGTTATCTGTTCTGACCCCTCCTCTCTTCTTGTCTTCTTCAGTTCTCTATTTCCCTTACTCACCAAAAAAAAAAAAAAAAATGCCACCGAGTCATTTCTGACTCATGGTGACCCCATATATGTCAGACTAGAACAGCGTTTTCAATGGTAGATTACCAGGCCTTTCTTCTGAGGCACCCCTTAGTGGGCTTGAACCTCCAACCTTTCAGGTAGCAGCTGAGCACCTTGACTACATTCATCACCCAGGGACTTTTCTATGTCTGGGGAGCTGTCATCACCAGCATGAGTGAACTCCTAACATTAACTCTTTGGCCTCCATGAAGGATATGTGGGGGCACAGGATGGTAAGGATGAGAAAACAATCAGAATAAAGAATGATGAAAAGGAATGAGAGGCTTTTCTAGAATTTGGAGAATAAGGGTCTCTGAAGAATTTGGGAGAGGCTTGAGATGTAAAATCAAGTAGGAGAAGAACCAGTTGTTGACTGTGCTTGGACTCCTCTTCTTTAATATATAGATAGATAGATAGATAGATAGATAGATAGATAGTTGTTGTTGTTGTTGTTGTTATGTGCCGTCAAGTCAGTCTTGACTCATAGCGACCCCTCCTTGGGTTTCCAAGGCAGTATCACTACGGAAGTAGATTGCTCAATCTTCCTTCTGAGGAGTGGCTGGTGGGTTTGAACCACCGGCCTTCTGGTGGTTAGCAGTCAAATGCTTTAGGCACTACGCTACCAGAGCTCCTGTATATATATATGTATATGTATGTATATGTGTATATATATATAAAAGATTTGAGCTATTTCCAAGGTCATTCAACATTCCCATCCAAACTGGACCACATGAATCCCTGGTTTCTACAGGTTGACACTGGTTCAGAGGTGTCTTTAGAATGAGCAACCAGTAAGTTCTTGACAATCATCTGCTCATAGAAGATACACTTTTGGAGGAAGGTGAAGAATAGGATGGGTGGATAGTAGAAGCTTGGGCTATACCTGTTTAAAGAGCATGAGGAGAGAAATAAGCAAAGGAAGCTGCAAAATGTTGTTATGGGCTATTAGAAAAGCCAAGTGAGTACAGGGCCACTGAGGTCAAGGAAGAGAGGATGTGGAGAATGAATGCCAGAGCATCACTGACTATAGAGAAGGGGTCACTAGATTTTACACCTTGGAAGTCTTTTTAATCATTACTAAAATGATGGGGACCAAAGTTAGTGTGTTGAAGATATAATGAGAAATATAAATTGAAAACAGAAGACAACAACAACAATAGCACTTTAAAAATATGCACTGCTTAAAGAGAGAGAGAGATGCAAAATTATTTATGAACAAGGGCTATTTGTAATAAAAATATATAACTACATAAAATAGGATTTGAAACAACCTAAAAGACCACTACAAGATATTGGCTAATTGAAAACTCATACTGTAGAAGTATATTTAATGCCATGGAAAAATCTTCCATTCAGCTCTTTTACTTCATCATTTCTTTCATTTGCTTTGGCTGCTTTACAATCAAGAGCAGGTTTCAGATTCTCTTCTGACATCTATTTTGGCCTTTTCTTTCTTTCCTGCCTTTTCAGTGACCTTTTGCTTTCTTCATGTATGACATCCTTCATGTCATCCCACAACTCATCTGATCTTTGGTCATTAGTGTTCAATATATCAAATCTGTTCCTGAGATGGTCTCTAAATTCAGGTGGGATATAATCACGGTTGTACTTTGGCTCTCATGAACTTTTAATTTTCTTCAGCTTCAACTTGAACTTGCATATGAGCCATTGATGATCTGTTCCAGAGTCAGCTCCTGGTCTTGCTCTAAATGATGATATTGAGCTTCTCCATCGTCTCTTTCTACAGTTATCATTGATTTCATTATAGTGTATTCCATCTGGTGAAGTCCATGTGCGTAGTCACCATTTATGTTGTTGAAAAAAGGTATTTGCAATGAATATATCATTGATCTTCAAAATTCTGTCAGCATCATTTCTACTACCAAGACCATATTTTCCAACTATCTTTCGTCTTTGTTTCCAACTTTCACATTCCAATCACCTGTAATTGTCAATGCATCCTGACTGCATATTTGATCAATTTCAGACTGCAAAACTGGGTAAAATCTTCATTTTCTTCATCTTTGACATTAGTGATTGGTGCATTCATTAGAATAATAATATTAACTATCCTCCTTGTATAGATATTATCCTATTACTGACAGCATTGTGCTTCAGGATAGACCGTGAAATGTTCTTTTTGATGATGAATGTGACCCCATTCCTCTTCAATTTACCATTCCTAGCATAGTAGACCATATGATTATTCAATTCAAAATAGCGAATGCCAGTCCATTTCAGTTCACTAATGCCTAGGATATGTATTTTCAAGCATTCTCTTTCATTTTTGACAATTTCTAATTTCCTAGATTCATACCTCATACATCCCATATTCCAATTATTAATGAATATTTGCAGCTGTGTCTTCTCATTTGAGTCATGACGTAATTAGCAACATAAAAAAAAACTATTTTTTGTGATGCTGATGAGAAAAAGGAGTGAGAAAGATGATTATGTACAACTAGCTACTTTTGCTTCCTTAACCTGGGGAGTTAGTTACCTAGTCAATTTTGACTTGACAGAACCCATGTGTGGGTACAAATCATAGTCCACTGAGGTCTACTTGAGCCCCACTCTGACCTAGGGGCAGAAACTTTATTTCAGTCATATCTGGAGAGATTCTATTTCTCTAGGCAGAGAAATAATGTAGAGCCATATCCTGTACAACGGGCTGGCACCCAGTCCTTGATATCATCGATCTATGCAGGTGTCTCCTGAGACAGCCACTGGCCCATAGATTGCCTGAACATCCTTTGCCACTGTCTATTTGGCACCTCCAAGTCCACTAGCTCTCCTGGCTGTCGGTGCACAGCTTTTAAGTAAAGGGCAGGAGAGCATCCTGGTCTTGCAGCTCAATGCTGGAGCATGGAAATCTCTGCAGTGACTGCTAAGTACCCCCAGCCTGACCTCACTCTACAGCCAGCTCTGGAGTAGGGTGCAGGGCCTCTATCTCCATCTTATTATCACTTACCCAACTGTCTTTCCTCCTTCCCTAACCCCAGGGAAACCTTATCTAGACTTAGGGATGGGGATGGGTGTAAGAAAGTGAGGCTCATCTCCTGACATTTCTCTCTAAGTAAACAGTCCTTTAAAACAAACACACAAGTCAGCATAAGGAGCCCAGGCTATTTGATTCTGTCCTATCACATCCTTCCCCAGAGACCATGAGCATTAGCTAGCTTTGTTGCTTTAGGGGTGAAGGGTGGGGGCTGGCAAAAGGAGAACTATGGAGGTGGGGGAGGGAGGGAAGAGGACACAGGTTAAGTTTTCAAAACCATTATCTTGACTTAGGGATGTAGGCAGAAAAACCACCATTTGCTATGCCTGTGTGCACACGGGAAATGCAGGCATCACAGGATGGGCCTGTGAGCCTTCTGGTGGGCTCTTGTCTCCTGCCAAGAAAAAACTGTTTGTTGAGAAGGCAGATAGGTTTTTTTTTTTTTTTTAACCAAATCTTTAATGAAGCACTGTACAGTGGAGGTCAGCAAGGTGGGAGGAGGCACACTAGCTGAACTCTGTTCTTTGTTCTACACACAGCAGATATAGGGGAGCAAAATAGGGAAGTTGCACAGCCAGCAAACAAGGGGAGTGGATCGCAAGGTTATCCTTTTTTTTGAAAGCTGGGTGACATTTCTCTCCTGGACCTCTAAAGTAATCCTTATTTGGAAGGTGGTGCACTTCTTTTCTGGTCCTGCGCTTTGCTCAGAAAGATTTTTTTTTTTTTTTTTTTGCTTGAATGAAATGGGGGCTGTCACAGAGTGTCCTGCACCTGGAGATAACAGCCCAATGATTGCAGAGCACTTAGGTTTTGCAATTGCTATCAGCAAGGAGTGTTAGTCAGATTGTTTAGACTATTTCAAGGATGTACTGTGCCTTCTACTCTCAGTCCATGGGAAGAGAAGTAGCCTAAGATTTAATAATGTAGCAAAATAGTCACAGAGGAATACAGCAGCAGTTTAAGCAATCTTAATAAAGTAAAAATTGTGTAGAGGTTATTACACTCTTTACATGTGTCCCTATCTCACAGATACATTATTAATTCAATTCATACAGACATTTTTAGCCTTTCTACCCTCTATCCTAGGTCTCATCACTCTCTTTGCCTTCTGTACAGGACACACCAATTTTCTCAAGCCCAAATGTGAAGGTTAACTCACCACTCTTCAAAAACTTTTCAACCAAAATTTGATCAGCTGCCACTCCTGCACAGCCAAACTTGGACACTGCCTAAAGGAACTGCTAGTTCCACAGAGAAATAATACATGCCAAAAGCTACTGCATTAAGCTCTTCATTAACTGAAGGACCCATAAATTTATGAAAATTACAAGGCAGTTAATCCATTACTCATAAAAATTAAAAGATAATTAACACGAGGTC
Organism: Orycteropus afer afer; assembly: GCF_000298275.1. Lineage (NCBI taxonomy): Eukaryota > Metazoa > Chordata > Mammalia > Tubulidentata > Orycteropodidae > Orycteropus > Orycteropus afer. The sequence goes on from NW_006921599.1 coordinate 9,855,606, forward strand.
TGGGGCTGACCATTCTGTTCATCTCCACTAGCTCCTGAGTGGCTGTCCCTAGGCAATGCAAGCTAAGGACTCAACTAGTAGTCAAAATGTTGGTTTGAACATGCCCAGAAGTACCTCAGAGGAAAGACCTGGTTATCTACTTCTGAAAGGTCACAGACTAGAAAATCCTATGGAGTAACCCAATCAAAACATAGGCAAAGGACGTGAGCAGACCTTCATAAAAAGGTTAGGTGGCCAAAAATTACATGAAAAGATGCTCATAATCATTAACTATTAAACCAAACAAAAACCCATTGCTGCCAAGTTGATTTCAGCTCATAGTGATCCTGTAGGATAGAATAGAACTGCTCCTTAGGGTTTCTAAGAGTATAAATCTTTACAGAAGCAGACCGCCCCATCTTTCTCACACAGAGCAGCTGGTGGATCTGGATTGCCGAATTTTTGAATAGCAGTCAAGTACCTAATCACTGAACCACCAGAGTTCCTCCATTAGCCATTAGAGAGATGCAAATAAAAACTACAATGAAATATCATCCATCAAAACATAGCAGTGATTTGACAGCCTATATAACTATAAGACCAGAAGAACTATACAATGCCCTGCTACCACTGTCAACCACTCAGAAGGGGATCTATGTAGGACATTCTGGATAGAGTGGGAGAACAATGTGGAACAAAGCTCAAAATCATTAAAAAAAAAAAAGGACCAGCTTTGCTGGTCTGACCGAGCCTGTTGGAACCCCTGAGACTATGCCCTTAGCTGATCTTCAGGTCTAGAATTGAACCCACTCCTGTGGCTTCCAGCCAAACAAGACAGGCATATGAGCTGAACATTTACATTAGGTAGATATACTCCTTGGAGAGATCAATCATGGGAGAATAGAAGGGTTGTGTATGCACAGGGAGACAGCTCAAGGGGCAGGAATGCATAGGAGGGAAGAACACAGGAAAGAAGTGGCTATGGGGAGAAAGAGGAAGGAGAACAGCTGCATTGTGGGAGACTGCAGTCAATGTCATGAGACAAAGTATATGTGAACTGCTGTATGGAAGATGAATTTGCTCTGTAAACTTTCACCCAAATCACAATTTTAAAAAAATAATAGTAAAAAAACCATAGCAGTGACATGGGAGGAAAAAAAAAAAAAAAAAAAAAACAGAAAGCAACAAATGCTGGCAAGGCTGCAGGTAGACTGGAACTCTTATATACCATTGGTTGGACTATAAAATGATACATCCATTAGGGAAAATGGTTCGATGCTTCCTCAAAAATTTAAATACCTTATGATCCAGATATCCCACTCCTAGGTATATATCCAGGAGATATAAGAGCAGTGACACAAATAAATATATGCATACGCATGTTCATTGCAACATTATTCACTATAGCAAAAAAAAAAAGGGGGGGAACAACCTAAGGGCTTATCAGTGATGAATGGATAAACAAACTATGGTACATAAATACAGTGGAATACTACACAACTATAAAGAATAATGAGGAGTCCACAAAACATCTTATAACATGGAGGAACCTGGAGAACAGTATGCTGAGTGAAATAAGTCAATCACAAAAGGACAAATACTGTATAGCCCCACTATCATAAAAAGTTAGGAATAAATATACACATAGAAAGAAAAGTTGTTTGATAGTTACCAGGGGTGGAAGGGGGAGGGAAGATCACTTTCTAGATAGTATACACTTGTTATTTTTGGTGGTGGGAAAGACAATACTACATAAAGGTAAAGTCTGCACAACTTGACCCAAGTAAATGAATACACAATAAGTACAAAAGGAAAAGGGGCAACCTCAGTAAATGCTATATAATGTATTCAATTTTGCAACAACAGTAATAACAACCAAATAGTATTTATGTGGTTGCATAGGTAGAAGTGTGTGCATGTATGTCTGTAAAATTCAAACTCACTGCCATCGAGTCGATTACCACTCATAGCGACCCCCTTTGGGTTCCCAAGGTGGTAAATGTATATGGAAGTAGATTGCCCAGTCTTCCTTCCACAGAGTGCGGGTGGGTTTGAATTGCCCACCTTTTGTTTAGCACTCAAATGCCTTAGGCACTACGCCACCAGAACTCCTTATATATGTCTATAGGAAGACATATGTGAGTGCATAATGTGTAGTTAGTTATAGGTGTACCTATAAAACCAAAATAATAAACCCACTGCCATCAAGTTGATTCCAACTCATAGAGAACCCCATTGGGTTTCTGAGGTGGTAAATCTTTATAGAAGTAGATTACCTTACCTTCCTCCCAAGAAGTGGCTGATGGGTTTGAATTGCCAACCTTCTGCTTAACAGTCAAATGCCTTAGGCGCTGCACCACCAGAGCTCCTTAGGTGTATCTATTAAAAAATAATGATGATAATAATAAAAAAAACCTCACTGCTGTCAAGTACATTTGGACTCATAGCGACCACTCCTTGGGTTTCTGAAGTAGTATCTCTATGGAAGTAGATTGCCTAATCTTTCTTTTGAGAAGTGGCTGATGGGTTTGAACCACCAGCCTTCTGGTTAATAGTCAAATACCTTAGGCATTATGCCACCAGAGCTCCCTAGGTATATCTATTTGTTGTTGTTATGTGCTATCGAGTAAGACCCGACTCATAGTGACCCCTCCTTGGGTTTCTGAGGCAGTATCACTACGGTAGTAGAATGTCCTATGTTTCTTCCAAGGAGTGGCTGGTGGGTTTGAACCTCCAGCCTTCTGGTTAGCAGTCAAGTGCCTTAGGCACTATGCTACCAGAGCTCCCAGGTATATCTATAGGCATATGTAAATACATGTTTGTGTGTGCTGCATATATATCCATAAATATAATAAAGCACATAAAGAACACAATTACGGAGACTTACTATACATGTCCAAACAATTTGTGGAATTGGTTTACTGGGCTGAAGGGGTTGGGATCTTAGTTTCATGGTATAACTGAATTAATTGGCATAAAGTAGTTTATAAAGATAATGTTCTATACCCTAGCTTGATGAGCAGCATGTAGGGTCTTAAAAGCTTGCAAAAACTTTCTCAAAACCAAACTCACTGCCTTCAAGTCAGATCCGATTCACAGTGACCCCTCCTTGGGTTTCCAAGGCAGTATCACTATGAAAGTAGATTGCTCATTGTGGTAAACTGTGGTCAATGACATGTGACAAAGTGTATGTGAACTGCTGTATGGAAAGCGAATTTGCTCTGTAAATCTTCACCCAAATCACAATAAATAATAATAATAATAAAAAGTAAAAAAATAAAATAAAATAAAAGATCCAAAAAAACAAAAAAGAAAGAAAGTAGATTACCTAACCTTCCTTCCAAGGAGTAACCAACTTTCTGGTTAGCAGTCAAATGCCTTAGGCACTATGACATCAGAGCTCCTAAAAGTTTGCAAGAAACCATATAATATACAACTATTGGTCACTACTCATTTAGAGTAAAAGAGAATGGAGGAAATTAAAGGCTCAAAGAAGAAACTAATCCACAAAACTAACACATGAACCATGGCCTCTTCTAACCTGAGACTGGAAGAACTAGATGATGCCCAGCTACCACTACAACTGTTCTGACCAGGGACACAACAGAAGGTCCTACTTAGAATGGTAGAAAAAGATAGAACAAAATTCAAATTCATAAAAAAGACTAGACTTAGTGGACTAATAAGACACTGGAGGAACTCCTGAAACTATAGCCCTTACATACCCTTTTAGCTTCGAACAGAAAGCACTCCGAAAGGTCACCTTTCAACCAAACAATAGACTGAATTATAAGATAAACAATATCACCGATGAGTAATGTGTCCTTTAAACAATTATCTGCATGAGACCAGTCAGTCAACATTTACCAAAAGGCAAAGATGAGAAGGTAAGGAGAGGAAGGGAAGCTAGATCAATGACAACAAAACAAACAGAATGGAAGTAATGAGAATGTTGATATATTATGAAAATTGTAACCAATGTCATGGATCAATTTGTATTAAAAATTATTAAATGGCAACCCAATTCACTATGTAACTTTCACCTAAAATACAATAAAATATTTAATAATAATAATAAATACAAAAGCTGTGCAGGGGAGAGAAGCATCAAAATATAAAAGTAAAAATTATAAGAAAACAAGGGAAATAGGCAAAACCTCATTGCTAGTTGGAATCTTTAATTGATCTCTCTTCCTCCATGAGATAAGGATAAGCAGTCAAAAAATGAGGACCATTACAAACCCACCCACTGCCATTGAGTCAATTCCAATTCATAGTAATCCCCATTGAATTCCATTCCAAGGCTACAAATCTTTACGGAATTAGATTGCTTCATCTTCCTCCCACAGAGAAGCTAGTGGGTTTGAACCACCACCCTTCCAGTTAGCAGCCAAATACCTTACCGCAATGCCATCAGTGCCTCTTTCCATATAAAATATCTAAATAATAAAATTACTAAGGAAAACTTTATGAAGATATAGCAAATCCTACTCCAAGAAAACAGGTCTGGATGCACAGATGTACTATATTATAATTGCCCCCTCACCATCTCCCTAGCTGATAATGGACATAAAGTAAAGCATGTGCCTTAGAGATTTAGATGACTGTCCTCTGAAGAAACCCAGAACTCTATCTGAGTGGGGTAAAGGAGGAAAGTCTGTTCTCTGGTGCCAGTAAATCTAGAATAGCCTGAACAGGGGCAATAAATGATGCCCACTGTTTACATGTTGCTTTCCACTTTTATTACCCTTCCACTTTTATTATCCCCTTTTATCTTTTATAAGGAGCTCTGGTGGCACAGTGCCTAAGACATCTGACTGCAGACCAGAAGGTTCAATGTTCATACCCACCAGTTGCTTTGTGGAAGGAAGATGAGGTGATCTACTTCCATAAAGATTTACTGTCTTCGAAACCCAGTGGGGGTCACTATGAGTCAAAATCGACTCTACGGCAGTGGGTTTGGTTTATCTTTTGTTATATTCTTTCATTTCTCCTTTCCCTACCTGCTTTGTATACCTGCTATTTGGCATGTAGACTTGGCTGTATGATTAGTATTTTATCCCAAGAGAAAGGAATTTAGACATTCTCCTCCCAAAACATGAACTGGGACATGTTTGGATGAGAATCTGACTTTGGGTAACCTAGGCTGCTGATGATATGAGCTGTTCTACTCATCCCTGTCCTGTTTATTATGTGAGTAGTAAATGCCTATTGATCAAGCCAAAAAAAAAAAAAAAAATCCTATGGTATGCTGTTCTGTTCTAGATTTACAGAGTCACCATGAGTCAGAATCAACAGCAACTAACAACAACTCCTGAGCACCACTTGCAGATATCTACAAGGCTCCAGGGCAGGAAATAAGACCCACACTAACTGTCTATCACATGCAAACCAAGCTCAGTGGAGCAAAGATGATGGGACAGATTCAATGCAATGTTCTCTTTTTCTCAGGCCTTCCTCTAAGGGTTCATGTATTTTTTCTTAAACACACTTTATTATGGAAAGAGTAGGAGCTCTGGTGGCATAGTGCCTAACCACCAGCCACTCCTCTGAAAGAAGATTGCTATGAGTCGGATCCAGCTGCTGTTTGGTTTGGGTTTTTGATGAAAAGAGTTAAATATATGAAGATCAGATAATAATAGTATTATGAATTTAATGTATCCATCACCACCTCCCCAAAATATCAACAATGCATGGACATTTTTATTTCTTCTGTGTAACCTGCCCCTTTCTGGATTATTTTTAAGCAAATACCAGGTGTTACATTATTTCATCTATGACTGTTCAGTATATATCTCTAAAACACAAGGACTTTTAAGAAACACATTCACAATACCATTATCATATCTAGAAAATTAATGATAACTCCTTAATACCAGCAAGTATCCAGAGTTCATATTTCCATACTAATTGTAATCATTTAGCAATTTTCTTAAATTAGGAATCAACTAAGGTCTCAATAATGCAATTGGTTGATATGCCCTTAATATTATGATGATCCATTGCCATTAAGTTGATCCCAACTCACAGTGACCCTATGTGTTATAGGGTAGAACTACTCCAAATTGTTCTTGGCTATAATCTTTTCAGGAGCTCTGGTAGCATAGTGCCTAAGGCACTTGACTGCTCACCAGAAGGCTGGCGGTTCAAACCCACCAGCACTCCTCGGAAGGAAGGTTGGGCAATCCTACTTCCGTAGTGATGCTGCCTCGGAAACCCAAGGAGGGGTCGCTATGAGTCGGGGCCGACTCGACGGCAAACAACAACATAATCTTTTCAGAAGTAGATTGCCAGGCATTACTTCCACAGTGTCGATGGGTGGGTTTAAACCAGCAACCTTTAGGTTAGTGGAAAAGTGCAAACTGTTTCCACCATCCAGGGACCATTTGCTTTAAGTTTGAGTTGGTTTTTCCCAAAATCAAATTTAAAGAAAATGGAAACTTCTAAAAACTGTCAAATACCCCATCCCCATTGCCAGAAGCTTTCTTTTAATCACTTGGCCTAGACATGAAACAGATATCTTGAAAGCTTAATCATGAGGATAAAATGACAAAATAGACTAGATCTTGGGGACCAAGAACACATAGAAATGTTATTGTTGGTCTGAGGCCTTTCAGGCACTGATCTCTCCAAGACTGGGACTTCTCCAGGCTCCATGGCCTCTGCTGAAGCAGCACTATGGGCCTAAGCTGATATCTCCTATAGGAAGTTAGTGTCTACAGGCAAAGACTGTGGACCAGGAGCCTTGCCTGGGAGAACACCATGGTGAGCCTGGAGTATGCCCAGCCACATGACCCACATGGAATGTCAACTTTACCAAAAATTTAAGGTCAGGGATCTTCTATTAAAAATATGTCATTTTATATTAAACACCAGTATAATATCCCATTACCAAAAAAATGGAAAATGACAAGTGTTGTTGGAGAGAAGGCAGAGAAACTAGAAACCCCATGCATTACTGGTGGGAATGTAAAATGGTACAGTTGCTGTGGAAAACAATTTGGTGGTTCCTCACAAAGTTTAAACATAGAATTACCACATGACCCAGCAATTCCATTTGTAGGTTTATATCCAATAGACTTGAATGCAGGGATGTAAACTAAACAGACACATGTACATCAATGTTCATTGCAGCACTTTTTACAATAGCCAGAAGATGGAAACAATTCAGGTGTTTATCAACAGACAAATGGATTAGCCCCCCCAAAAAAAAAAAAAAAAAAGTGATACATGCACACTATTGAGTATTACTCAGTCATGAAGAGAAATAAAGTTCTGATAGCTTGCCACAACATGGATGAACCTTGAAAACATGCTAGGTGAAGGAGCCAGCAAGAAAAGAGAAAAATTACATGATTCCATTTACATGGAAAGTTACAAATAGGTAAATCCACAGAGACAGAAAGCAGATTAATGGTTACTAGGGGTTGGGGGAAGGAGCTCTGGTAGCATAGTGCCGAGGGCACTTGACTGCAAACCAGAAGGTTGGCGGTTCAAATCCACCAGCCACTCCTTGGAAGGAAAGTTGGGCAATCTACTTTCGTAGTGATACCGACTCAGCAACCCAAGGAGGGGTTGCTATGAGTCGGGTCCAACTCAAGGGCACATAACAGCAACAACAACAGGGGTTGGGGGAGGGGAAATGGAAAGGTATTGCTTATGGGCTACCGAGTTTCTGCTTAGGGTGATGGAACATTTGGGAATGGATGGTAGTGATGGTTGCACAATGTGGTGAATATAATTAATGTTAGTAAATTGAACACTTAAAAATGGTTAAAATGGCAAATGTTTTGCATATATATTCCATCACAATCAAATAAAATAATCAGACCGATTATGGAATATCACCACCTGTCTGTTGCTTTGTCATACTGTGGTGGCTTGCATATTGCTATGATATTGTAAGCTATGCCACCAGAATTTCAAATACCAGCAGGGTCACCCATGTTGGACAGGTTTCAGCAGCACTTCCAGACTAAGACAGAGTAGGAAGAAAAACCTGAAAATCTACTCCTGAAAATTAGCCAATGAAAACCCTCACAACAAAATCCTGTGGCTCACAACAAAATATTATCTAATGGAATGCTGGAAGATGAGCCCTCTAGATTGGAAAGCACTCAAAATACACAGTGGTTGCAACAGTGACCATGGGTTTGATGCAGGTAAAGGTGACTGACATTTCATTCTGTTGTACATGAGGTTGCCATAAGTCAGAGCCCATGTAACAGAAACTTAACAATGTTGTAAGATAGCTTGCAAAATGTACAGTGTGAATTTAAAATATGCAACTTTGAAGAAGCTTTGGCTTGTTGGAGGCCCCTCTGAACTTTTGTGGGGCCCTGGAGTGGACAGCCACCATCCTCTGCCATCAGAGTATTCTGGTGGGAAAGTTTGGCAAGCATTCCAGACTATTCTGAGCCCACTCTGCTCTAAGAAAGTGTCTCTTCTTTTAGTATAAATGTAAGTAGCTTCAATCATATTGAGAAATTAGAAATACGTCATTTGTTTTAAAGCCAAAAATGTTCTATGTCGGGAATTATTATCTCCTAATTTTTCTTTTCGTACAGATTTTAATGTATCAGAGGAGTCTATCACTGGATTAAGCTGAAGCATGTCAGATTGAGAACAGCCTTCAATCCTCTCTGAAGCAAGGTAGGATTTATATATATAAATATATTAGATAGTGGAAACACACCTGCTGTCTACAGAAAAATAACGTGCCTGATTTTTTTTTTTTTTTTTTTAAGCCCTGCAGCCACCTCTGACTGAGCTCAATAAAAAACTCCACTGCCCAAGTGATGAAATCAGATTAGCATGTTCAGGCTCTGATGCTCTGTGCTGAGGGAATTGGAAGAAGCTGATAATGCTGGAGTTGGGCTATTTTGCATTTTCCAGTGACATCCTCTAATGAGCTGACAATGCAGAACACCAGGCTGCTGTCTTGGAGAAATGAAAACAATACAGTGGTCATTTCACATGTTATCATTCTAATGACAACCTATAAGCTGCCTTCTCCTTGCTTTTGATTAAAATACATGGGACCACCTGGAGGAATTGAGCCCACCAGGGAAAGAGACTGGAGAGCACTCCTGGGGAGGAGAAGGAGGAAGCGCCCTAAAGAAAAACACATTTTAAAAAGTCAGAGGGAAAATAAATTTTAAAAAGTCAGAGAGGTCAAAGGTAACTGGCCTTGGTATTCCTTGAAAAGTGCACTCTTGGGAATTGACCATTAGCATTCCCAATCAGCCTTTTCCAATAGAGCCAATGAAGAGCTCCACCAATGAGATCCAATTTATTTCATGGCTCAATCACAAGTGAAATAATAAGGATCATGCTTCCAAAGCAGAAACTCAGCTGGTGTGTACCAATACAGCTGGACTACTTGTTGAAATATTGAAATACTGCATACTAGTTGATAAAGCATACTTCCCAAGCTCTTCTCCCACCCACTGCTTAGCTGGCCCCACTCAATCCCAAAACTCCCAACTACACCAACCATTGGGTACCTTTACTAAAAAGTGAGTGCTTGACACAGTTGGAGGCCTCCAGCACTGATTCAGCCCAGTAGGTGGTCTCCATTCAAGCCAGTTTTAAGTGTTTTTAATATACAATTGTTGTTAGCTGCTGAGGTGGTCCCTGACTCATAGAGGCCCCAGGCAAAATACTGCCTGATCCTGCTCCATCCCCGTGATCAGTTGCAGACCTGACCACTGTGGTCCATAGAGTTTTCATGGGCTGATTTTCAAAATAGATCACCAGATCTTTCCTCTTAGTCCATCTTAGTCTGGAGGTTCTGCTAAAACAAGGTCAGCATCATAGCACCACACAAGACTCCACTGACAGGTAGGTAATTGTTGTGCATGAAGTGCATTGTCTGGGAATTGAACCTGGGTCTCCCACGTGGAAGGTGAGAATTCCACCACTGAACTACCACTGCCCATTTGACCTACCCATTAGACTGCTCAGCACTGCTAAGCCCTCTCAGACCTTCCAGCAACCCACAGGAATGGGTTGGAATTGCTGCCTCCTGGAACTTGTTGTTTACACTTTGCTCTACCCCATGGAAGACAAAGGAAAGGAAGGGGTTCCAATAGTTCCGGCTCTCAATGGAGTGGACAATCTTCATATGCTTGGCAAGCTTACCATTAGGATTTTTCCACTGTCCTTTTATTGTCACCAACCCTCTTTAAGCTTCCGAAATTAATAATGATGAAGCTCTTTAAACCATAGTGTGAGTCTTTGTTTTTGATTATTTCTATTCTCTGAGGCCTTTTTCTTCCCCACTAGTAGCCCTTTGTGAGTCTCTCATTTGTATCCATTTTTCTCAGATATCCAGAGTGATCAACCGTGATTAGGTCATTAGGGGGGAAAAAAAAGAAGAGAAGAATTAAGAACACAATTTTAAAAAAGAAAGAAATCACCATTTAGATATTGCTGAATTAAGGGTTTGAATGGGAACAATGAAATTTTATTAGCTCTTGTCCCCAGTGAAGATACCCAGGAGGAGAAGAGAGGATGGAATATTTTTAATGGATCATGTATAACATCTAGCACATGGTAAAGGGGATACAATAGGCTTAGGATTGAACACCATCCAGGACCAACACTTGAACCTAGCCTTAAGCATGCTTTATAAAAGGAAGTGGGGGGTGGGGGAGCCATGTCCCTTTAAAGCAATCAGTTAAGCACAAGTAGGTAATCCTCTGCTTTGGGATATGCACCTATCCTTTCTCCTTAATGAGAAAGATAAAACTACCAAGTTTGTATTGACTTCCTAGGGCTGCCATCACAAACCAGGAACTTATGAGAAGAGACATTTATTGTCTCACAATTCTAGAGTCTGGAAGTCTAAGATCAGGGTGTCAATCATGTTGATTCCTTCTGAGACTTTAAGACAGAATCTTTTCCATGCCTTTCTCCAGGTGTTCATTGGTTTGCATCTCTAGTGTCACAAGGCATCCTTTCTCTCTCTTCCTGTCTCTGTGTCTCTTCTCTTCTTTCATAATAATCCCAGTCATATTGGATTAGGACCCATTCTACTCCAGTATAACTTCATGTTAATCTATTTAATAACATTCTCAAAGATCCAAATGCTAAACAGGGTCAAACTCACAGTATAGGAGTTAGGACTTTTGAGGGACATCTTTCAATCCATAAAAAAGTTAAAGATAATCATTTCTCTTCCTTCTTCATCCCATTTCCCTTGTATTTTTACATCTCTAGATTTTCTCATTGCCTTGAAGAAATGACAGAAACTACATTCTGAAAGACCTTGGGCTACACACCTGGCAAAGAAGAGTCTCACTGTGCAATATCAGCCTTGGGTATGAGACAGGGGTTCAAGTTGTCAACCTGTCAACCCAGAGGGCAAAAGATTCAGCTAAAGTGGGAAACAAAACAGTATTAGAGAAGTGAGGATGCATTTAAGAATCACTCACCACTATACTGCAGGATTGAGCTCCTCCAACCCAACTCAATTCAACAGAGGTGTGTTGAGGCCATCTTATGCATCAGAACCTGTACAAGATGCTGGAGGTTTAAGATGAGCAGAAGACAAGCTTTTCCTTCAAGGGGAGAGCTCATTGATCAGGAAGCAGCTAACATTAGTCAGTCTGGAAAACAGTGACAGTAATAATTATCTCATTTGTGTCAGAGACAATGCTACATGTTCACCAAATCCAGTTCATTTTCTCACTATACACACAGCTAAACATTTTCCAGCATTCCCTGCAGTGCCCATGTGAATGAGCTCTGGCTGAGAAAATGTGGGCAGAAGCTCTGAACACAATTGCCCAGGCTTGGCCTGTGAAATCTTTCCTATAATCTCCCTTGAAGAGTCCCTTCCTTGTTATTCAGATGCATGCAGAAAATCCAGTAGAGGACACAAAGGCTCTAGGGAAGCCACTAGATTCTGGGTTCCTGAAAGACTGCAGAAAGCAGAGCTCCCAGCCCAAAACAAACACACATGCATGCACACACACGTAGACTCTCTTGGATTATGACATGATCAAAAATAATCTTATTGTATTAATCTACTGAGACTTTAGTATTGTTTGTTACAGTACTTAATGTTAGTTAGCTTGTCTAACATATTCATGGGAGCTCTGGTAGTGTAGTGCCTAAGGCATTTGACTGCTAACCAGAAGGCTGGTGGTTCAAACCCACCAGCCACTCCTTGAAAGGAAGATTGGGAAATCTACCTCCATAGAGATACCACCTCAGAAACCCAAGGAAAGGTTGCTATGAGTTAAGATTGACACTAGTTGATTTCATTAACAGATTGAATTAAATAAAACATCTAGAGTGCCTATAGAAAAGAGCTACCAGAAATTCAAGCCAGATTCAGAGGACGATGTGGAACAAGAGATATCATTGCTGATGTCAGATGGATCTTGACTGAAAGCAGAGAAAGATGTTTATGTGTGTTTTATTGATTATGCACAAACATTCTACTGTGTGAATCATAGCAAATTATGGATAACATTGCAAATAACAGGAATTCCAGAACACTTAATTGTGCTCATGTGGAACCTTTACATAGACCAAGAGGCTGTGGTTTGAACAGAACAAGGAGATACTACTTGGTTTAAAATCAGAAAAGATCTTCATTGGAGTTGTATCCCTTCACCATGTTTATTCAAACTGTATGCTGAGCACATAATCTGAGAAACTGCACTATATAGAGAAGAAAACAGCACCAGGATTGGAGGAAGATTCATTAACAATCTGTGAGATGTATACGACACAACCTTGCTTGCTAGAAGCAAAGGTGACTTAAAGAACTTAATGATGAAGATCAAAGACTGCAGTCTTCAATATGGATTACACCTCAACATAAAGAAAACAAAAATCCTCACAATTGGACCAAGAAGCAACATCACAATACATGGAGAACTTGTCAAGGATTTCATTCTACTTGGATCCACAATCAATGTTCATAGAAGCAGCAGGCAAGAAATCAATATATTGCATTGGGCAAATCTGCTGCAAAAGACCTCTTTGAAGTGTTCAAAAGCAAAGAGGTCACTTTGAGGAATAAGGTGTGCCTGATGCAAGCCATGGTATTATCAATCACCTAATATGTGTGTGAAAGCTGGAGAATGAATAAAGAAGATTGAAGAAATGATGGCTTTGAATTATGATGTTGATGAAGAATCTTGAATATACCTTAGACTGCTGAAAGAATGAACAAATCTGGACCCAGAACACATCCCTGAGGAAGAAGCAGCATTGGAACGCTCTGATAAGGAATTCAAAAGAATTATCTTTAGATATCTTCAAAGGATTGAGAGACA
>NW_006921599.1:9875792-9876930 GCF_000298275.1 Orycteropus afer afer
CTAAAGAATAATGTAGAATCTGCAAAACACCGCATAATGTGAATGAACTTGGAGGACATTATGCTGAGTGAAATAAGTCAATCACAAAAGGACAAATATTGTATTAGTCCGTTATTGTAAAAGGTAAGGAAATGTTTATCTATAGAAGGAAATTTTCTTTGTTGGGTACCATGGGTGGGGCGGGGAGGGAGTGCTGTTAAATAGATAGAGATAAGTATTGATTTGGGTGAAGAGTAGGGCAATGTACCAAATGTAAGTGGCCAATATGGCACCATTGAGGATGAGAAAGACATAGAGAAGTACATGAGAGGTACAGACAACAAATATGAACCCTTTTGTACATACAGCACTGCATTGTCAGTGAAGGCAAACATGGGTATATGTGTGGATAGATGGGTGGACAGGCTGAACAATTAGGTATTTCTATGAAATGGGGAGTGTATCCAGGAACATATATAGGGTTGGCAGACAATGGTCCTACAAGTTTATGTGAATGATCAGAATTCTCTGGTGTATAGTAGAGCTGACAAGGGGCAGGGTTGCGATCACTGTACAGAGTAGTTGAACCTGTGGGCTTGGCACCATAGTTGCAGGGGACATCAAACTCAATTGGCATAACATACTATGCAAAACATTGTTCCATCTCCTACTTTGGTGAGTAGCGACTAGGATCTTAAAAGCTAGCAAGCTGCTATCTAGATGCAACGATGGGCATCCAGAGCAAAGAAGAATGAAGAAAACCAAAATTCATGGAAACAATTAGTCCTAGCGACTGACTGGTGCATCATTCGATATGCAGCCTATAAGACTATGAGACCAGAAGAACTAGATGGCGCCTGGCTACCACTGTCATCCACTTGTAAAAGGATCTATCTAGGAGATCCTTAATAGAGAGGGAGAACAATGTAGTACAAAACTCAAAATCATTTGGATTAAAAAAAAAGTGGGGGGTGGGGACCAGGTTTGCTGGTCTGATAGAGCCTGGTTGAACCACTGAGACTAAGGCCCCTAACTGCTCTTCAGGTCTGGAATTGAACCCACACCTGTGGTTTCCAGCCAAACAAAAGACAGGCATATGAGTTGAACATTTACCTCAAGTAGATACTCTCCTTGGAGAGAACAATCATGGGAGGAAGAA
>NW_006921599.1:9877146-9887319 GCF_000298275.1 Orycteropus afer afer
AAGTCCAGTCAGAAGAAATGCTGCTTAGAAGCGAGGCTGGTAGGACTTCATCTCCTGTACTTTAATCATGTCCCCAGAGAAGGATATCATGCTTGGTAAAGTAGAGCGTCAGTGAAAAAGATGAAAACCTCAACAAACTGGTTTGACACAGTGGTTACAAAGATGGGCTCAAACACTGCAACCATAGTGAGGAGGGTGCAGGACCAGGCAGTGTTTCATTCTGTTGTACATACAGTTGTTATGAGCTGGAATTGACTCAGTGGCACCTAACAACAGTAGAGCACTTATTACATACACAGTACCTTACACACAAGAGGTGCCTAGCACTGTGCTAGAAATGTAGTAGTTGCTAAAGGATTGAGTGTTACAGGAATTGAAGCTAGATGTTTTTCTTAATACCTAGAGACAGAATATCTGCCAATGGGAGCCTTTGTATGTAGCAGAAGAGAGAGAAGAAGTTCCCAGAATGATGTTTCAAGAGCCAATGAAAACACAGGAAGAGACCTAAAGGGAAAGCTCCTTTTAAAAAAAAGAAAAAGAAAGCACATGGGGAAATTTTTAAATAGCCATGTCGTTAGCTGTTGTCAAGTCAACAGTGAGTCACAGTGAACTGATGTACAATAGAATGAAACATTTCCCAGTCCTGCATTATCCTCACTATTCCCAGCAAGTCTGAGTCCACTGTGTGGCTGTCGTAACACTCCATCTCACCAAACCTCTCCCTCACCATTGCTAACCCAAACACTATGTTCTCCTTGAGTGATTGATTCCACCTGGTGGTATGTTCAAAGCAAGCAAGGTGAAAAATGTTTTGTTATGATCCACAGGTTTTTATTGGCTAATTTTCAGAAGTCTTTTTTCCTAGTCTGTCTTAGTCTGAAAGTTCCACTGAAACCTATCCACTGAAACCTATGAGTGACCCTGCTTATATTTGAAATACTGATAGCACAGCTCTCAGCATGATAGCAACATCCAAACCACCACGGTACAGTAACCATCAGATACCAAACCAAGCCAGACCAAACTCACTGCCGCTGAGTCAGATCTGACTCATAGCGACCCCTCCTTGGGTTTCCACACCTCTTGTGTGTATCACTATGGAAGTAGATTGCCCAACCTTCCTTCTGAGGAGTGGTTGGTGAGTTTGAACCACCAGCCTTCTGGTTAGTAGTCAAATGCCTTAATGGCCACCATATATCTTGTTATCTGACTTCTTTCTGGTTTTGTTAAATATTCCACCAAATCTGCCAGCGTCCTTGGGTACCCCCAACTTCTCTATACTTCCTGAAAGCCTCTCTCTCTGGCATGGTCTTTTGAAATTCCCTGCTTTCAGGCTATTTCCTTCACCAAGTGCAGAACTCCCTTCCCAGCCTTCCCCTGAACCCCAGATCCAGCCACCTTGACTCATTTATAAAGTGTCTACTAAATACTGGAAAATCAGCATTAAAAACCCTATGAAGCCCATGGGTTTACCATGAGTCAGAATTGATTTGTTGGCGATTACTTTCTGGTAAAGGAGCCCTGGTGGCAGAGTAGTAAAGCACTCACCCACATCCTGAAAGGTCAGTGGTTCAAACCCTCCAGCTGCTTCACAAGGAGAAAGATGTGACAGTCTGATTCTGTAAAGATTGTTGTTAGGTGCTGTTGAGTCGTTTCCGACTCACAGCGACCCTATGCACAGCCGAACGAAACACTGCCCAGTCCCATACCAACTCCATGATCCTTGCTATACTTGAGCCCATTGCCATAGCCACTGTGTCAATTCATTTTGTTGAGAGGCTTCCCTCACTTCGTCGATCGTCCACCTTACCAAGCATGGCATCCTTCTCCAGGGAATAATGGTACTTTCTGACAACATGACCAAAGTAGGTGAGACGAAGTCTGGCCATTCTTGCCTCCAAGGAACATTCTGACTGCTCTTCCTCCAGGACAGATTTGTTAGATCTTTTAGCAGTCCATGGTACTCTCAGCATTCTTCTCCAGCACCACAACTCTAAAGCATCAACTGTCCTTTGGTCTTCCTCATTCATTGTCCAGCTTTTGCATGCATAAGAGGTGACTATCAATACCATGGCTTGTGTAAGGTGCACCTTAGTCCTCAAGGAGACATCTTTGCTCCTCAACACTTGAAAGAAGTCCTTTGCAGCTGATTTGCCCAATGCTATACATTGTCTGATGTCCTGACTGCTGCTTCCATTGACATCAATTGTAGAACCAAGCAATGCGAAGTGTTTGACAATTGCAATCTTTTCTCCATTTATCATGATGCTGCTTATAGGTCCAGTTGTGAGGATTTTTGTTTTCTTTATATTGAGATGTAAGCCATACTGCAGACTGTATTCTTTAATCTTCATCAGTAAGTGCTTTAACTCATCCTCACTTTCAGCAAACAAAGTTGTATCATCAGCTTATTGAAGGTTATCAATGATACTTCCTCCACTCCTGATGCCACGTTCTTCTTCATATAGTCCAGCTTCTCAGATTAGTTGCTCAGCATATAGAGTAAAAGAGTGTGGTGAAAGGATACAACCCTGATACACTCCCTTCTTGATTTTAAACCATGCAGTGCCCTCTTGTTCTGTTCAAACGACTGCCTTTTGGTCTATGTACAGGTTCCTCATGAATACAATTAAGTGTTCTGGAATTCCCATTCTTCTCAGTGTTACCCATACTTTGTTATGATCCACACAATTAAATGCCTTTATACTTATTTATAAAGTGTCTACTAAATACTGGAAAATCAGCATTAAAAACCCTATAAAGCCCACGGGTTTACCATGAGTCAGAATTGATTTGTTGGTGATTACATTTTGGTTAAGGAGCCCTGGTGGCACAGTAGTTAAGCACTCACCCACATCCTGAAAGGTCAGTGGTTCAAACCCTCCAGCTGCTTCACAAGGAGAAAGATGTGACAGTCTGCTTCTGTAAAGATTGTTGTTAAGTGCCGTTTGCATAGTCAATAAAACATAAGTAGACATCTTTTTGGTATTCTTTGCTTTGAGCCAAGATCTATCTGACATCAGCACTGATATCCCTTGTTCCACATCCTCTTCTGAATGGAAGAAATGACAAGATAAAAGAGCTGAACAGAGGATTTCAAAAGAGCAGTTGGAGCAGACAAAGCAAATTACTATAATAAAATGTGCAAAGACCTGAAATTAGAAAACCAAAAGAGTTTGGTTGCATTTCTGGAAGTTCTCTGTCAATACACTGCTGCAACCATTTTTTAATTATCTTTAGTAAGATTTCACTTGCATGCAATATTAATGATATTGTTCGATAATTTCCACATTCTGTGGGATCACCTCTCTTTGGAATGGCTATAAATTGGATCTCTTCCAGTCATTGGCCAGGTACTATCTTCCAAATCTCTTGGCATAACAGAGTGAGTCCCTCTACTGGGGCATCCGTTTGTTGAAACATCTCAGTGAATATTCTGTCAATTCCTGGAGTCTTATTTTTCACCAGTTCCTTCAGTGCAGCTTCTACTTCTTCCTTCAATACCATTGGTTCTTGATCATATGCCACCTACTGAAGTGGATGAAGATCGACCAAGTTTTTTTGGTACAATGACTCTGTGTATTCCTTCCATCTTCTTTTGATATTTTCTGTATCATTCAATATTTTGCCCATAGAATCTTTCAATATTGCAACTCCAGGCTTAATTTTTTTCCTTGGTTCTTTCAGCTTGAGAAATGCTGAGTGTGTTCTTCTCTTTTGATTTTCTAATTTCAGGTCTTTGCACATTTTATTACAGTAATTTGCTTCGTCTGCTCCAACTGCTCTTTTGAAATCCTCTGTTCAGCTCTTTTATCTTGTCATTTCTTCCATTTGCTTTAGCTACTCTCTGCTCAAGGGTAATTTTCAGAGTCTCTTCTGGCATCCATTTTGGATTTTTTTTTTCCTTTCTCATCTTTTTAAAGACCTCTTGCTTTCTTCATGGATAATGTTCTTGATGTCATCCCACAATTCCTCTGGTTTTTGGTCATTGGTAGTCAATGAATCAAATCTATTCTTTAGATGGTCTCTAAATTCAGGAAGGATTTATTCAAGGTCATATTCTGGTTCTTGTAGACTTGTTTTAATTATGTTCAACTTCAAGCTGAATTTGCATATGAGCAGTTAATGTCTGTTCCACAATCATCTCCTGGCCTTGTTTTGGCTAAAGATATTGAGCTTTCCCATTGCCTCTTGCCACAGATGTAGTCAATCTGATTCCTGTGTATACTCCATCTGGTTATGTCCACATGTACAGCTGCTGTTTGTGTTGTTGAAAAAAAAGGTATTTGTAAGGAATAAGTCATTGGTCTTGCAAAATTCTATCATGTGGTCTCCAGCGTTATTTGTCACCAAGGCTAAATTTTCCAACTACTGGTAATTCTTTCTTTCCAACTTTTCCATTCTGGTCATCAATGATACTTAATACATCTTGATTGCATGTTCATTCAATTTCAGACTGCAGAAGTTGATAAAAAATCTTCAACTTCTTCATCTTTGGCTTTGGTGGTTGGTCCATAAATTTGAATAATCATAGTATATACTGGTCTTCCTTGTAGGCATATGAATATTATCCTGTCACTGACAGTATTGTACTTCAGGACAGATCTTGAAACATCCTTTGTGATGATGAATGCCACACCATTCATCTTCAAACTGTCATTCCTAGTGTAGTAGATCATATGGTCATCTGATTCAAAATGGCCAAAACCAGCCCATTTCAGCTCACTATTTGCCTAGGATATCGATCTTTATGCATTTCATTGCATTTTTGACAACTTCCAATTTTCCTAGATTCATACTTTGTACATTCCATGTTCTGATTATTAATGGATGTCTGCAGCTGTTTCTCTTCAAATTGACTCATACCACATCACCAAATGGAGGTCCTGAAAGTTTTACTTTATTCGTATCATTAGGGTTGGTTCTACTCTGATGATACAGCTCTTTCCCACTCATATTTTGAGTGGCTTCTGACCTAAGGGGCTGGTCTTCCTGCACTGTATCAGACAATGTTTCTGGGCTATGCATAAAGTTGTCCAGTAATGTTATCAGTGTTCCTCTGTTATTCTCAAGGTTTTCCCTGGCCAATTTTTGAGAAGTGAATGGCCTCCCCCTTCTTCCTAGCCTGTCTTACTCTGTAAGCTGCATTGAAACCTGTGTAATATGTGCAAACCTGCTGGCATTTGAGACACCAGTGGCACAGCCTCAAGCCTCACAGCAACATGCAAGTCACCACAGTATGACAAATTGACAGACAAGTTTGTCTTCCTTAGCTGTTTGAAACCTCTCCACCCTTCCCTTACCTGGATCCCATGGCTCTATCATCCCTGTTTTTTTCTCCACTTCCTGCCTCTTGAGTGTGTGGGCTGCTTCCCTCCCCTTACCTGGGTTCCTCAACCCCGGCTCCTCCCCTGCCTTCCTCATCTGGGTGCCTGGCCTGTTTGCCTACCCTTACCTGGAATAATTTCAGTTTCTGTAAAGACTACATACAGCTTTGGAAACATTATGGGGCAGTTCTACTCTGTCCTATAGGGTCACTGTGAGTCAGAATTTATTTGAGGGCAGTGAGTTTAAAGGTTTTTGGTTTAACATTATTGCTACAAACAAAATTATCATCCTTTACCAATTGAGAGGGGAAAATAGATATTGGTAGAGAACTTACAGTGTCTGTATTTCCTCCTGCCTATACTGCTGCTCTTATAAACAAAATTCAGCCACTCTGGCCACTCAATCTGCACTATAGAAGGCTCTGCTGCCTAGCCAACACTTTCCAAGACATATTGAACTAAACCACAAAACAGAGCTCCCGGAGAGTCTCTCTTGATCATCTGCATTACCGGCTGAGTGCACATTCCCTGGGGGAAGGAAAAAGGTTGGTCATTTCCTTTGGTTCAGCGGCTAGTGCAAAGTCCCCACTTTGGGAAGAGTTAGAAAGCCTTGGGACTATGCCAGACCCTCCACTTTCCAGCACTCACAGCTGCTACAGGCCTTAATGGAAAAGAATCCAATGTAATGATTTCCAGGCCTGCCGCAAACCCCTTCTTCAGAAATTTCAGACTCTCAAAAGGGCTCAAAGATAAATTAAGTATTAATCGCCATCTCAAGATGAATGGAGGAGATCAGATACTTGTGTAATCTCTTAGCAGCATTGACTTGGAAACTGAAGTGGGGAAGCAAAGGGAGATATGAGTGAGACCTGGAGAAAAGGAATCTCCTAGGTGACAATAGAATACAGAGAGGACTAGAAACATCCGAGTTTGCAAGGGCATTAACTTCACAGTTGTTGGTGTTTGTTGCTGTGGACTTGACCTTGAATCATGGTGACCCCATGTGTACAGAGTACAAACCCGACTCATGGGATTTTCAAGGCTATGACCTTTCAGAAGCAGATTCCCAGGGCTATCTTCTGAGGAACCTATGAGTGAATTTGAACAGCCAACCTTTTAGCTAGTAGTCTAATGCTTAACCATCTGTGCCACTCAGAAACTCCAACTTCACTGTAGATGCATCAATCTTGTCCTCCATTCTCTCTGGCTGAATGGGACCATGTGACTGAGGAAGCCTCATCATGTGATAGTTTTATTAAAGAGACTTGTTAGGTTTGACCATCCCATAAAGCCAGCCAGGTCAGAGCTCCAAGGCCTGGCCACCTGGAAGTTGACAAAGTGTTAAGTCACTTTTCCCCACAGCTCATTCTTCCGAAAAAGATGCAGGGTGAGCAAGAACTTTAGGTTAGTTCTCTCTGAGTCCTGAGTGCCTGCCCTGCTCTCTGAAGATTGAACTTATTAGAAGCCTTGCTGAAGATGAAACCATCTTGGATTTTTTGTGAACATCCTCCAAAATCAAGAGACTGGAAGAGGATATGTAATAGAGAATAAGAAGCACTAAGTCTTGGAAAGAGCACAGGCTTCAGGCACAGGAGCCTAGAGTTCTAGATGTAGATTCCAGATTTTCCATGAGACTCCCAGGTCATCCATCAGCCTTCTCATCTACCAGAGAGTTTCACTTAGCTGACATTTAAGACCACTTCCAGCACTAATTCCATGATACTAGGGACAAACTCTAAGGAGCTCTGGTGACACTATTTCACTGAAATACGTTGTATTTTCTCTTTGCATGAATTTTCTCAGAAAATGTGAATTAATCAGATATTCACAATAATAGCATTTGAGTGGTTCCCATTTGAGTCTGGGTTTGGGCAAAACACTTTAACCTGTTAACTCTTAATCCTTAAAACAATCCTATTGTGGGGTTGTTGTTGTTAGTTGCCATTGAGTAGCTTCTGACTCATGGCGACCCAATGACATAACAAAACATTTCTTGGTCCTGTGTTATCCTTATAATCATTGGTATGCTTGAGTCCCTTATTATAGCTTTGTGTATTTTGAGTGCATTTCAACCTAAGAGGCTCATCTTCTGGCACTATATTGGAAAATGTTCTGTTATAATCTATAAGATTTTCATTAGCTAATTTTCAGAAGTGGATCACCAGGCCTTTGTCCCTAGTCTTAGTCTGGAAGGTCTACTGAAACTTGTCCACCAGGCCATAGTCGCAGGGGACATCAAGCTCAATTGGCATAACATACTATACAAAACATTGTTCCACCTCCTACTTTGGTGAGTAGAGACTGGGATCTTAAAATTTAGCAAGCTACCATCTAGATGCAACGATGGGTCTCTCCTCATCCAGAGCAAAGAAGAATGAAGAAAACCAAAATTCATGGAAACAATTAGTCCTAGTGACTGGTACACCATCCGATCTGTAGCCTATACAACTATGAGACCAGAAGAACTAGTTGGTGCCCGGCTACCACTGTCATCCACTTGGAAGGGGATCTATGTAGGAGATCCTTGATAGAGAGGGAGAACAATGTGGAACAAAACTCAAAATCATTTGGAGAAAAAAAAAAAAAAAGGTGGGGACCAGGTTTGCTGGTCCATTAGAGACTGGTGGAACCACTGAGACTATGGTCCCTAGCTGCCCTTCAGGTCTGGAATTGAACCCACACCTGTGGTTTCCAGCCAAACAAAAGACAGGCATATGAGTTAAACATTTACCTCAAGTAGACACATTCCTTGGAGAGAACAATCATGGGAGAAAGAAGGGCTGCTTATGCACAGGGAGACAGCTCAGGGGGCAGGAGTGTATGGAGGGATGGACACTGGGAAGAGGTAACTATGAGGAGGAAGTGGGAGGGGAGCTGTTTCATTGTGCTAAATTGTGGTCTGCTGTATGGAAAGTGTATTTTCTCTGTAAATCTTCACTCAAACCACAATTAAAAAAAAAAAAAAAAAAAAACTTGTCCACCAGGGGTGACCTGAATGGTATTTTAAATACTGATAGCATCACTTCTAGCATCATAGCAACACACAAGCCACCAAAGTATGACAGGCTGACAGATGTCTGGTAGATTATGGGATAGGTAAGTATTAGTTAACAGCTCCAATCTACACATGAAGTAACTGAGGTATGGAGAGATAAGTAATGAACCATTAGATTTCTACTGAATGTCTTAGAGGCAACTCTAATTTAACATGTCCCAAAATGAACTTCTGATCCTTGTGCTCCACTCCACTTCATCCAACCCTGCTCTTCTGACAATCTTGCCCAGCTCTGTAAATGGCAGCTCCATTTTTTCAAATATCTAAGCCAAAAGCCGTCAAGTTTCTCTCACACCTTACCTCCAATTCATCACATATTATGACAAGTTTACCCTCAAAATACACCCAGAATCCACTATATCACCACCTCCACTGTCTCCACCCTAGTCCAAATCTCCATTTTGTGTTGCCTGGACTATGGTAATAGGAGTCCCTGGGTGGTGCAAATGGTTGAGCACTTGATTGCTAATCAAAAAGTTGGAGGTTCAAGTCCACTCAGAGGTACCTCAGAAGAAAGGTCTGGTGATCTATTTCCAAAAGGTCATAGCCATGAAAACCTTATTCAAGCATAGTTCTACTCAGCACACTTGGGTTCACTATGAGTTGAAATCAACTTCATGGCAACTGTTGTTGTTTTTAACCACGGCACTAACCTTCTTACTGGCCTTCCCATGTCTATCCTTCAGTTCTCCAGCATACACACACAAAATCACAGAGTACTTTCTCTATTAAAAAAAAAAAAAAAAATGCCATCAAGTCAATTCTGACATCTACAATATGTAGCCAGAATTATCCTTTACAAATATAAGTCAGATTGTGTCATTCCTCTGTTCAAAACATTCAGTGGCTTTCCTCCCATCTTACTTAGAAGAAAATCCAAAATCCTTACCACAAGCTCCTCCAAGACCTCCCTTGCCCCCAATATCTTTGATCTTCTCTCCTCATGGGGGACTCCTCTCCAACCACATTTGCTGCTTCTATTTTCCTCAAACACATCACACACCTCCTACCTTAACCTCTGGATGGCCTGCCTTTCCTTCAGAAATCCAAATGGCTTGCTTTGATATTTCATTCAGGTCTATGTACCTTATCAGAAAGATTTTCTTTGAATGAATAAAGTAGCACCTCTCCTGTCTTTCTGTGTCCCTTCCCTTAATTTATTTTATTGTTTTTGAGCATGTATTTCCCCTTCTGGGGTGAAAAATTATTTTAACCAAAGAATTTGGTCTTTGCTTTTGGTTCCTGGAGGTAACTTCTTATTAATGAGGAAGAACTAATACTCTGTTTAAAGTAAAAGTAAGGTGGGTTATTAAGGCACAATGCAATTAAACCAGGGAGCTGCATAGAACACAAGAAGTGAAACCAAACAGTCCGCAGCAGCAAAGCTACAAACACAGTTTTATAGAATTGAACCAGGAATTTTAGTTTACAATATTTTGGTTGAAGAATACCCAATTGGAGAAGTGAGAGGCAGAACATCTCAAAAAGGGGCTTTTGCTAGGATTGGTTTACATAGTGTATGTGGATTGCAGGGGTACACAATTACAAAAGTATGTGCTCTTTAGGGAGTTTCAGAGTGGTCATCAGGATTTCACAAAATGTCTTTCCCAAATCACAAGATGTTAACATAGCCCTTAGGTAGTTGTGTTCCTGGCATATGCTTGTGTAGGAAATTTCTGATAAGAATCTTGCATCAAGAGTTCCGGCAAGATGGCGGACTAGGCAGAAGGATTGCACAGACCCTCTTCAACAAAGAAAAGGGAAACCAATTAACACAGACACAGAAGATAA
>NW_006921599.1:9902744-9906924 GCF_000298275.1 Orycteropus afer afer
AGGATTGCCCAACCTTCCTTCTGAGGAGTGGCTGGTGGGTTTGAACCGCCAGCCCTCTGGTTAGCAGGCAAGTGTCTTAGCCACTATGCTACCAGAGCTCTCCCGTCAAATGCCTTAGGGCCCCCAAATTTGCAACTGGCATCCTAAGGAGCTAAGGAGAGACCTTGAATTTGTAACCAGTTGATGAAAAGTACAGGTGTCCTGGGGACACCGAAGCTGAAGGTGGGTATCCTCAGAGATTAATGGGAACCCCTTGAATTTGTAGCCAGCTGGTCAAGTGTGTGAGTGGTCTGGAAACCCCCAAACTTATGACTGGTATCTGAAATCTTAGGCAGATTTGGCATTCTGGAGAATGTACCCTTTAACATGTGAGATCTGACCTAGCTCCAGGTGGTTAGGGTCAGAGGAAGAAGAACTACATTATAATTCATGTCTGAATAGACTAGAATAGAAGTAAATTGAAATGAATTTTAGACAACACCCCCTCATATTTTACCCTTATTTGATTATTTTAGTGTCCTCCTCTTCCAATCAAAAATAGATTCTATAAGTCCAAAGACTGTAGTGTATTAACTATTCAGTCTGCAGTGTCTAGAATATTGTCTGGCATTGAAAGAACCATTCAATAGATATAGATCACCTTTGGAATCCAAATCTAATCCTTTCATGAAATTCCACTGGATAGTGAATTTTAGATAGGGTACAATGATTAAGTGCCTGTCTTCTAACTAAAGATTAGTGGTTCAAACCCACCAGCCACTCTGCAGGAAAAAGGGACTGATGATCTCTTCCCATAAACATTACAGCCTAGGAAACTTTTTGAGGCAGTTCTACTCTGTCTTATAGGGTCACTACAAGTTGGAATCAACTCAATAGCAGTGGGTGGGTAACAAGAACAAATTTTGTTCCATTAAGGGGAAAATAATAATGTGTTCCCTATATCTCCTATATTACCTTAATCAACTCACTGTGGATTTCTGCATGATATAATGGATTTGAACCACCAATTGCCTAATTATTTGACTCTTAATGGACTCACTAGTGACTATGTTTATACACAGTCAGAGAAATAACATTTTGCTTCTACACTAAAAGGAACCATGATTTATAATGTAAATAAACAATAAAATGGTTTGTTACCATCATATATCTGACAAGACTCTAAAAGCAAAATATCTAGAAAACTTCAACAACTTAAAAACAAAAAGACAAATAACCCAATCATAATACAGGCCAAAGACTTAAAGAGACATTTCACCAAAGGGGACACTCAAATGGCCACCAAACACATGAAAAGATGCTCTGCATCATTAGCCATTAGAAAGATGCAAATCAAAACTACAATTGAGAAACCATTTTATTCTCAATAGGATGGCTAAGTTTAAATTAAAAAATCAAACAAAATAACAAATGCTGGAAGGATGTAGGGAAATTGAAACCTTTATCCATTGTTAGTAGGAATGCAAAATGATACAGCCATTGTGGAAAACAGTGTGGCCGTTCCTTAAAAAATTAAAAATAGAATGACCATGTTGTTGCTGTTAGGTACTGTCAAGTCAGCTCCAATTCATAGCAACCCTATGAACAGAACAAAACACTGTCTGGTCCTGCACCAGCCTCACAATCCTTGCTATACCTGAGCACATCATTGTAGCTAATGGGTCAATCCATCTTGTTGAGGGTTTTCCCCTTTTTTGTTAACCCTCTACTTTACTAAGCATGATATCCTTCTCCAGGGAAATGGTCTTTCTGACAACATGATCTAAGTAGGTGAGATGAAGTCTGGCAATTCTCTCTCTTTCAAGGAGCATTCCAGCTGCACTTCTTCCAGGACAGATTTGGTCATTCTAGCAGTCCATGGTAATTTCAGTATTCTTTGCCAACACCACAACTGAAAAGCATCAGCTCTTCTTCAATCTTCCTTATTCATTCATTGCCCAGGTTTCACATGCATGTGAGGTGATTGAAAATACCATAGGTTGGTTAGGCACACGTTAGTCTTCAAAGAGACATCTTTACTCTTCAGTACTTTTAAAGAGGTCTTTTGCAGATTTGCCCAGTGAAATACTACATTTGACTTCTTAACTGCTACTTCCATTGGTGTGGACTGTGGATCCAAGTAATATGAAATCTTTGACAACTTCAATCTTTCTTCCATTTTTCATGATACTGCTTATTGGTCCAGTTGCAAGATTTTTGTTTTCTTTATGTTGAAGTGTAATCCATACTGCAGACTACAGTCTTTAATCTTCATCAGTAAGTGCTTTAAGTCATCTTCAAGTTCATCAAGCAAGGTTGTGTCACCTGCATATCACATGTTGTTAATAAGTCTTCCTCAAATCCTGATGCCATGTTCTTCTTCATACAATCCACCTTCTCAGATTATTTACTCAGCATACAGATTGAATAAGTATGGTGAAAGGTTATAGCCCTGATGTACTCCCTTCTTGATTTTAAACTATGTGGTATCCACTTGCTCTCTTGGAGACACAGCCTCCTGGTCTACGAACAGGTTCCTCATGAGTACAATTAAGTGTTCTAGAATTCCCATTCTTGTCAATGTTATCCATAATTTAAGATCCATACAGTCAAATGCTTTTGCATAGTCAATAAAACACAAGTAAACCTCTTTCTGGTATTCTTTGCTTTCAGTCAAGATCCATCTGACATCAGCAATGATATCCTTCACTCCATGTCCTCTTCTGAATCCAGCTTACATTTCTGGAAGTTCCCTGTCAATATACTGTTGCAACTGTTTTTGAATTAATTATCTTCAGCAAGATTTTATTTCCATGTGATATTAATGATATTGTTCAATAATTTCCACATTCTGTGTGATCACCTTCCTTTGGAATGAGTACAAATGTAGATCTCTTCTAGTCAGTTAGCCAGGTAGCTGTCTTCCAAATTTTTTTACATAGATAAGTAAGTGCAACCAGGATGGCATCTGTTTACTGAAACATCTCAATGAGTATTTCATCAATTCATGGAGTCTTGTTTTTCACCAATTCCTTCAATGCAGTTTGGACTTCTTCCTTCAATACCACTGTTTGTTGATCATATGCCACCTCCTGAAATAGATGAAAATTGACCAAATCTTTTTAGTACAGTGACTCTGTGATTTCTTCCATCTTCTTTTGATGTTTCCTGCATCATTCAATATATTGCCCATAGAATCTTTCAATATTGCAACTCGAGGCTTAAATTTCATCTTCAGTTCTTTCAGCTTGAGAAATACCTAGTGTTTTCTTCCCTTTCAGTTTTCCAACGCTGTGTCTTTGCATATTTCATTATAATAATTGACTTTGTCTTCTTGAGCTGATCTTTGAAATTTTCTGTTTAGCTCTTTTATCTTATCTTCCATTTGCTTTAGCTACACTCTGTTCAAGGGCAAGTTTCAGAATCTCTTCTGACATCCATTTTGGTCTTTTCTTCTTTTCTTGCCTTTTTAATGATCTTTTGCTTTTTTCAGGGATGATGTTCTTGTTGTCACCCCACAATTCAGTCACTGGTGTTCAAGACATCAAATCTGTTCTTCACATCGTCTCTTAATTCAGGTGGGATATAATCAAGTTCATATTTTGGCCCTTGTGAGCTTGTTTTGATTGTTTCCAGTTTCATTTTGAAACTTGCATATGAACAATTGAGGGTCTCCTCCACAGTCAGTTTCTGGCCTTGTTTTGGCTGAAAATATTGAGATTCTCCATTGCCTCTTTCCACAGACATAGTCAATCTCATTCTTGTGTATTCCATCCAGTGAGGTCTACGTGTATTGATTGCCACGATTTATGCTGTTCAATAAAGGAATTTGCAATGAATAAGTTGTTGGTCTTGCAAAATTCTATCACGCTTCCAACTTTCACATTCCAATCACCAGTAATAATCAAATACATCTTGATTGTATGTTTGGTCAATTTCAGACTGCAGAAACCGAAAACCCCAAACTCACTGCCATCGAGTTGATTCCAGCTCATGTTGTTCTTGTTAAGTGCCGTCGAGTCGTTTCCGACTCATAGCGACCCCATGCACAGCAGAATGAAACACTGCCCGATCGCACGCCAGCCCCATAATCCCTGCTATACTTGATCCCATCATTGCAGCCACTGTATCAATCCATCTCGTTGAAGGCCTCCCCCTGTTTCGTCGACCCTCCACCCTACCAAGCATGACATCCTTCTCC
>NW_006921599.1:9910509-9915914 GCF_000298275.1 Orycteropus afer afer
TGTCTGGGTTCAAGGCTTTTATCCCCTTTCTCCTGCTCTTCTGGCCTGCTACTCTGGTGTCCCTGCGTTGTCTCTCCTCACCTGTAACCTTGGGGCTGACTGCTCTTCTGTCCGGGTTCAAGGCTTTTATCCCCTTTCTCCTGCTCTTCCGGCCTGCTACTCTGGGCGGGCCTGAGTTTCCCCTCCTCACTTAAACCCTTCGGCTGATTGCTCTTCTGTCCGGGCTCAAGGCTTTTATCCCCTTTCTCCTGCTCTTCCTGCCTGTTACCTCTGGCCATAGCAACCCCTTTTGGGTTTCCAAGGTGGTAAATCTTTATGGAAGTAGATTGCCAAATCTTCCTTTTGTGGAGTGGCTGGTAGGTTTGAACGGCCAAGCTTCTGGATAGCAGTCAAATGTCTTAGGCACTATGTCACACAGAAGTTGGTAAAAATCTTTAATTTCCTCACCTTTGACTTTATTGGTTGGTGTGCAAATTTTAATAATAGTAGTATTAACTAGTCTTCCTTGTAGCCACATGGATATTATCCTATCACTGACAGTATTATACTTCAGGATAGATAATGAAACTTTCTTTGTAACAGTGAATGCCATGCCATTCCTCTTCATTTTGTCATTCCTGGGATAATAGGCCATGTGGTTGTCTGATTCATGAGGGAAGAACAACTCAGTAAAGGAGAGCAAGAATGCTTGCACAACTTAAACAATGTAATCAGTGTCACCAAATTGTACATGTAAAAACTGTTGAATTGGTATATGTTTTGGTGTATACACTCTCAATAACAACAAAATAAAATTTAGGAAAAAAATGGTTTGTTACCAATACACAATGAATACAAATACAACTATTAAAATTAAATAAGTTTTGAATGACTACTTACCAAGCTGAAAAAGTGGCTTAGGGAGTTCAGGAAGGAAGCGAGCTGGGGTGGTAGGTTCAGAGTGGCTGAAGGAGACCAGGAAGTGAGCAGAGTGGATTGGAACAGCTAAGGGAGATGAGCTTGTTTGTCAGTTTGTTGTACAGTGGTGGCTGCTAAGACAGACTTGGAAGAAGGAAAAGGTCATCCACTTCTCAAAGAATTAGCCGGTGAAAACTTTGTGAACAGTAGCAAACACTCTCTGATACATTACTGGAAAACTTCATGAATAACTCTGAAATGTTGTCCAATATAGTGCCAGAAAATGAACTCTTCAGGTCAGAAGTCACTCAAAATATGATTGGGGAAGAGCTGCCTCCTCAGAGTAGAGCCAACTTCAATGATGTGGATAGAGTAAAGCTTTTAGGACCTCCATTTGTTGATGTGGCATGACTCAAGATTAGAATAAATGCCTGCAAACATTCATTAATAATCAGAACATGGAATGTATGAATTATGAATCTAGGAAAATTGGAAGTTGTCAAAAATGAAGTGGAATGCATAAAGATCAATATCTTAGGCATTAGTGAGCTGAAATGGACAGGTTTTGGCCCTTTTGAATCAGACAGTCATATGATCTACTATACTGGGAGTGACAAATTGAAGAGGAATAGTGAGGCATTCATTGTCACAAAGAATGTTTCAAGATCTATCCTGAAGTACAGTACTGTCAGTGATAGGATAATATCCATATGCCTCCAAAGAAGACCAGTTAATACTACTATTATTCAAATTTACACACCAACCAACAAAGCCAAAGATGAGGAAATTGAAGATTTTTACCAGCTTCTGCAGTCTGAAATTGACAGAACATGCAATCAGGATGTGCTAATTATCACTGGTGATTGAAATGCAGAAGTTGGAAATTAAGAATCACCAGTAGTTGGAAAATTTGGCCTTGGTGACAGAAATAATGCTGGAGATTGCATGACAGAATTTTGCAAGACCAATGACTTTTTCACTGCAAATAACTTTTTCAACAACACAAACAGCAGCTATACACGTGGTCTTTGCCAGATGGAGTACACAGGAATGAGATTGACTACATCTGTGGCAAATGGCCATGGAGAAGATCAATATCTTCAACCAAAACAAGGCTAGGAGCTGATTGTGGAACAGACCATGAACTGCTCATATGCAAGTTCAAGTTGAAGTTGAAGACAGTTAAAAGAAGTCCACAAGAGCCAAGATATGACCTTGATTATATTCCTCCTGAATTTGGAGACCATCTAAAAAATAAATTTGATGCACTGAACACCAATGACTGAAAACCAGAGGAATTGTGGGATGACATCAAGAACATCATCCATGAAGAAAGCAATAGGTCATTAAAAAGGCAGAAAAGGAAGAAAAGACTACAATCGATGTCAGAAGAGACTCTGAAACTTGTCCTTGAGTGGAAAGTAGCTAAAGCAAATGGAAGGAATAACAAGAGAAAAGAGCTGAACAGAAAATTTCAAAGAGCAGTTTGAGAAGACAAAGTCAATTACTATAACTAAATGTGCAGTGACTTGGAGTTAGAATACTAAAAGAAGAAGATGCTCAGCATTTCTCAAGCTGAAAGAACTGAAGAGGAAATTTGAGCCTCAAGTTGCAATATTGAAAGATTCTTTGGGCAATATATTGAATGATTCTGGAAACATCAAAAGAAGATGGAAGGAATACATAGAGTCACTGTATCAAAAAGAATTGGTTGATGTTCATACATTTCAGGAGGTGGCATGTGATCAAGAACCAACACTACTGAAGGAAGAAGTCAGAGCTGCACTGAAGGAACTGGCAAAAAACAAGACTCCAGCAATTAACAGAATACCCAGTGGGATGTTTCAACAAACTGATGCTGTGCTGGTGGCACTCACTCGGCTATGCCAAGAGATTTGGAAGACAGCTGCCTGGCCAGCTGACTGGAAGAGATTATATTCATACCCATTCGAAAGAAAGGTGATCCCACAGAATGTGGAAATTATCAAACTGCATCATTAATATTACATGCAATTAGAATCTTACTGAAGATAATTCAAATAAAGTTGCAGCAGTATATTGACTGAGAACTTCCAAAACTGCAAGCTGGATTCAGAAGAGGACATGGAAGGAGGGATATTATTGCTGATGTCAGATGGATCTTGGCTCAAAGCAAAAAATATCAGAAAGGTATTTACTTGTGTTTTGTTGACTATGCAAAAGCATTTGACTGGGTGGATCATAACAAATTATGGATAACATTGAGAAGAATGGGAATTCTAGAACACTTAGTAGTACTTATGAGGAACTTGTACATAGACCAGGAGACTGTAGTTGAAACAGCACAAAGGGGTACTGCATGGTTTAAAATCAGGAAAGGAGTGCATCAGGGCTGTAACCTTTCACCACACTTATTCAATCTTTATGCTGAGAAAATAATCTGAGAAGGTGAACTGTATGAAGAAGAATGTGGTATCAGGATTGGAGAAAGACTTATTAACAACTTGCGATACACAGACAACACAACTTTGCTTGCTGAAAGTGAAGATGACTTGAAGCACTTACCAGTAAAGATTGAAGACTGCAGTATGGATTACACCTCAATTTAAAGAAAACAAAAATCCTCACAACTGGACCAATAAACAGAATAATGATAAAGGGAAAAAAGATTGATGTTGTCAAATACTTCATATTACTTGGTTTTATAATCAACACCAATGGAAGCAACAGCCAAGACCCAGACAATGTATTGCATTGGGAAAATCTTCTGCAAAAGACCCCTTTGAAGTGCTGAAGAGCAAAGGTGTCTCCTTGAAGACTAAGGTACACCTAACCCAAGCCATGGTATTTTCAATTGCCTCATATGCGTATGAGAGCTGGACAATGAACAAGGAAGACTGAAGAAGAGTTGATGCTTTTAAGTTGTGGTGTTGGAGAAGAATAGTGAAAGTACTATGGACTGCTAAAAGAGTTCACAATCTGTCCTGGAAGAAGAGCAGCTGGAATGTTCCTTGCAAGCAAGAATGGCTAAACTTCGTCACACCTACTTTGGTCATGTTGTCAGAAGGGACCATTTCCTGAAGAAGGATATGATACTTGGTAAAGTGGAGCATCAATGAAAAAGGGGAAGGCTCTCAACCAGATGGATTGACACAGTGGCTGCAACAATGGGCTCAGGTATAGCAAGGATCTTGAGGCTGCACAGGATGGGGCAGTGTTTCATTTTGGTGTACATAAGGTCACTATGAGTCAGAGATGACTCAATGGCACCTAACAAAAGCAAAAACAAAAACTTACCAAATGAAGAGTGAGAGAAGGAACTAGGGTCACTGTCCTGTATGGCTGTGGGGAAAGAGAAACCAACATCAGCAGGAAAACAGTGAGAGAAAGTGTCATGCCCATTGTACCTCCATGTCCAATCAAAGACTTAATGGACAGTCTTCTCTTTTTGGCATCAAATTCTCTAAAAGTGGATGAATTATTATGAATTACTATCCAAAGCCATAAATGAATCAACAGGATTAAAAAAAACCTCAAAATACATATCTTTTGTAGCCACATGACCATATAATTTATTATCTGCAGTAGGACAATTTTGACAATGAAAGAGAGCACTAAAAAGAAATAAAGTATATTATCTTTGAAGCATGGGTTGACAGATTTTGCTTTATTAAAATGGTAGAGTTATAAATTAGTTCTAGTCAAAAATTATTTTCAAACATAAAATCATTTCTAAAAATAAAAAGCATATTGATGTACAAAACAGCAAATTTCTAAAAATTCTTTATATTGAATTGTCTGAGCATTTAAACAAAACATAAGCAAGTCAGAAGTTCATAACCACTAATTTTAATCAATTCTGGAGTCATAACTACTTCTATTACCATGTAATCATCTTTGATGATTTTCTAAAGAATGTATTTTAAATATTAATTTTAATTTTTTTTCATAAAATTCAGTTTCCACTTTCTAAATTAATAAATTTTAATTGTACTTTTCTCAATAAACTATGGTGTTTTGAATTAATACCCTTTCTATACATGGTAAGATAACCAGTAAGCAAAGAACTAATTCTGATAAATGGAAGATACTCTCCACTCAGTTTTATTAATGTGTGTTAATATTTCAGTCTAATTATTTTCACAGATACTGTTCTTTTGCCTCCATTCAGTAAAACTT
Source organism: Orycteropus afer afer (assembly GCF_000298275.1). NCBI lineage: Eukaryota > Metazoa > Chordata > Mammalia > Tubulidentata > Orycteropodidae > Orycteropus > Orycteropus afer. The sequence continues at coordinate 9,915,565 of NW_006921599.1, forward strand.
TCTTTGGCAAATATTTTACAGGACATAACTCATCAAATTAGTTGTTTCTATTCATATATATTTTTTTAATTTTATTTTGATTTGGGTGAAGATTTACAGAGCAAATTCACTTTTCATACAGCAGTTCACATATACTTTGTCTCATGACATTGATCAAAATTTACAATGCAACCGCTCCCCTCCCACTTCCTCCCCATAGCCACCTCCTCCCAGTGTCCATCCCTCCATACTCTCCTGTGCCCTGAGCTGTTTCCCTGTGCATAAGCAGCCCTTCCTTCTCCCATGATTGTTCTCTCCAGGGTGTGTGTCTACTTGAGGTAAATGTTTAACTCACTTGCCTGTACTTTGTT
>NW_006921599.1:9923579-9931039 GCF_000298275.1 Orycteropus afer afer
GCTCAGGGGTCCAAGATTATCTTCTGTGTCTGTGTTAATTGGTTTCCCTTTTCTTTGTTGAAGAGGGTCTGTGCAATCCTAGTCCGCCATCTTGCTGCAGTGTCCCCTCTATTCATATTTTTTAAATGTTTTTTCAAATTTCACTCAGTGCCATCAAGTCCATTCCAATTCATCGTGACCCTCATTCAGTTTCCAAGGGTGTAAATCTCTGTGGAAGCAGACTGCCTCATCTTTCTTCCACAGAACAGCTGGTTGATTTGAACCACTGACCTTTTGGTTAATAGCCAAAAGCCTTAAGCACTACACCACCATGTGGTAAATTCACAGGCTTTCTTAATTTCATTCCATTTCCCTTGTTGCTTGGTGCTGTTGAGTCAATTCCAATTCATAGTGACCCCCAATTTTTGGTTAATAGCCGGGATTTTAACTGTTGAGCCACTAGGGCTCCCTTCCATTCCAGTACAGAATATAAGTTTATCCAATTCAAAGCAAAAGCTCCACCAAAAGAGTCATCCCACAGCTCAAGCTACTCCAAAGCATAATTATATAGTCCCAAATTTAAATCATTTAGTTTATTTAGCACCTTCTTTTGTTTTTATTTTTATTTATTTATTTATTTATTTTCATTTCAAGAGCTTGTTTTACATTCAATGTTATGTGTACATTTAGTTTCACTCCCCACTTACCATGTCCTTGTTTTGTTTTAAGGAGCTCTGGCTGTATAGTCCAGAAGGTGTGGTGGTTTAAACCCACTGGGTGCTCCAAGGGAGGAAGATGAGGCAATCTACTTCAGTAAAGATTTACAGACTAGGAAGCCCAATGAAGGTTGCCATGAGTCCAAATCAACTTGATGGGATGGGTTTTTGGTCTAGTATGAAAATGTTGCAAAGTCCTGTCAGTATATTTTGTTTTCACTAATTACATTTTCCTAAAATCCTTCAGAGCTGAAGCCTTTTGGCTCACCCTTCCTTGAATACGTGACTAAAGATTACTAATTAACTTTGAACAAAACACAAACAAAATTTAAGGGACTCATTTATTTAAAAAAAGTATATAAAAGATCAATATATTGTATTATGCCTGTGTTGATTTGCAAAACAATTCTTGAAAGGCTCAAACACTCCCAAAATCTAAAACCACAAAGAAAAGAAAAAAACCCATACTGCCAGGCTGAAGTGTTGTTTTTTTTTTATTATTATTCATCATTATCTCTATCACACATTTTATAGCTCAGTTTCTCTGAATATAAATAAAAATACTTAAAATGTCTGTCAACCATAGTTTCTATTTTGTTGGTAGATTGTCACAGCTTGTTTGGGTGCAATTATGAACTACAAACACATTACATCTAATTCCAAATACATTTCTGCTCCATAGATTTCTTAATTTAGTAATAACACTGTTTTCCCCCTAATGTTACGCTCTACCCAAATCTATATTTGTAGTACCACCAAGAAAGCAGTCATTCTGCCTTCCTTGTTAAATTTTTAGAATGAGCTTATAAATCACCATTATGCCAGATGGTGCATCTCTGACCAAATGAACTTCCAAAAACTTTACTTTGAAGGCCATGAATTGGATGAAAAAAATCAAACCACAATTTAAATAAACTGGCTTTCTATTGAAAAAACTGATACAAACTATACCAATTTAACTATCCATGGAGTTATTCTTCTACTAACAGAGCCAAGTCATTAACCACTATCACTTCACCTTTCCTATGTGCACGAGATAAAGTGAAATCAAAATTAAGGAGAATTAATTTAGAAGAATAATCTTTGAATCTCATTGAAAAACCACATTTTACATTATGATGTGTAAACGTGTTAAATTGCCCATCACCAGACATAATCTTCTTAAAGCAAATACTAATTTTTGAAATAGGAGCTCTGGTAGCATAGTGGCTAAGTCACTTGCCTGCTAACCAGACGGCTGGCGGTTCAAACCCACCAGCCACTCCTCGGAAGGAAGGTTGGGCAATCCTACTTCCGTAGTGATACTGCCTCGAAAACCCAAGGAGGGGTCGCTATGAGTCGGGGCCGACTCGACGGCACATAACAACAACAACAACAACAACAATTTTTGAAATAGATGGTGATGCTTTTTCATAGGAATTTGTTCTCTGGGTTTTCCTATGTTGTTGTTATGTGCCATCAAGTCAGACCTGACTCATAGCGACCCCTCCTTGGGTTTCCGAGGCTGTATCACTACGGAAGTAGATTGCCTCATCTTCCTTCCGAGGAGTGGCTGGTAGGTTTGAACCGCCAGCCTCTGGTTAGCAGTCAAGTGCCTTAGGCACTACATTACCAGAGCTCCCAAGTTTTCCTATGGTCAGTGATATACTACAGCCTCCAGAGTGTATGGCCAATGTTGACAAGCATTCCTTCATCATCAACATTCTTAAGAAAAGGATATTCAATATTTAACTTAACATTATGTGTACACTCTTTTAGTTCAATGCTTCTGGAAGGATTTCTTTGCAAAAAAGATAAAAAAAAAAAAAGCAAAATAGCTTTATGACACAGTAAGATATATAGTTGGGTTATAGATTTATACCATTGAGTAAATGACAAACCACTGGCTATCAACTGTAAGACCATTCAGAATATCTTGTGTATACACCACTGTGAGACTGCTCAGCCTCTATTTCCCACACACCAGACCTAAAACAGAGTCCATGGGTAATGCAAATAGTACATGCTCTTAGCTGCTATCTGAAAGCTTGAGGGTTTGAATCCATCCAGAGATATCTCAGCAGAAAGGCCTGGTGACCTACTTCTGATAAATTAAAAATTTAGGCATTAAAAATTTTACGGAGCACAGTTCTACTCTGACACAAATGGGATTTCCATGAGTCAGGATCACCTCAATGGTAACTGGTTTTTAAAACTAAAATATAACCTGTCTCCCTCTGATTCCTTTGCTGGTGGCCTGTAGGCTCCATGGTCTCACATAGGCTGGGACACAGTCCACACTGAAGTGGCTGAGACCATCAGCTGTCAGCAATGACTGTGGCATGGAATAAAAATCTTCTACCATTTATAGACTAGAAGAGTTCTTTGTCCCTGGCCACTTTGTGTGAGTCTGGTAGCATGGTGCCTAAGGCATCTGACTGCTAACCAGAAGGTTGGCGGTTCAGATCCACCAGCCACTCCTTGGAAGGAAGGTTGGGCAATCTACGTGCATAGTGATATTGCCTTGGAAACCCAAGGAGAGGTCGCTATGAGTCCAGTCTGACTCGAAGGCACATAACAACAACACTGCGTCTTATTCTCCTGTCCTTAAAAGTTAGATGTCAGTCATGTTTGTAAGGAAAAAAAAAAGGGAAGAAAGGTTTTTGTGACCATCTCTAAGATTTAACCCAGTGTTAACACAAGGACTCTGTCCCCTACACATGCATCTCACACACTGCGGACAAGACCACGTCAGGAGCTGGCAGTACAATGTAAGGTCTGCCAAACCCATCCTGGCATTCCAATTGCAACTATTTGTACTAATACCAAAAAACAATTTCATCTCATGGCAACCCCACGTTACAACTGTTCCCTAGGGTTTTCAGTGGCTATAATCTTTACAGAAGGAACCCTAGTGATACAGTGATTAAACACTCAGCTGCTAATGAAAAGTTTGGCAGTTCAGACCCACCAGCCACTTCATGAGAGAACGATGTGGCAGTCTGCTTCTATAAGGATATATAGCCTTGGAAACATTTTGGGGCAGTTCTACTCTGTCCTATAGAGTCACTATGAGTCAGAATCATTTTAATGCCAATGGTCTTGGGAATCTGGACAAAACCAAATTACTAGATCTTTCTCTCTTCCACAACACCACTGGGTGGATTCGAACCATCAAACTTTTAGTTATTTTAGAAAGAAAAAAAACACTGCTATCAAGTCAATTCCCACTCAAAGCAACCCTGCAGGACAAAGCAGAATTGCCCCATAGGGTTCCCAAGGCTGTAAATCTTTATGGAAGAAGCCAGCTTCATCATTCTCCCAAGAAGTAGCTGGTGGGTTTGATTCGCTGACACTTTGGTTGGCATCTGAGAGCATAACCATCATGCCACTAGGTGCAAACATTTGTGTCACCCAGGGATCTTATTAATACTAAAATTTTACTAAAACAAGGGGAAAAAAAAAAAAGGACAAATACTACAACATTCCAAACGTCAGAAAGCAGGCTTGGTTGGGACCAACAGGGGTCCGTGTCATCCTACTCTAAGCTCCCCTGCTCGTGGTTACACAGCTCCACCTCTCCAATTCAGATCTTAAATGTATTTTGGACATACTGTTTCTGCTCATTACAATCATGCTTTTTTTTGCAACAGTGGTTGTTTTGTCTGCATGATCTAAAATCTCATCTCAGGATTTGGCTCCCAGGGCTTGTGGTTACTCTGTCTCCCTCTCCATGGGTATCCAGTTGAAGTATATGTTCCCTGTCCATTTCACGAGTACAGACTCAGGAGCAACTTAAATGTTTTTGTAGTCCATGTGTGTGAAGCCATTAGGATCAGTTTCCCGATTGAGAGTGAACTCTTAACAAAATATTTCACAAGCTGTGACAGTGAAGTTTCTAATGGTGAGAGGTTAGAAGACAAGGAAAGCAGTATTGGTGAAATGGATGGATTCTCAGGGCCATGCTGGCAGAGCCAGTATTCCAGATGAGGCTGTCTGACTCCAAAGTGCACATTCTTATTAACTACAGGATGGATCTCTACTCAGGGAAGAAGCTGCCTGAGAAACAATTACAGAATCAAAAACTTGAAAGCACCATCATCTAGACTGTGGTTTTCAAAATGGGAATGTACCCGACGGTCCCCACAACACGCTTAGGGCCTGCCCTTTGTGTGTGTAAATATGTGCATATGTGTGCCTTGTGTGCATATACTCATGTGTGTGCAAGTACACACGTGTGTCTATGCAACCAAGGAGTAAGGCTTTCAGTTCACTGCCTCCTATCCACTCTCATCCTGCAACCAGAGTAGAAATGCTTTTATCTATTTTCTTTCCTGTAAGTCGGCATAAGATTTCATTGCAAGAAAAGAGGTTTCAGTATTTTTTTTGAACAAGTCTAAAAAAAAAATCACAGAGTCAGACCTTCCTTTTTTTTTTTTTTAGGATCCAGGTATCTGGGTTTTTTTGTTTTGTTTTTTGTTTTTTGTTTTTAATTGTGATATGGGTGAAAGTTCACAGAACAAATTCATTTTCCATACAACAGTTCATACACATTTTGTTTCATGACATTGATTGGAATCCCCATAATGTAACAGCTCTCTTCCCACTTCTTCCCTGTGGTTACCTTTCCCTGTGTTGCTTTTCCCAATGCATTCCTGCCCTCTGAGCTATCTCCCTGTGCAAATGCTGCCCTTCTGATCTCCCATGGTTGATTGTTCTAAGAAGTGTGCCTACCTGGTGCAAATGTTCCCTTATAGGCCTGTCCACTGTCTAGCTGGAAACCATGGTGGTGAGTTCAATACCAGGCCTGAAGGGGGACTAAAAGCCATATTCTCAGGGGTCTCACTTGTCTCTATCAGACCAGTAAACCTGGTCTTTTTTATGATTTTGAGTTTTGTTCTACATTTTTCTCCTGCTCTATCCAGGATCTCCTATTTTGACCCCTTTCCTAGTGGTTGACAGTGGTAGCCAGGCACCACCTATCTCTTCTGGTCCCAGGATCATGTAGAGTGCAGACTCCTTCATTTTTTCTGATGAGAAAAGGTGAGGTGCCTTGCCCAAGTCACAGCTCACAGAGAGAAGACCAGAAGGCAGATTTTCTGGTGTCCAGGCTAGTGTAGTTAATTTGCTTAGTAAATGTGATACTTCTCTTTAATTGTTTTGCAGGGAGAAGATCTATATATAGGCCTAGTTGTTCCTGTAATCATGCATGTGGTTGTAAACTACAGAAAATGATGTCAGTATGTATCAGACATACTCTTCCCTGGCACATTCTCACAGGGAGAACCAGAAGAAGGGAGACCACTAGACCCAGAGGGTCCAAATCGGAACCGAGTAGAACAGGAGAAGGGGAAGCAGGGAAGACATTTTTCCTTCATGACATGCACAGACTCATGAGATGTTAGAGCTAAGAGGGACTTATACATCCTATAACACTCCTAAGAGAGGAAACTGAGGCCTGTTAGAGAAAATGACTTGCTCATGATCACTGAGCACAGCTGAGAACTCAAGTGTCCTGGTCACAACTCAGTGCTTTTTTCTCTGGTTCATGGTGTCTCCTCAGCTCCTGAAAGGTGCCATATAAGTCCTCAAAATTCAACCTTGGTTTGCATTTGGAGAACCCACCTCTCTGGCTTGACAAGCTGGCCTGTACATTTTTTTTTTTTTTTTTTTTTAACTTCTGGAGTACTCTGGAACTGATTGGGCATAGGAACATTTTCAGTGTCTTCTCTCATGTACCCACTCATCTGAGCAAAAATTCACAAGGATGGAATGGGTCTGGGTTGTAAGTGGAACAGGATTACTTGTGATCCATCAAAGCTTCTGGTGACCTCAAGTTGATCACACAACACTACCTGGGCCTGTCCCCAGGTCCTACAGCCCCCTTGGGTCCTACTTTCCTTTACTTTAATAAAATAGCTTAGTCAAACATCCATGAATTCATAGCACACCCTGGCACACATTTTCCAGGTTTCTATCTACAAACTGGACAACACCATTCACTATTTCCTTAAAGCATAATTAGAAACAAACAGTAAGGTAAGGAGGAGTTTTCTGAAGCTTTAAGAAGAATGGAGAAGGTGGCAGTAGAGCATGGAATTGTATATAACTTAAAGCTGTCCTTAAGACATCCCTTATCCATCTTTCTGCTGTTCAGAATGGTTTTTCAGCCATCTTTTCTCTGCAAATTGTGGACTCTCTTTCTAGTGAGTAGAAGCTCTGGTGATGTAGTGGTTAAAACGTTTGACTGCTAACCAAAAGATCAGTGGTTCAAACCCACCAGCCACTCCCCAGGAGAAAGATAAGGCAGTCTGCTTCCATAAAGATTTATAGCCTTGGATATCCTATAAAGCAGTTCTACTATGTCCTACTCTGTCAGTTGCAGGGATCCAGGTGAAGAGAGGAACTCAGGCATGCCCAAAGCAGCAGGGTGGGAGAGCAGGAGAAAGGGGATTAAAAGTCTTAGGAATTTGGACAGAGGAGGAGTCAGCTGCAGGGACCCAGGCAAGGGTGGTACGAGAGGTTTCCCACAGGGAGGCAAACTTGTCTGTCAGTTTGTCCTACTGTGGTGACATGTTGATGAGAGTTTTGAGGCTGAGCCACTGGTGTTTCTAACCCAGCGGGGTGCACGTGGTGCACAGGTATCATCCCAGCTTACAGACTGAGACAGACTAGGAAGAAGGAAGAGGCCATCCACTTCTGAAAGTATTGGCCAGGGAAAACCTTATGAATAGCAAAGAAACACTGTTTGATACATTACCGCTCAACTTTATGAATAGTCTGGTT
>NW_006921599.1:9933864-9944534 GCF_000298275.1 Orycteropus afer afer
GATGTCATGCTTGGTAGGGTGGAGGGTCAATGAAAGAGGGGGAGGCCTTCAACGAGATGGATTGACACAGTGGCTACAATGATGGGCTCAAGTATAGCAGGGATCGTGGAGTTGGCGTGGGATCGGGCAGTGTTTCATTCTGCTGTGCATGGGGTTGCTATGAGTTGGAAACGACTCGACGGTACCTAACAACAACAACAAAAACAACTCTGTCCTAAAGGGTGGCTATGAGTTGGAATCAAGTCTAAGACAATGAGTTTATTTTCTGTTTTTTTGTTTTGTTTTGTTTTTTGGTGTTTTTCTAGTGTTCTTTCTCTCTGGGCTCCTTAAAAACACACTGACTTTTGAAGCAGTCTCTTAGGTTCAATTTCAACTTCTGCTATTCATCACTGTGTGATCTTGGACACATTCTTGTACCTTGATGTGCCTCAGTATTTTCATCTGAATACCAATTATAATAACACCTACCACTGAGAGGTGCAAACAGTTAACTCACTCAGCTGCTAACTGAAAGGTTGGCAGTTTGAGTCCACCCAACGCACCTAGGGAGAAAGACCTGGTAATCTACTTCTGAAAAATCAGTCATTGGAAATCATATGGAGCACAGTTCTACTCTGAAACACATGGAGTCACTAGGTGTCAGAACTGACTCAACAGCAGCTGGTTTTTACCACATAGTGGTGTTATGAGGCTAACATGAGTCAATACCCATGAAGCACTTAGAACAGTCCTTGAAACATACTCAATGAAGGTTAGATAACATGACTGTTTTCTTCAAGACTTTCTCCCCAAACTTCTTATCTCTTGCCATTAAACAATGATAGCATCTAATTCTATTAAAATAAAAATCTATTTTATTTTTATGCCCAGCATTTTAGCACTCTTTTATCAGACAAACCTATGTAAATATTGAATGTGAAGATTTCTTCTCTTTTCACATAAACAGACCCATCAAGTTCTTTTCCCAAAGAGCTGCCCACCCACAAGATGAATTATGTCATGCCAGCCCCCCACATATTAAAAAATTAGTAGCAGCCAAGTGTATTAAAATCATGACAATTATTTCTATCCTATCTCACCAAACAGTTCAAACCTACCAGCCACTCCTCGGAAGAAAGGTTGGGCAATCTACTTCCTTAGTGATACCACCTCGGAAACCCAAGGAGGGGTCTCTATGAGTCAGATCCGACTCAACAGCACATAACAACAACAACAACATCTCACCAAAAGCCTGTGTATAAAAAAGATCACCCATTTTACTACTACCAAAAGGACTAGCACTTTCAATTGTCATTCTTGTTATGAGGGCCCATGCATGGGAGGGATGGTTTTAAGCTGGCACACTCACACTCTGTGCTCTTGCCGAGACTGCTGTTTCCCTAGACTGTGATGGTAGAAACCAGCAAAGCCAGTTGCTCGTGTTGAAATCAGACATGTAACCCAGAGCACTTGGTTCTAACCAAGTGAGTTTCTTGTCTTGTCCTCGGTTCATTGTTGTTGTTGCTAGTTGCCAGGGAGTTGATTCCAACTCATGGAGATCCCATGTGTGCAGAGTAGAACTGCTCTATTGGGTTCTCAAAGCTGTGGCCTTTCAGAAGCAAGTCACCAGGCTTTTCTTCTGACATGCTTCTGAATAAGCTCAAACGCCAACCTTCTGCTAGTAGTTGAGTGCTTAACCATTTGTGCCCTCTCTGTTCATTACAGAAGAAGAAAGCCCAAGGGTGTGGGTGGTCAGTCTATGAAAATGGTTCAAGACCCAGAAGAACAAAGAGTTATGGCCTTGATCTTAGAGAGGAAAAAGAAAAATTATTCATTGACTTTAAAGATGTCCTGCTTTTCACACACATCCCAGAATTACAGAATAGAAAGATGTGATGCTTCAAGGAGTGAGAAACCAGTCTTGGAGAGATTTGAGGCTTTGTGAAAGTGGGAAATTGATCATAGAAGCAAAAAAAAGAAAAGTTTATGCATGTGAACTCGAGCAATGAACAAAAAAATTCAAGGAGACACATTAGAACACAGCAGCCAATTTGAATCAAGCATCCTGTAGATTTGGGACAAGTTTATAAAAAAAAAAATCTATGGCTCAAATTACATTTCACAGAATTAGTGTGAATGCCCCACAACTTGTCATAACATGCTGCATCTTCAGGAAAGCTCTTTTTTATTATTAATATTTTATTGTTTTTATAGTAGGCATCATAGGAGCAAGTATGTGGGAGTGAAAATGTATCAGCAAGCTCTCAGCCCATGTGGCCAGGTGGCACCTCAAAGCACTGGTTTGAATGATTCTATTACACGCCAGATACATATTTATGTCTGAGGTGTTTCTTCTTCATAAATATTTTCCCTGGTGTCTCTATGATCTTCCCTATCCATTTAGGGATCAGTTAACCCCATAATCAAACACTACTGGGTGAACCATGGAAAAAGACAGCTGTTTCCCAGACAATTGCAAAAGGAGGAGGAATACATCAAACATGTAATTCTTATCACACTATTAACAGGCTGCTGAAAAAGGACACTCTCTCACTTTTATCAGCTGAGATTATCAGGAAAATAGAGGCTACACTTCAGAAGAAAAAAAAATATCCTTACTACAGGATAGACTAAATAAGAAATTTTATGGATCAAACAAATAATGATGATGATGATAAAAATAATGATTAATATAATTGCAGCCAACACTTGTAAAACATACAAGCAGGCTCTATGCTGAGTAGTTTACATGAATTAACTTATTTAATTCTTTCAGCCACCCCATGGGGCAAATGCCATTATCCCCATTTCACAGATGAAGTAACTGAGACTCCGAAAGTATTGCCAAGTTCCTAAGTTATTAAGTAGAGTCAGCCCTCTAACTTAAATTGATCTGAATCTAAAGACCATGGTGTTAATTACAATGCCAAATTCTCATGTGCACATAAAAGTTCTCATGTGCCCAAGGAAAATGCTACCATTTCTCTCCCAGTAGAGTCTCATTCTTTTTACCAAAGGTCGCAGTTTTATTACTGCAAGTAATTTGTAGCTTCCATTGCCAGTACATCCAGTGTGACCAAGTGTGGAACTATTAGAGGTCATTTTCTGCTCACTAACCAAGGTAAGCAAAGTATACATGGTCTTTGGGATTTCAAAAAGAAAGAAAGAAATGCTGAGAAATATAAACAGGTAAAATGAAACAGTAAGAAAGGAGCTACTGAATGTATTGGAAGGGAAATATGAGTGCCCTGAAGCCAAGACATAATTGCTAGAGAGTTAAGAAGAGGAAGGAAGGAGTGGATAAGGTGGGGAATGCCAAGAGATGGGCTCAAAGCAGAGGACAAAGGCAGAAAAAAGTAAATGCCTTTCTTAGATAATTAAAAATGGAATCTTACAAGATAAGAAGTCAGATACTTGGTGAATTATATATTTCTCATTCCTCTACCAAAGCACCATAGGCCTCCTAGGTATTAATGAAAAGGCCACAGCATGGTGCTCTACAATCACAGCAGTGTGCCAAACCTAACAAAATAAACGAAAACCTGGGATAATGGCAAAGCCAGTTCCTTTGATTGGCTGATTTCTCCTTAATGGCAACTGTTCTCAAACCAACCTCACCACCACTAGCTTCTTCACACACACTCGCACACACACAACAGAGAGAGGAGTCTAAGATTTTTTTTCTTTTTTTTGATGTGTTGCTTTGTCTTTCAAAGGAGCTTCATTATTCTTTTGTCAAATCTGAGACAATATCATAGTCCTGCTAATGAACTAAGGTCTAATGGCTTGACACACTCAGTAAGACTGGAACAATGTCAAATACTTAGACCAACATGGAGGTGAAGCCTAAGACAATAGAATTTTGGTTATCTTTAGGTAGCTTTCCTTTCATTCCACTTCTAAGCTGGTGACTATTCCTCCTGGGCAGGGATGTTAAAGGCCAACCCTGCTGAACACTTTGAAGTAGGCAAACTCACTGCTTCCTAGTGCTCTTTCCCCCTCTCCAGAATCCTCAAATCTTTCACGTGCCACCATTAAAACCTCCTCCACAACTGTAAGCCTGTTAAGGTGTAGAGAAACTGGTCTGCTCGGCCCCTGCTGGTAGGAGAATAAATTGGTAGCATCTTTGTAGAAAGCAATTTGGCAGTGTGTGTCAAAAATTCCAATAATATCCTCTTCTGTGAACCATACAAAAATATAATCCATACAAACAATTTATACACAAAAACTATTAATCACAGAATCATTTAAAACAGGGAGGACAAACCCAATTATAGGAGAATGCTTAATTACGGGAGAAGGTTTGGGTAAATAATGATCTACCCATTTATACAAGGATATTCTTGTCATTGAAAATGACTGTGCTACGCTAAAAGTGAAAAATAAGCTACAAATTACATTATAGTTTACATTTACTGTGTAAACTCACCTAGACAAAATACTACTTGCAATATGAAAAAAAATGCTAAGTGTAGTTATCTCTATATGATGGAATTATGCTTATGTATGAAATAGTAAAAAAAAAAGAATTTTTTTTCTCTTTGTTTCCTTTTCCTTATTGTCCAAGTTTTCTTCAATGAATGTTTATATCTTAAAGGCAGAAAAATGTGGTGGTTAAGAATAGCCTCTAGAGCAAGAACATCTAGGTTTACATCCTAGACATTCTAGATCCACCACTTATGAGCTAAATGACTTTGGGCAGATTACTTAATATCTCTGCACCTCAGTTCCAAGGGGGATAATAATAAAATGTACCTTTTGCTGTTGTCATCAATATTACATATATGCAAGGCACTCAAAACAGTGGCACAGAGTAAGTGCTCAGGAAATATTGCTGTTGTTGTTGTCAATTGCTGGTGAGTTTGGCACCCATTCAGGAGACCCATGTACAATAGAATGAAATATTGCCCAGTCCTGCATCATCTTCATGATCATGTTATGCTCATCCATTATTAAGGCCTTATATTTTGTATTTTCCTTAGCTAACTTTTGGAAGCAAATAGCCAAGAGTTTCTTCCTAGTTTGTCTTGGTCTAGATGCTCCACTGAAACCTATCCACCATGGGTCAACCTGCTGGTATTTGAAATATCAGGGGTATCACTTCCAATACCATAGCAACACACAAACCACCACAATATGACAGACAGATGGTGGCAATGAATATTACCTATCATTATTAAACATTTATTGAGTGTTTATTGTGGGCCAGACTGAATGCTGGGACTGGGACATAAAGAGAACTGGATTGCCTCCTTGATCTCGAGAAGAAAGAACAGATATGAGCATGAACATATAGTCAACTCAATAGTATAAGTCAAAGGAGATATATGATACTGTGGGAGCAAAGAAGAGAAAGTCCTATCCTGGCAAGGTAAGAAGTTTTATTGTCAATGGAATTAGAATCCTCCAGTAGTTTCAGGTCCAAAAGTCACTTTACCTCTATATTTAAGCAACTCAGTGTTGAACGTGGTATCCCCTGGGTAACTGGCTCCATAAGAACAAGGTGGCAGACACCCAATATCTTACATCTATTGAGTATTTTATAATTTCTATCCTGCTATCTGTATTTGTACCCATTACAAAGAAAGGTGATTCAACAGAATGCATAAATTATTGAACAGTATCATTAATATCACACACAAGTAAAATTTTGTGAAAATAATTCAAAAATGGTATCAGTAGTATATCAACAGGGAGCTGCCAGAAACTCAAGTCAGATTCAGAAGAGGGTGTGGAACGAGAGATATAATTGTTAATGTCAGATGGATCCTGGTTGAAAGCTAAGAATACCAGAAAGATGTTTACCTGTGTTTTACTGACTATACAAAAGCACTTTGTGGATCATAACAAATTATGAATAACATTTGGAAGAATGGCAATTCTAGAACACTTACTTGCTCATGAGGATCCTGTACATAGTCCAAGAAGCAGTTGTTCAAACAAAACAAGGGGATACTACATGGTTTAAAATCAGGAAAGATGTAGATCAGGGTTGTAGCCTTTTAACATAGTTATTCAATCTGTATGCTGAGCATATAATCTGAGATGCTAGACTATAGGAAAAAGAATGTTGCATCAAGATTGAAGGAAAACTCATTAAATCACTTGTGATATGCAGATGACACAACCTTGCTGGCTGAAAGTAACGAAGACTTGAAGCACTTACTGATAAAGGTCAAAGACTATATCTTTCAGTATGGATTACACTTCAATATGAAGAAAACAAAACACAAATGGACCAATAAATGACATCATGAGAAATGGAGAAAAAATTGAAGTTGTCAAGGATTTCATTTTACTTGGATCTACAATCAATGCCCATGGGAGCCACAGTCAAGAAATCAAATGACATATTACATTGGGCAAATCTGCTGCAAAAGACCTCTTTAAAGAGTTAAAAAGGAAAGATGTCACTTTGAGAACTAAGATGTCTCTGACCCAGGCCATGGTATTCATAATCACTTTACATGCATGTTGAAGCTGGACAATGAATAAGGAAGACTGAAAGAATATTAATTCATTTGAATTATGAGGTTGGCAAAGAATATTGAATATACCATGGACTGCCAAAGAACTAACAAATCTGTCCTGAAAGAAGTACAGCCAGAATGTTCCTTGAAGTGAGAATGGCAAGACATCATCTCACCTACTTTGATCATGTTGTCAGAAGGGACATTCCCTGGAGAAGGATATCATGCTTGGTAAAATGGAGGGTAAACGAAAAAGGGGAAGGCCCTCAACAAGGTGGATTGACACAGTGGCTGCAATGATGGGCTCAGGAATAGCAAGGATTGTGAGGCTGGCACAGGACTGGGCAGTGTTTCATACTGCTGTACATAAGGTTGCTATGATTCGGAGACAACTCAATAGCACCTTACAACAACAATGACAACAACAATACAGCTCTCATGTACACCATCCCAATTTATTCCCATATGATATCTTGAAGGTTAGATCTTTCTTTTTATTTTGTTTTGTTTTATTTTTATAATTTTTATTGTGATTTGGGTGAAAGTTTACAGAATAATTTCATTTTCCATACAGCAGCTCACTTACACTTTGTCTCATGACATTGACTACAATTTCCCACAATGCTCCCTTCCCACTTCCTCTCCATAGTTACCTCTTCCCAATGTCCTTCCCTCCCTTGCAATCCTACCTCCTGAGCTGTCTCCCTGTGCCTATACTGCCTTCTATTCTCCCAAGATTGATCTCTCCAAGGAATGTAAATGTTCAGTTCATATGCTTGTCTTTTGTTTGGCTGGAAGCCACAGGAGTGGGTTCAATTCCATATGAAAGGTAGCTAGGGGCCATAGTCTCAGGGGTTCCATCAGGCCCTATCAAACCAGAAAACCTGGTCCTTTTTTTTTTTTTTTAATGATTTTGAGTTTTATTCCACATTTTCTCCCACTTTATGCAAGATCCCCTACAGAGAACCCCCTCCAAGTGGTTGACAGTAGTAGCCAGGCACCGTCTAGTTCTTCTGGTCTCATAGTCATATAGGCTGAGGATTGCATTGTGTACCAGTCACTAGGACGAATTGTTTCTATGTATCTTTGGTTTTCTTTGTTCTTCTTTGCTCTAGATGAGGAGAGACCCATCGTTGCATCTAGATGCCCACTTGCAACCTTTTAAGATCCCAGTTGCTACTCACCAAAGTAGGATGTATAATATGTTATGCCAATTGAGCTTGATGGCCCCTGGGACTATGGTCCTGAGCCCACAGATCCAACTACTTGCTCCCTCTGGGTAGCTGGCTATGGCCAAGAAGTGACTACAACCTTGTCCCTTGTCAGATCTACTATATACCTGGGAATTCTTACAGAAAATATAAACACACTGAAACATTATCTGCCAACCCTATACATGGTCTCACTCTCCCCTGCACAGACATACCTAATAGTTCAGCGTATCCACCCAAAAGTTAGGTCTTTCTTATCAAGGATTGGAGAGGATAAAATGGACTTACCGAGTTTACTCAGCTAGAATGGAGGAGAGATAAAATACAAACTCAAGTGCTCTGAATAGGAATCTGATAACCCACAAATGTTGCAAAAAAGATTTCTCTGCCAAAGGATGCTCATGTGTTTATTGATTACTTCCACAATGTCTTCTACTCTAGAAGGAATACAGAGTCGAGGAGGAAAAAGAAGGAGGAACTAAAGAAGATCTAAAAAGGAGACTTTGAGCAGCCATACTTTATTTGCCTAAGTGATAGATTTAGGATCTGCAATATTTACTCTGTGAAAGTCTCCATCTGACAAGTGAATTTATCCACACCAAAATGGGGGTAAAGGAACTGGGACACCAATGAGCTGATAGACAGTTGGGTCAGACCAAAGAAGAATACCTGGAAAGAAGCAATATGGACAAGCTACCACCAAGAGCTCCTACTTTTTAGAGGAAATCTGAAATAAGACACAGAACTATTCAAACACTGAAAAAAAAAAAAAAATTCACTGCCCTCAAGTCGATCTGACTCATAGTGACCCCTCCTTGGGTTTCTGAGGTAGTGTCACTACAGAAGTAGATTGCCCAACCTTCCTTCTGAGGAGTGGCTGGTAGGTTTGAATCACCAGCCTTCTGGTTAGCTGTCAAGTGTCTTAGGCACTATGCTACCAGAGCACCTACAGAACTACTTGTGGACCACAAATCATTGACCTTATGCTTTCTTATGCTTGCTAACTTAAC
The DNA here is from genome assembly GCF_000298275.1 of Orycteropus afer afer. NCBI lineage: Eukaryota > Metazoa > Chordata > Mammalia > Tubulidentata > Orycteropodidae > Orycteropus > Orycteropus afer. The sequence goes on from NW_006921599.1 coordinate 9,942,535, forward strand.
TTAGGCTTACACTTAGTTTCCCGGCTGTCTTGAGTCCACCATCTATCCATAAGAGTTTCTGCTTTAGCCAGGTGTACCCAGCTACTGAGAAGCAGAGTAGTCTAAAGAAAACAACAATGAAATAGGAGGTCAATGACCTAAAACTAGGCTGAGTTCAGTGATTTATTAAGTTTATGACTTTGAGCAAATACTTTAACCTCTTTTGTCCTTTACAACATAGAGATGATAATGCCTACCTCTTAAGGTTGATGGGAGATCAGATGAAATACATTATGTATTTTAAAACACTCAGCAAAATGGTTTGGCTCATAAATAATATTTACTCTTCTAAATCTCATAAATATTACTTACTCTTGAATTCTTAGTGATACTCAACTACATCATCAGCATCACAGATTAGTCATGTGTCAAGAGTTGCATGCCCTTTAAAACTCAGGTCAGTCAGTTGGACCACTGGTGAGGTCACCAAGAGAGACATTTCCCATTTGAATTGGAGTCACCATACTGACTCACATATGTGGGAGAGTTTCCTTTTTATCCAGTTTCCTGGCCATAATCCAACCAAATGGAACTTTACTCACTCTTCTGAACATCTAGGTCAATAATCTTTTTCTTTGTCATAGAAAATTGAGAGCTGTTCTAGGATTAAAATAAATCTCTATCATGGTCTGCATTTCTGTATAGAATTTGTGATACTATGAACTAAATAGTGTTGAATTGCTCTTGATCAACACATCTTTCCAATGCCAAAATGAGTCTTCTTCATACAATAACAGCCAAGCAGACGCTTAGTGATTTCATCAACCATGTGGCAATTGTCTTGAGTGATGAAATATGATTAGCAAATTATAGCTCTGGTGTTTTATTTTAAGGGAACTTAAGGAAAATGAATGGATTGAGCTATTTTGCATTTTTCAGTGGAATCATTTAAAAGGAGTGGGTAATGAAGAACTCAAGACTGATGGCTAAAATAAAAGGCACAAATAATGTTGCCACTTCAGAACCTATCAGCTTTATTCATCTTTGCCTCCTGTCCTGAGCAGTAGTGCAGTGTTGCTGTACATGGTTAAACAGCTGCTATTTATTTCTAGCATCTTTATTATACTACTGGATAAATTGACCTGGAATCTGTAAAAAAAAAAATTATTTTATATCTAAATGTATAAAAAGATATGGTGTGGAGTAATAAGAACTCTCATTCATTGCTGGTGGGAATACTGGTGGAAATGGTACAGCCACTTTGAAAGATAGTCTGGCAGTTTCTTACAAAGCTAAACATAAGCTTATCATTAGATCCTGCAATTGCACTCCTAAATATTTACCCAAATAATTCTACACTAAAACATGTACATGAAAGGCAGTTCTATTCTAAATGCCAGAAAATGGAAGCAACCAAGATGTCCCTCAATAGGCGAAATGAAAAACAAACTATGGTCCATCCATGTTATTGTTGTTGTTATGTGTCGTCGAGTCAAACCTGACTCATAGCGACCCCTCCTTGGGTTTCCAAGGCAGTATCACTACGAAAGTAGGACTGCCCAACCTTCCTTCCGAGGAGTGCCTGGTGGGTTTGAACCGCCAGCCGTCTGGTTACCAGGCAAGTGTCTTAGCCACTATGCTAGGATACAGTATTATTCAGAGATACAAAAAAATGAGGTATTAAGCCACAAAAAGATGTGAAGGAACCTTAAATACATACTTCTAAGAGAAAGAAGTCTGTTTGAGAAGGCTACACACTCTGTGATCCAACTATATGACATTCTGGAAAAAGCAAAGATATAGAGACTCTGAGTAGTGCAAATACAAAATGCACATGGCTGCTAACCAAAAGGTTAGAGTTTCAAGTCCACCCAGAGGTTCCTCGGAAGAAAGGTCTGGTGATCTACTTCTGAAAAATCAGCCATTGGGAGGCTGCTGGCAAGATGGCGGACTAGGCAGAAGGATTGCACAGACCCTCTTCAACAAAGAAAAGGGAAACCAATTAACACAGACACAGAAGA
>NW_006921599.1:9972006-9991311 GCF_000298275.1 Orycteropus afer afer
TGTAAATCTTCACCCAAATCACAATAAATAAATAAATAAAATTAACTATCATTCTGTGGAGTTGCAGTTATGAACAGTCCCTATGGTTGTTTTTATTGTTTGTTTATGTATTTATTATGGTTTTTATCTTTTCCCTTCTTGCAAAATTGCTGTAACCTCTGTTTCTTGCTGTCTTTGCCTATGTCCTGAGAATCCTTACCATTTCTCTGTTTAAATGCATGTATTGTTCTTTTATACTTTTGGCCACTGTCTCTGCCAAATATTCTATGTTACTGCTTGAATTTTAGGTCATCTGAAAATACAGATCCATCAGCCTTCTGTCACTTTGTCCTGCTTTGGTGGTTTACGTGTTGCTATGATGCTGGAAGGTATGGCATAGGTGTTTCAAACACCAGCAGAGTCATCCAGTGTGGACAGTTTTCAGCAGAGCTTCTAGACTGAGGAGGAAGAAATATTTGGTGATCTACTTTTTAAGATTAGCCAGTGAAAACCCTTTGGGACACAATAGAACAATGCCTGATAAAAGGCTGGAAGACAAGTCCCCTAGATTTGCAGGCACTTAGAATGCACAGTGGCTGCAACAATGGACTGGCGCGGTCAATGATTGTGAAGATGGCACAGAACCAGTCAATGTTTTGTTTGTTGCATGTGAGATTACCATAAATCAGAGCTGATTCATGATAACTAACAGCAAGAATGTATATATTAACCAAGTGGTTGACCTATAAACTTCCCCCCTTTTTTTTTTCTTTTCTTTCTTGATTCTTAAACAGTTTGTTCCAAAGGGCCAGCACCCCTCCATCTCCTCTCCCTCGCAATGATTGTTCACAGGGCTCCTCCTCCAGTGTTTCAGGCTCAGAGAAACCTGTTCTTTGTCCAGCTCCTTGCCTGTTTCCCAGCGTTTAGAATCCTGAATGCTTCCACTGCTTGATCACTATCTTCCAAATTGCCTTCACACACTGCAGCTGCCTCCACTAGTTAGCTGTGGTCAGTGTCAGGTCTAAGAGACCTATCCCCTTGCTGGCTTCCCTATCTCCCACATTAAAAAGTTGTCATTGTCACATGTCACTTGTCAGAAAAATGATGCAGGAATTATATATTTCCTTTTACTCTTTCATCTTTGCAGCACATAAGAATTAGTGTATAATGACACAGAGGCAAAAAGTTAATGGAAATTTAATTGAAAAAAACTACCATCCCAGCAGGGATTGAACCTGGTGGCCTTAACAGAGGAGGTAGATATTTCATTCACTAGGCTTTGGAGTTTGGTTTAGCATACTTGGATGTAGATGGGTGTCACTTTGGTAAATAGATAATGCCCATATTTCCCCAGTATTACCTTGGTCAACAGAATGAAGAAAGGAATGGATTCTGATTTAAATGTCAGGGCTATCCATTTTAAGAATCCTGAACATAGGAGTTTTAATGAAAATGGGATTTAATATCCCATAAATGTTTGGTTTATTCAACCCTAACATATAGAAATGATGACTATTTATACACGTGAAACACGCATTCCTCTTAGTTGGAAGGTGTTTAATCAGTCATACCTAAAGGGACTCCACGAGCATTTTTTAGGAATTGTGGACCACACCTCAGGTTTTTCTAGAGAAAATTATATTATCTGAAATAGTTTTGCCCCTTCTTCCTTTCAAATTTTTATCTAGTGGTCTGAGTCATATGAAGTAATGTACGAGGTATACAGTTTGTCTACTCAACAGTAAGAAAACCCAGCAGGGATCTAGACCATTGGTTTATGATTGTATGGTTTCATTTAGAAACAAAATAGAAATTAAACTGAACAGTTATTTTATAACCAGAGTTACCTGGTGCTTTCACATCCAATCTGCAGTACTTAAGAGGAAAGTGAACGTACCAGAACACAAAGCGGTTGAGCATGGCATCCTCAGTCCTCCATTTGCTTTCAGCACATTAGAACATTTTGCTATTACTTGGGCCTAGTTAAATAGCTGTTCGGATTCAACTTCTAATTTTAACTAAATATACTATCAAATTATTAGAAAATAACTTTAAAAATTCAAAGAAAAAAATCACAGATTGAAAATACTACAAATAAGACAAGCCTAAACAAGGGGCAATCTACTTCTGTAATGATACTGCCTCGGAAACCCAAGGAGGGGTCGCTATGAGTCGGGTCCGACTCGATGGCACATAACAACAACAACAAAAACAAACAGAAAGCTTAATTGTGCTCCTATGGAACCTGTATGTAGACCAAGAGGCAGTCATTCTAACAGAACAAGGGGATAAAATCAGGAAAGGTGTATGCAAAGCTGGTATCTTTTCACCATACACATTCAATATGTATGCTGAGCAAACAACCTAAGAAGCTGGACTATATGATGAACACATGCTATCAGGATTTAAGGAAAATTCATTAATAGGCTGTGATATGCACATGACACAACTTTGCTTGCTAAAAGCAAAGAAGGCTTAAAGCACTTACTGTGAAGATCAAAGACTACAGTGCTCAGTATGGATTGTACCTCAACATAAAGAAAACAAAAATCCTCACAACTGGGCCAAGAAACATCATGATAAATGGAGAAAAGACTGACATTGTCAAAGATTTCATCTTACTTGGATCCATAAACAATGCCTGTGGAAGTAGCAGTCAAGAAACCAAAGATGTATTACATTGGTCAAATCTGCTACAAAAGATCTCTTTGAAGTATTAAAAAAGCAAAGATGTTACTTTGTGGACTAAAATGTGCCTGACCCAACCCACAGCATTTTCAATCACCTCATATGCATGTGAAACCTGGAGAAGGAACAAGGAAGACCAAAGAAAATTGATGCATTTGAATTATGGTATTGGCAGAGAATACTGAATATAACATGCACTGCCAGAAGAATGAACAAATCTTGGAAGAAGGCCAGCCACATGCTCCTTAGAAGTGAGGACAGCAAAACTTCATCTTACACACTTTGGACATGTTATCAGGAGGTATCAGTCCTAGGAAAAGGAGCTCATGCTTGGTAAAGTGGAGGATGAGTGAAAAAGAGGAAGACCCTGGACAAGATGGATTGGCACAGTGGCTGCAACTATACGCTTAAATGTAACAAAAATTGTGAAGATAACCTAGCTCCATGCAGTGTTTCTGTTGTAATAGGGTCACTATGAGTTGGAACCTATCTAAAAACAAGAACAAAACAAACAGTAAGAAAACAGCAGAGCTTAAATGTCTCTCACTCCTAGATAAGCTCTTCATCAATCACATTACAAGATTGAAACAAAGCAAAAAAAAAAAAAAAAAAGCTGAGGGTATAATTATCAGTAGGCTTAAAAACCAAACTCACTGCCATCAAGTTGGATCTGACTCATAGCAACCCCTCCTTGGGTTTCTGAGGCAGTATCACTATGGACAAAAATCCCCTCAAAAGTATATCTTAAAACTTATTTAAAGAAAGACTGTCACCTACAATCACTGAAGATGAACCTTGCAGTAAGCATTGATTGTGGCTTGAGATATTAGCTAGCGATGCATGAAATCATCATGATTAACAAGACATTAAAACAAAATCAGGGGAGTTATGGTAAGATGGCAGAATATACAGACAAACTACACAGACCCTTTTCAACAAAGAAAAGAGGAACCAATTAACACTGATACAGAAGATAATCCTGGAGCCCTGAGCTTTGAAAGGAAGGATACAGAAGTGGCCTAAACCCCAACTAGTAGAAGAACCTGCATGCAAACAGCAAAAAAGGAGATATATGGAGCTGTGGACTGTCAGCAATACTGATGGCATGGACAGCTTGGATATTGCCAAGTGGTTTTAGGACCTAAGAATTAACCTAAAAATCGGCCCTTCTAGCCAGGGGCTGCATGATGGACTGTGAATAAAAGGGGAAGCAGCAAAGAGGGAGAGGTGCTGAGCTGTATATTTTTGACTGTCCAGAGGGTGCAGCCATTTTGAATGTTTATAAGTGGTTAAATCATTTTGGATATTTAAAGTGACAGCATTCTCTCAGATTCCAGGGATCTTAGAATAGGCTCCACTTCTTAGGAACTGCAAGGACATACCGGACACTGAGGACTGGAAAGGTAAGATATTCCACTTGTTACTCTTATACCCCAAATCCTCTTGGTGAACAGAGGTGTGGCCATCTCTCACTCTCACCCACCTTCTGGGCCAGCAGGAATTCCATCCCAGTCTGAGTGCCCTGATGGAGCCAGGATGCCCTGCCCCACCCTGCTCAGATTTTTTTTCTTTCTTTAGTTTGTTTGTTTTTGTCTGTTTTAAAATTATTCTCATTGTTATTATTTTCATCCTTTTTATTATTATTCTCTCTTCTTCCCTTCCAAGGGAATCTACTGTGAGCAGCTGAGTAGCTGCCTTTGAGTATGTGGTCTGTTTCCTGTGTATAAACTACAGCTTTGAGAAGGGTTGCTAGCTTATGGCACATTTGAACTCTGCATGTAGCCATGTTGTTGTTCAGCAGTCTGCCATGCTGTGCTAAACCTGGGACTTTCAATGGACTTGAATCAATGGCCTGCCATGTGGTTTGGTAGCAGTGGGACTGTGCCATTTTATTTGTCAACCTTGGGCTTGTTAGCCTCAGCAGCTACTAGCTGCCTGAGTGAAGAGATGTCTCTAGCTTCAGTGGGCCAGGAGCAAGAGGCAGATCTAAAGCCAAAAGGGTGAGGAGCTTTCACCCAGTCCCTAGAGCCTGACACATTGAACTTGGACTTAAAGCCTCCAGAACTGTAAGAGAATAAACTCCTGTTTGTTCAAGTATCCCATTTGTGGTATATTCCTGTCAGAGTGGCACAAGGTAACCAGAACAGATAAAATGAACTGCTCTAAACTCAGGGGAAAACCTATAAATCACAGGGTAACCTCAAAGAAAAGTGATAAACCTTCACATCCCAATAAAAAAAGGACAAGTACAAATATTTAGCAAATACTAAAACAACAGCAATGAAGGAATGATTAACACAATTCATAAGCAAAATGAGCTCAGCATAGAAAATTATATGGAACAAAGAAACCAGGAACATAATGAAAAAACACATAACTAAAAGACAGCAACAAATTCATACTTGTTGATAATTGCACTGAATGTAAATGGATTAAATGTACCACTCAAGAGACGGAGAGTTGCAGACTGGATAAGAAAACATAATCCATCAATATGCTGGGTACAAGAGACACACCTTATAGACAAAGACAAAAATAGACTAAAAACCAAAGGTTGGAAAAAGATGTATCAAGCAAATGGCAACCAAAAAATAACAGGAGTGGCAATATTAATATCTGATCAAATTGACTTTAAGACAAAAGCTAATATAAGAGACAAGAAAGGACATTATATAATGATTAAAGGATCAATCAAACAAGAAGATATAACCATAATAAATGTCTGTGGACCCAATGAGTGAGCCCCAAAATACATAATCAGACTTTAACAGAATTGAAAAGACAAATAGATGACTTCACAGTCATAGTGTTGTTGTTGTTGTTATGTGCCATCAAGTCGGCCCCGACTCATAGCGATCCCTCCTTGGGTTTCCGAGACAGTATCACTACGGAAGTAGGATTGCCCAACCTTCCTTCCAAAGTGTGGCTGGTGGGTTTGAACCGCCAGCCTTCTGGTTAGCAGTCAAGTGCTTTTAGCCACTATGCTACCAGAGCTCCTCACAGTCATAGTAGGAGACTTTAATAGAGCACTTTTGATAAAAGATAGAACAACTGGAAAGAAACTCCACAAAGACACAGAAGAACTAAACATTACAATCCACTAACTTGACCTTATAGACATCTACAAAGTACTGCATCAGAATTTGCAGCAACAGGGAGCCAGGTAAGGGGAGGGACCCGGCCCCCAACCTCGTGAGGCAGGAAAGTTGGGGGAAAGGAAAGCTGGGCCAGGGGGAGGACAGAGCGAGCAGCAGCAGGGATCTAGTCAAGGCAAAGGCAGAGAAGTTTTGAACAGCTAAGAAAGACGAACTTGTCTGTCAGTTTGTTGTACTGTGGTGGCTTGCATGTTGCTGTAAGGCTTGAGGCTGTGTCACTGGCGTTTCAAACACCAGCAGGGTTGCACATGGTGCACAGGTTTCAACTGACCTTACAGACTGAGACAGTCTAGGAAGAAGGAAAAGGCCATTCACTTCTCAAAGAATTGGCCAGGGAAAACCTTACAAATAGCAGAGAAACACTGTCTGATACATTACTGTGCAACTTCATGAATAGCCTGGAAATATTGTCTGACACAGTGCAGGAGGACAAGGCCCTTAGGTTGGAAGGCTCTCAAAATACAACTGGGAAAGAGCTACATCATTCAAGTAGAACCAACCTTAATGATATGGATAAAGTAAAGCTTTAGAAACCTCCATTTGCTGACTTGATATGACTCAAATTGAGGAGAAAGAGCTGCAAACATCCATTAACAATTGGAACATGAAATGCATGAAGTATGAATCTAGGAAAATTGGAAGTTGTCAAAAATGAAATGGAATGCACACAGATTGATATCCTAGGCATTAGTAAGCTGAAATGGACTGGTTTTGACCATTTTGAATCAGACAACCATATGACCTACTATGCTGGAAATGACAATTTGAAGAGGAATCGTGTGGCATTCATCATCACAAAGGATGTTTCAAGATCTGTCATGAACTACAATGCAGTCAGTGATAAAATAATATCCATATGCCTACAAGAAGGACCAGTTAAAACTAATATTATTCAAATTTATGAATCAACCACTAAAGACAAAGAAAAGGAAATTGAAGATTTAATCAACTTGTGAAGTCTGAAATTGACAGAACATGCAATCATGATGTGTTAATTATCACTGGTGATTGGAATGCAAAAGTTGGAAACAAAGAAAAATCACCAGTAGGCAAGATTTGGCCTTGGTGAGAGAAATAATGCTGGAGAGCACATGATAGAATTTTGCAAGACCAATGACTTATTCATTACAAATACCTTTTTTTGACAACACAAATGGAGGCTGTACATGTGGACTTCACCAGATGGAGTACACAGGAATCAGATTGACTATATCTGTGGCAAGAGCTGATGGAGAACTCAATATCTTCAGCCAAAATAAGGCCAGGAGCTGATTGTGGAACAGACCATCAACTGCTCATATGAAAGTTCAACTTGAAGTTGAAGACAATTAAAACAAGTCCATGAGAGCCAAAATATGACCTTGATTGTATCCCTCCTGAATTTAGAGACCATCTAAAAAGCAGATTTGATGCATTGAACACCAGTGACCGAAAACCAGAAGAATTGTGGGATGACATCAAGAACATCATCCATAAAGAAAGCAAGAGGTCATTACAAAGATGAGAAAAGAAGAAAAGACCAAAATGGATGTCAGAAAAGACTCTGAAACTTGCCCTTGAGTGGAGGGCGGCTAAAGCAAATGGAAGAAATGACAAGATAAAAGAGCTGAACAGAAGATTTCAAAGAGCAGCTTAGCAGACAAAGCCAATTACTATAATGAAATGTGCAAAGACCTGGAGTTAGAAAACCAAAATAGAAGAACACACTTGGCATTTCTCAAGCTGAAAGAACTGAGGAAAAAATTTAAGCCTCAAGTTGTAATATTGAAAGAGTCTATGGGCAAAATATTGAATGATGCAGGAAGCATCAAAAGAAGATGGACGGAATACACAGTCACTGTACCAAAAAGCACTGGGATGTTCATCCATTTCAGGAGGTGACATATGATCAAGAATCAATGGTATAGAAGGCAGAAGTCAAAGCTGCACTGTAAGAATTGGTGAAGAATAAGGCTCCAGGAATTGACAGAATACTCATTGAGATGTTTCAACAAATGAATGTCCTACTGAAGGCACTCACTTAGTTATGCCAAGAGATTTGGAAGACAGCTACCTGGCCAACTGACTGGAAGAGATCCATATTTGTACCCATTTCAAAGAAAAGTGATCCCACAGAATGTGGAAATTATAGAACAATATCATTAATTTCACTCACCAGTAAAATCTTACTGAAGATAATTCAAAAACAGTTACAACACTCTATTGACAGAGAACTTCCACAGGTGCAAGCTGGATTCAGAAGAGGACATGGAACAAGGGATATCATTGCTGATGTCAGATAGATCTTGGCTCAAAACAAAGAATACCAGAAAGATGTTTGCTTGTGTTTCATTGATTATGCAAAAGCATTTTATTGTGTGGATCATATAACAAACTCTGGATAACATTGAGAAGAATGGGAATTCCAGAACTTAATTGTACTCATGAGGAACCTATACACAGACCAGAAGGCTGTCATTTGAACAGAACTGGAGGACACTGCATGGTTTAAAAATCAAGAAGGAAGTGTGTCAGGGTTGTATCCTTTCACCATATTCATTCAATCTATATGCTGAACAAATAATCTGAGAAGCGGGACTATATGAAAAAGAATGCGGCATCAAGATTAAAAGAAGAATCATTAACAACACTGACAACACAACTTTGCTTGCTGAAAGTGAGGATGATGTGAAGCATTTATTGATGAAGTTTGAAGAATACAGTCTGCAGTATGGATTACATCTCAATATAAAGAAAACAAAAGTCCTCACAAATGAACCTACAGGCAGCATCACGATAAGTGGAGAAAAGATTGAAGTTGTCAAAGACTTCACATTGCTTGGTTCTACAACTGATGCCAATGGAGGTAACAGTCAGGACATCAGGCAACATATAGCAATGGGCAAGTCAGCTGCAAAGAACCTCTTTCAAGGGCTGAAGACTAAAGATGTCTCCTAGAGGACTAAGGTGCACCTGACACTAGCCATGATATTTTCAATTGCCTCATATGCATGTGAGAGCTGGACAATATATAAGGAAGACTGAAGAAGAATTGATGCCTTTGACTTCTGGCAAAGAATGCTGAAAGTACCATGGACTGCTAAAAGAACTAACAAATCTGTCCTGGAGGAAGTAGAGCTAGAATGTTCCTTGGAAGCGAGAATGGCCAGACTTTGTCTCACCTACTTTGGTCATGTTATCAGAAGGGACCATTCCCTGGAGAAGGATGTCATGCTTGGTAAGGTGGAGGGTTGATGAAAGAGGGGAAGGCCCTCAACAAGATAAACTGACACAGTGGCTGCAGCTATCAGCTCAAGTATAGCAGGGATCGCAGAGCTGGTGTGGGACCGGGCAGTGTTTCATTCTGTTGTGCATAGGGTCACCATGAGTTGGAGATGACTCAACAGCACCTAACAACAACAACACAGAGTACTTCACCTAACTACAGTACATTCTTTTCAAGTAAACATGGAACATTCTCCAGGATAGACCATATGTTAGGCTATAAAGCAAGCGTTAATAAATTTAAAAACATTGAAATACTGTAAATCATCTTCTCTGATCACAATGCTATAAAATTAGAAATCAACTATAGGAAGATCAATGGGGAAAGAACAAACACATGGAAATTGGACAACATCCTCCTTAAGAAGGACTGGGTAGTAGAAGATATAAAAAATGAAATTCAAAAATTCCTTATATCAATGAGGATGAAAATACAACATATCAAAATCTTTGAGACATAGCAAAAGCAGTGATCAGAGGCCAATTTATAGTAATAAATGTACACATCAAAAAAAGAAGAAAGAACCGAAATCAACCCTTAAACCAACAACTCCAACAATGAGAAAAAGAACAGCAAGAAAAGCCTACAGTCACCAGAAGAAAGGAAATAATAAAGATTCAAGAAGAAATAAATAAAACAGAAAACATAAAGACAATAGAAAAAATCAAGACTAGAAGCTGGTTTTTTTAAAAAATCAATAAAATTGACAAACCACTGGCAAATTTAACAAAGGAAGAGAGGGAGAGAATACAAATAACATGAATAAGAAACAAATTGGGCTACCTCACAACAGAATCAACTGAAATAAGAAAGATAATATCAGGATACTATGAAGAACTGTACACCAACAAATTTGAAAATCTAGAAGAAATGGACAGATTTCTAGAAATAGACTACTTACCTAAACTAACACAGACTGAGGGGGAAAAGTTGAACAGACCCATAACAAAAAGTGAAATTGAACAGGTCATAAAAAATTACCAACAACAAAAAAAGTCTGGCCCAGATGGTTTCATTGGAGAATGCTACCAAAGGTTCAAACTAGAACAGACACCAATCCTACTCAAGCTATTCCAGAACATAGAAAAGGACATAATCTTCCAAAATTCACTTTATGAAGCAAGCATAACCTTGATACCAAAACCAGGCAAAGACATCACTAAAGAGGAAAACCACAGACCAATATCCCTCATTGAATATAGATTGCAAAAATCGTCAGCAAAATCCTAGTCAATAGGCTCCAACGACATATCAAAAAAATAATACATTATGACCAAGTGAGGTTCATATCAGGTATGCAAGGATGGTTCAACATTAGAAAAATAATCAATGCAATCCACTACTTAAATAAATCAAAGGAAAAGAACTACATGATCATATAAATTGATGCAGAAAAAGCATTTGATAAAAGCCAATACCCATTATTGATCAAAACTCTCACCAAAATAGGAATAGAAGGGATAGTCCTCAAATAAATGGCATATATGCAAAACCAACAGCCAACATTATTCTCAATCGAGAGAAACTGAAACCATTCCCCCTGAGAACAGGAACCAGACAAGGATGTCCTCTATCACCACTTCTACTCAAAATTGTATTGGAAGTCCTACCCTGGACAATAAGGCAAGACAGAGAAATCACATCCAAATTGGTAAGGAAAAAGTCAAATGAACGCTATTTGGTGATGATGTGATCCTATACCTAGAAAATCCAAGAGACTCAGTAAAAACTCCACTGGAACTAATTGAGCGATTTAGCAAAGTGGCAGGATACAAGATTAACATCCAAAAATCAGTTAGATTCCTCTACACCAACAAAGAGATTGCTGAAACAGAAATAAGGAAATCAATACCATTTACAACAGAGCTCTGGTAGCATAGTGGCTAAGGCACTTGACTGCTAACCAGAAGGCTGGCATTTCAAACCCACCAGCCACTCCCCGGAAGGAAGAGGGGGCAATCTACTTCCATAGTGATACTGCCTCGGAAACCCAAGGAGGGGTCGCTATGAGTGGGGTCCGACTCGATGGCACATAACAACAACAACAACAACAACACCTGTGGTAGTTAAGTTTGTGTGTCAGTTTGGCTGGACCTGGTTGAGTGACTGGGCAGCTGGTGGTAGTTATTGCCCATGATGAGACATGCAACAGCTCCATGGTGGGATCTACCACAAGCAGCTGAGTAGGTGCTTTAGGGTTGTGGTCTGCTTCCCATATATAAGAAGCAGCTTTGGGAATGGTCTCTAGTTTATGACACACTTGAACCCTGCATGTAGCTGTGTCATTGTTCAGCAGCCTGCCATGCTCTGCTGACCTTGGGACTTCCAATGAACTTGAATTAATGGCCTGCCATGTAGTTTGGTAACATCAGGACTATGCCTTTTTAACCTATGTCAACCTCGGGCTTGTCAGTTTCAGCAGCCAGCAGCTGTCTGAGTGAAGAAAAGCCTCTAGCTTCAGTGGGCTAAGAGCAAGAGGCAGAGCTGAAGCCCAAGGTTCAGAGGTTTTCACCCAGCCCCTAGAGCCTGGTACTTTTAATTCGGACTTAAAGCCTCCAAACTGTTAGAAAACAAGCTCCTGTTTGTTCAAGCCATCCCATTGGTGGTATATTCTTATCTGAGTGGCACTAGGTAACTGAAACACTACCAAAAAAATAAAATACTTGGGAGTAAATCTTATCAGGAGCACAAAAGACCTGTACAAAGAAAACTACAAAAGATTACTTCCAGAAACCATAAGAGAGCTACATAAATGGAAGAACATACCATGCTCATGGACAGGAAGATTGCACATTGTGAAAATCTCAATTCTACCCAAAGCAGTCTATACATGCAATGCCATCCCAATCCAGAGCCTATCAAAATTCTTTAAGGACATGGAAAAGCCAATCACTAACTTTATATGAAAAGGAAAGAGACCTCAGATAAGCAAAGTACTATCGAAGAAGAAGAACAAAGAGCAAGGTCTCACACTGCCAGATCTCAAAACCTACTCTACAGCCACAGTAGTCAAAACTGCCTGGTATTGATACAGTGACAGACACATGGACCAATGGAATATATTGAGAACCCAGAAATAGATCTATCACCCTATAATCAGCTGGTTTTTGACAAAGGCCAGAATCCATTAAATGGGGAAGAGAATGTTTGTTTAATAAATGGTGCTGGCAAAACTGGATATCCATTTGCAGAAAAATGAAACAAAATCTGTACCTCACACCATACACAAAAACTAACTCCAGATGGATCAAAAACTTAAATGTGAAACCTAAATCTATAAAGTTCCTCAAGGAAAAAATAGAGGCAAATTTAGGGGCCCTAATATATGGCATAAATAGACTATCAAGCATAACCCAAAATGCACAAACAGCAGAAGAGAAACCAGATGAATGGGACCTTCTAAAAATTAAATTTTTATGTGCTTCCAAAGACTTCTCCAAAAGAGTCAAAAGAGAACCTACAGATTGGGAAAAAACATTTGGCAATGACATAACTCACAAGGGGCTTATCTCTAAAATTTATAGAAAACTTCAACACTTCAACAACAAAAGGACAAATAATCCAATTCAAAAATGAGCAGACGACATGAATAGACATGAATAGAGGATATTCAGGCAGCCAACAAACACATGAAGAAATGTTCATGATCATTAGCCAGTAGCACACACGCTGCCGTTGAGTCCGATCCAACTTACAGGGACCCCTCCCTGGGTTTCCGAGGTGGTATCACTACAAAAATAGATTACCCAACCTTCCTTCTGAGGACTGGCTGGTGGGTTTGAACCACCAGCCTTCTGATTAGCAGTCAAATGCCTTAGGCAGTAGCCATTAGAGAGATACAAATAAAAACAACAAGATACCATCTTGCCCCAGTGCTAGTAACAAAGTTCAACAAGACAGAAAATGACAAATGCTAGTGAGGATATGGAGAGATTGGGACTCTCACACACTGCTGGTGGGACTGTTAAATGATACAACCACTATGGAAAGCAGTATGGTGATTCCTTAAAAAGTTGGAATGAAAAATACCATTTGATCCAGCAATCCTATTACTAGGTATATATCCTAAAGAAGTGAGAGCCAGGACAAGAACAGATATATGCACACCCATGTTCATGGCAGCACTGTTTACAATAGCCACAAGATAGAAATAACCTATGTGCCTATCAACAGATGAATGAATAACCAAACTAAGGTACATACATATAATGGAATACTAAGCAACCCTAAAGAATAACATAGAATCTGCAAAACACCTCTTAACATGGATTAACTTGGAGGATGTTATGCTGAGTGAAATAAGTCAATCGTAGAAGGAAAAATATTGCATTAGTCCATTATTGTAAAAAGTCAAGGAAAAGTTTATATACAGAAGGAAATTTTCTTTGTTGGTTACCAGTGGTAGAAGGGGAGGGGAGGGAACACTGCTAGATAGGAAGAGACAAGTATTGATTTGGGTGAAGGGAAAGGCAATGTACCAAATGTGAGTGATCAACGTGGTGACATTGAGAAAGAGGAAGTCATAGAGAGATGCATGGGAGGTACAAACAACAAAGATGAACCCTTTTGCACATACAGTACTGCATTGTCAGTGATGGCAAACATTGATCTACAGGTAGATAGATGGGTGGAAAGGCTGAATGATTAGGTGTGTCTATGCAGGGGAAGTATGCCCATGACCATGTATACAGTTAGCAGACAATGTTTCTACGAGTGTATTTGTATGTTCTGTAAGAATTCCCAGGTACATAGTAAAGCTGGGAAGCTCTGGTGGCATAGTGCCTAAGGCATTTGACTGCTAACCAGACAAAGGACAAGGTTGTACTCACTTCTTGGCCACAGCCAGCTACCTGGAGGGAGCAATTAGTTGGACCTATGGGCTTGGGACCATGGTCACAGGGGACATGAAGCTCGATTGACATAACATACTACACAAAAACATTGATCCACATCTTACTTTGGCAAGTAGTGACTGTGATCTTAAAAGCTTGCTGACAGCCATTTACATGCAACAATGGGTTCTCCCTGTCCAGAACAAAGAATAATGAAGAAAACCAAAGATGCATGAAGACAATTAGTCCAAGGGACTGGTACAGCATGCCATTCTCAGCCTATGTAACTATGAGACCAGAAACTAAATGGTCCCTGGCTACCACTGTCAACCACTTGGAGGGGGATCTATGTAGGATATCCTGGATAAAGTAGGTGAACAATGTGGAATAAAACTCAAAATCATTAAAAAGAAAAAGAAAAAAAAAAAAAGGACCAGGTTTGCTGGTCTGATAGAGCCTGGTAGAAGCTCTGAGACTATGGTCCTTAGCTGCCCTTCAAGTCTGGAATTGAATCCTCTCCTGTGGCTTCTAGCCAAACAAAAGACAGGCATATGTGCTGAACATTTACATTAGGTAGATACACTCCTTGGAGAGATCAGTCATTGGCAAATGGAAGGGCTGTGTATGCACAGGGAGACAACTTGGGGGGCAGGAGTGTGTGGGAGGGAAGGACACAGGGAAGAGGTAACTATGGGGAGGAAGTGGGAAGAGAGCTGTTGCATTGCAGGAAATTGCAGTCAATGTCATGAGACAAAGTGTATGTGAACTGCTGTATGGAAGATGAATTTGCTCTGTAAACTTTCACCCAAATCACAATAAAAAAATTTTTTAGATAGAATAAAATAGTAGAGTTTCTTGAAAAGTTAAACACAAAATCACTGTATGACCCAGCAATGCCACTCCTACGTATATTCCCAAAAGACTTGAAAGCAGGGCCTGTACACCAATATTTATTTCAGTATTATTCACAATAGCCAAAAGTTAGAAACAACCCAAGTGTCCATCAATAGATAAATGGGTAAACCAAATATTCTCTATTCTTACCATGGAGTATTATTCAACAATGAAAAGGAATGAAATCCTGATACATGCTACAACATAGATGAACCTTGAAGATATTATGTTAAGTGAATTAAGCTCAGAGACAAAAGAACAAAAATTGGATGATTCCACTTATATGAACTTTACAGAATAGGCATTATAGAGACAGAAAACAAATTAGATATAATCAGGGGCTGGGTGAAGGTGGGGATGAGGGGTTATTGCTAAGTTGGTATAGAGTTTCTGTTTGGGGTGACAAAAAATTTAGGAAACAGTGAGTAATGGTTGCAAAACCTTGTGAATATAATTAATGTCACTGAAATGTACAGTTAAAAATATTAAAATGGTAAATTTCATGTGATAATATTTTACCACAATAATTTGTTTTAACTTTTTATTGTAATTTGGGTGAAAGTTTACAGAGCAAATTGGATGAAAGCTTACAGAGAAAATAAGGTGAAAGTTTACAGGGCAAATTGGTTTTCCATTCAACAATTCAATTCATACATATTTTGTTTTGTAACATTGATTGTAATCCTCACAATGTAACAGCACTCTTCTCACTTCCTCTCTGTGTTTACTGTTCTCATTTGTCCTTCTTTCCTATCCTTTCCTGACTTCTCAGCTTTATCCCTAGGCAAATGCTGCCCTTCTGATCTCATAGGGTTGATTGTTCAATGGAGTGTGTCCCTCCCCAGTGTTATTGTTCATCTTACAGGCCGATCTGTTTTTTGGCTGAAAGTTGAAGCACTGAGGTTAGTTCCAAGCCTGAAGGGTGTCTAAGGACCATAGTCTCAGAGATTCCACCAGGTTTTAACAGACCAAGACATTATTATTATTATTATTATCATTACTATTATTATCTTGAGTTTTGTTTTACATTTTTCCCCCACTCTATCTAGGATCTCCTAATGTGACCCCTACCAGAGAAGTCAGTAGTGGTAACTGGGCACTATCTAGTTCTTCTGATCTTAGGGTCCTGGAGGCTGGTGTTCATGTGGCCCATTAGTCCTTTGGACTAATTGTTTTCTTGACTCTTTTTTATTTTCTTTGCTCTTCTTTGCTCCAGAAGAGGAGAGACCAATAGTTGCACATTAGATGGCTACTCATAAGCTTATAAGATCCCAGTCGCTACTCACCAAAGTAGGATATAGAGCACTTTTTTGTGGACTATACCAGTTGACCTTAATGTCCCCCAAGACTATGGTCTTGAGCCCCCAGGCCCAGTGACTCATTACCTCAAGATGTTTGGTTACAGCTAAGAAGTTTTCATAACTTAGATCCCTGTGTAGTCTGCTCTATTCATGGATATATTCGCAGCACCAATAGATACACATATAGAAATATTCTCTGTCAGACCTATATGCTTTCATGGGTGTAGTCCCATCCTTCTTCTCACATCTGTTCAGCTTGCAGATCTATCTGCATATATTCACTCATAAATTATTGTTATTACTGTTATTGCAGAATTGTGTATGTAATAATACTTACTTTTGTTGCCTTTAACTCTGTGGTCCTCCTCCTAGTGTCTTCCTTTGCCCTAATCATTTGTGCTGACCTCCCCTTTACTGTATATTTTCTTTCCCTTTACCCAAGTTAGTATGTGTCTACGTCTAGTTAATGATGTAACCTCCCTTCCCTCCTACCCCTGGTATTCTTCAAAGGATGTTTCTTTCTGTGTATAAACCTTTTCTTGATTTTTTACAGTAGTGCTTTTGTCCTTTTGTGATTGATTAATTTCACTCAGCATAATGACTTCTAGGTTCATCTAAGTTATGAGATGTTTAGCAGATTCATCATTATTGTTTAACGTTATATAGTGTATGTTTACCATAGTTTGTTTATCCATTGTTGGGTATTTAGGTTGTTTCCAGTTTGTTTGGTTTTTTGTTGTTGGTTTTTTTTTTTTTTTTTTGCTATTGTGCGTAATGCTGCTGTGAACATGGTTATGCATGTATCTGTTCATGTCACAGCTCTTATTTCTGTAGGATATATACCTAGCAGTGGAATTTCTAGATCACATGGTATTTCTATTTCCAACATTTTAAAGCAGTGCCATACCATTGTCCACAGTGATTGTACCATTTTAAAGTCCCACCAGCAGGGTCTGAGGATTCCAGTCTCTCTCTTTATCCTCACCAGCATTTGTTGTTTTCTGTTTTTATGAATTGTGTTATTTATTCTGGGTTGAGATAATATTTCATTGTTGTTTTGATTTGAAAGGAAAGAAAAAGAGAAAAGAAAAGAAAAAAATATGTTTGTGCTCTTTTAAGATCTATCTGAATGGGATCAAATTGACAACAACAACTCCAAAGATTAGATGGGAAACTTAGAGGGCAATGAGTTTATGTTAACGTGGGAGGAATAACTCTGTAAAGGAGAGAGAGAATGGCTACACAGCCCAAAACAATGTAATCAATGTCACTGAATTGTACATGTAAAAATTGTTGAATTGGCGTATATTCTGCTGTGTATATTCTAACAACAAACAAAATAAATTGTTTAAAAAGAAGAAGAAGAAGAAAGAAATCCTTATGGAACACAGTTCTACTCTGACATGTTTTCCCATGAGTTGGAGTTGACTTCATGGCAACAATCATTTTTGTTGGTTATTATTGTCACACACACTCCTTCAATCAACTTTCCAGCCACATTGGACTACTTACTGTTTCTTTACCTGCCTTTAATTGCCCCTCCTGAATGCTTTTTCCCACCAGCTCTACATGGCTATGTGCTATCTGTCCTTTATAGTGCATTTCTAAATACTACCTGCTCCATGCCTCAGACTGATGGCAGCTCCTAACTGCCTGCTAGAAAAAACCTTGGCCAGCAAATGGAGTTCCTGAGTGGTACAAATGTTTAATGCATTCAGCTGCCAAATGAAAAGTTGTAGGTTTGAGTCCACCCAGAGACACCTCAGAAGTAAGGCTTGGTGATCTGCTTATAGTAAAATCAGCCATTGAAAACCCTAGAGATTACAATTCTAGTCTGATATATACGGGGTCATCATGAATTGAAATCAACTCCACAACAAATGGTGCTCCATAAAGATTTCCCTGATGCTTCTCAGCCAGAGTAACTTCCTCTCTCCTTGACATGGAAATAACATTTTATGTGCAGCCTTCTTGTGGAGTTTATAGCTTTCTATATTGTATTTGACATATATGGTATATGAATCAATCATTTTAGATATGTCGTACTATGTCTTAGAGGGTGAGTTTCTTGAGAATGGGAATCATTTCTTACTAATATGTGTCCTTCTCAGAGCATTTAGCATTGAGCTTTTCTCTTAGTGACAATCAATAAACATGAGTTAAATTAATTAATTAATATTTCTATTCACTCAGTTCACAACATCTGCTTGAAGGCAAAAGCCAGACAATGAGAAAGGTCATTGAGTAGCAGAGATTTCAATCTTCACGTCTCAATTCCTGTCACGGGCTACAGTAAATAAGGTGACACGAAGTTTATCTAGACATCAATGTGAATCTCCTCCCTGCTACCTCCATTACCTTGGCAACCATGGGGAAGCCATTAACTATTCTAGGTGTCAGTGCCCTCCCTGGTAAAAATAGGAAGTTGGGTTAGATGATATCTAAGGACCCTCTGGGAGCTCTGGTAGGATACTGCCTAAGGCACTTGACTGCTAACCAGAAGGCTGGCAGTTCAAACCCACCAGCACTCCTCAGAAGGAAGATGGGGCAATCTACTTCCATAGTGATACTGCTCAGAAACCCAAGGAGGGGTCGCTATGAGTTGGGTCTAACTCTACAGCACATAACAACAAGAACAACAAGGATCCTTCCACTCATAAAATCCTGTATCTCATACTTCAGAGAATATTTTGAGATTCAAAGACTGAGGTGTGAGGTGAGGGAGCTAAAGCAATGAAGCTGTTAATGGACCAAGTAGGAAGGCTTTGTCAGAAATGATCACCTGTGTATCAAGTTTGAGGTGAGAAAATAATGAGAAAATTTAAGTAAGGAGTGACGGGCTGATTAAATTTGAGGTCAGCCCTAGGGGCAATCCCATCAGGCCAAGAACAAGATCCAAGATGGAGGCTAAGGAACAGATGTGTACTAGTCAGGATATGCTGAAAACGAACAAGCCACTATAACAAATTAAAAACATCAGGTAGCTCAATAGAGAAAATTTAATGCAAGAATCTTGTCACGGAGGCGGGGCAAGATGGCGGACTAGGCAGAAGGATTGCACAGACCCTCTTCAACAAAGAAAAGGGAAACCAATTAAAACAGAAGATAATCTTGGACCCCTGAGCCTTGAAGGAAAGGATGCAGATTTGGACTAAACCCCAACTAGCAGAAGAATTTGCGTGAAAATACCA
>NW_006921599.1:9999155-10011508 GCF_000298275.1 Orycteropus afer afer
AGTGAATTTACTCTGTAAATCTTCACCCAGATCTTAAAAAAAAAAAAAAAGAATCTTGTCACAAAAATGTTGGAAGAGCTAAAAAAAAATAAAATAAGATGATGAGGCAACCCAGTGACTAGCAATGATAGAAAGCCACTACTATTTCTAGGGCTAAGGAAATTAAAGAGATAATGTTAACAGTGCCCAGGGCTGGGGTCACCCAGCAGAAGGGGTTGTCCTGCAAGATCTGGAACCACATATGAGACGCAGCTATTGCCAAATACACTATCCTATAAAGTGTTGTTTATATAGTCTTCATTACATACATATTTTTGTATATACTATACATACCAGTAAGGAACCCCAGTGATACAGTGGTTAAGTGCTCAGCTACTAACTGAAAGGTCAGAGAGTTTGAACTCACCAGCCACTCCAGGAAAGAAAGATGTGGCAGTTTGCTTCCATAAAGATTATAACTTTGAAAACCCTATGGAGCAATTCTACCCTGTCCTATAGAGTTCCAGAATCACTTTGACAGCAGTGGGTTTGATTTGGATTTATATATACCAATACTATAAACCATGTATACTGCACAGAAAGGGTAATTAAAACCTTTTAGGTTGATTTTTTTCTTTCTCTTCTTAGTATAACAGATTCTCATCTTCCATGCTGACTTTAGAACCTTCCTGTATGGAGAGATTCTGGTGCATATACATTGCAAATTCAATTGAGAAGTCCACAAAGATGTAGGAACAGAGAAGTAGAAATAGAATTTCATAGTCTACCAAAACAAGAGTATTGGTCTTAGCTTTAAAAAGAGAGAAGGGGGAAGTAGGGGGAACCTGCTGATAATAAGTTTAAAAATCAACCAACTACTGTCAAGTCAATTCTGCAATGCATGGTAACCTCATGTGTGTCAGAGTAGAACTGTGTTCTAGAGTTTTCAATGGCTAGTTTTTTGAAAGTAGATCACCAGGACTTTCTTCCAAGGTATCTCTTGCTGGACTCAAACCTCCAGGTTTTCAGTTAGCAGCCAAGCACATTAATTGTTTGCACCACCTAGGAGCTCTGATAATTCGTACAGCTGCAGGAAATATCCTTAGAGGCTATCCTCAGGATGCCCACATGATATGACTAAATTGGTCACTGTCCTTCCCATGCCTCAGCTATATCTCATCAAATGAGAGCAAAGTATCTGCCTCTTTTTATTGTCACAAAGAGTATATAGAGTTGAGATCTAGTTATTAGGTGTTATGAGTTGAATTGTGTCCCAAAAAAAGATATGTTGAAGTCCTAACCCCTGCACCAGTGAATATGACCTCATTTGGAGAAATAGGATTTTTCTTTTGTTATCAATTGAGCTAAAAGAGGTCATACAGGACTAGGGTGAGTCTTCTGAGTGATGTCTTATTGTAAGCGAGTGACATACAAGTGTTTTACCATGTGACAGAAGCAGATGTATCTATAAGCAGCAAATGAACCCCAAAGACTGCTGGCAGTCACCAGGAACTAGGAGAGAGACAGGGAACAGATTCTCCCTTAAAGTCCCCAGAAGGAATTGATATGACTGAAAGCCTAATTTGGACTCCTCACCCCTAGAACTGTGAGAAAATAAATCTCTGTCTGAATAGCCACTCTCTTTGTGGTACTTTATTATGGCAACCCAAGAAAATGGATTCTATGGACAGTAAGTAATGGATTCTCCAATGCTACAGGGTTTAACCCTCTGGAGAAGCCAAGAAGACAGCCAGGTTCTTAATTGGAATAGTCCATTCTGGTTCTGTTGACATCAAATAGGTGCAAAATTTGAGGCGTTAATGTACTTGATAGCGTGAGTGTCACTTTGAAGGAAAAACATCATCATGATGGTCTTACTTAGTCCAATGTATCAGGAGAAAGTTTCTCCCAACATTAATGCAAATCTGAAAGCCTTCATTTGATCTGCTTCAGCTTCTTAATCTCAACTGTGTCATGCCCAAAGTATATAAACAAACAACTGAACAGGGGAAATCTCATATGAACACCTGCATTCTGAAGAGCTGCCATTAGTAATAAGCCTTCCTGCTCTCACCCTCCCCTGAGCTCGGGCCCCCTGCTGCTTTTCTCAGTCCAGCTCTCTCTAACACGCCAGGTTAATGCTGAGAAGGAGCTTAAACCACAAAGGACCAAAAAGCAAATATTTTTGCCCAAAGCTAATGTAGCAAATTACATGCAAGATCTAAACTCCAAGAACCTTTTAAATGGTGCAAGCCTACACAAACACACGGCGTCTAGTTTGCCAAGACTTAAAAAGTAAATTAAATCTTAGTTAAGTCCCACCAGGGGATTTATAGAACCAGTTAAAAGAGTAGAGTTCTACTATTGGCAGGATCGCCGTTATACGTGGTCCCTCAAGTCAGTAATTTCTCTCATTGGGCTTCTGTTTGCCTGTCTAGGAAGCCAACATTCTGCCCTGTGTGCCTGGGCATGGTGAGAATACAGGCAGAGCTCCATGCAGGGAATGTGTCTATGGAAGATAAGGATACCAACTGTTGTTAGGTGCTGTCTTATTGATTTTGATTCAGTGTCCACATTTGACAAAGTAGAACTGTCCCACAGGATTTTCTTGCCTGTAATCTTTATGGAAGCAGATCACCAGGTCTTTCTCCCATAAAGCTGGTGGGTAGGTTTGAATAATCAGCTTTCTGGTTAGCAGCCAAGTGGTTAACCATTTGAACCACCAACACTCCTGGGAACAATACTGTCCTTCCCTGAGAAAGTTTCTGTAGTAGTTGCCAAAGGCTACTGTTAAAGTATCACAAACTAGGTGGCTAACAAGAACTGGCTGATAAGAACAAAAACTTATTGTCTCACTGTTCTGGAGGCCAAAAGTCCAAAATCAGGTGCCAGTTGTATTGATTCCTTCTGGGAATTGTTCTGTGCCTCTCTCCTAGCTTCGAATGACAGTTGGCAATCCTTAATGTTAGGGGTTGAATTATGTCTCCCAAAATATGTGTTGTAAATCCTAACCTCTATGATGTGGTTATAATCCCACTTAGGAATGGATTATCTTTGTTATGTTAATGAGGTAGATTAATGTAGGGTCTATTTTGAGTCAATGTCTTAAGATATAAGAGATTAAACTTAAACAAGTAAGTAGGACAGAGATGAAGGAAAGGAGATGCCAAGCCACATGAAGATCACCCAGGAGCAGAAGCTCAGAGATGAGGACTTTTCTCCAGAGCCAACAGAGAGAAAGCCTTCTCCTAGAGCTGGCACTCTGAATTCAGACTTCTAGCCTCCTACACTGTGAGATAGTAAATTTCTGTTTGTTAAAGCCATCCACTGTAGTGTTTCTGTCATAGCAGCTCCAGATAACTAAGACACTTGGCATTCTGGTTTGTAGATACATCACTCCAATCTCTGCCCCCACCTTCACATGGCCACGTTTTCTCTATGTCACTATGTCTGTATCTCTTCTGCTTCCTTGTAAAGACACTAACCAGATTAGATTAGGACTCACCTTAGGCCATTATGATCTCATGTTAATGTAACTGACAACCTCGTCAAAGAACTTATATTCAAATAAGGTCATGTTGACAGGTATCGAGGGTTAGAACTTCAGTACAGCTTTTTTGGGGACACCACTCAGTCTATGGCACTTCCTCATCATATTTTGTCTGCTTGCTTGCTTGTTTATCCTGTGCCATAGCATGATCAGAAAGTCATCCAGGATACCTTCTGCCAAATGCTTTGTTGCCCAAACTGAGACTGTCAAATATACGACCTACAAAGGGCATAAGTAGGAGTTGAAACCAAGCCCTCTTTATGCCTAGTATAGGGCTCCATCCATCTGAAGGAAACTGACTTTTCCTCATACATAGGAGCTATCCACCTTGGGGCACAGAAGGTGCACTGGCCTTTCTAATTCTCTTAAAAAAAAAAAAAAAAGTGGCTTTAGCACTAGCCCAAGCCAGGAAAGAGCACATCAGAGTTTATGTTATCTTGCAGAATATCAGATGAGGGAAACATTTACAAATCAAGCTCCTTTGGAGGGAGTCAGGGTCATGATGAATGTGATCAGAAGACTGGAAGCAAGCAGATATGTTGAACTGAGAGCCAGCTTTGCACCACAGCTATATTAGCAACATTCAACGAGATTCACCACGTCCTGCCCTTCACTTGCTGCTACATCCCCAAAAAGCAGTGCCTCTGGAACTGAGGCAGCTCATTGAGAGGAAATAAGTGCAGTAGAGAAACTTGGCCATGGCAGCCTTGCAAAAGGAAGCTTTGGAATTAATCAACTGCATCTGGCTTTGTTTTGCTCACACACTCAATTGGACACCAGACAGCAGTCGTGGTTATTTTTTGAGCACTTGGGGGAAAATGTATTTTTTCAAGGCAGTGTGCGCCATCAGTTCTGCATCATTTTCATTCCTGACTTGCTTTATGCTTCGATTTCACACTGTATTCCAACTAGAGATTTCTTCCTTGCTTATCAGTAGGGAGATGAGTTATTATAAATGATTGATCACAGTTTCACATAGCCTGTGGCTACAAAGGTCATCCTGAAAAATCATGCTAGTAGGCTCAACTGCCCTCCAAGTGCCTAGAGAGAACAACACAAAGAGGCCACCAAGACAAAGCCCAGTAATCTCATCTAGGTTCAAGTGCAAAAGGTCGGAATGGAGAAAATCTTGATGCCCAGTATATACTGGCCAGACACAGTCATCCCAGCAAAACTTCACACCTATCAACAAAGTATTTTTTAAGAAATTCCTATGGACTCTGAATGTTTCTGAGCTGGGGAGGATGTGAAGGAAAAGAAAGACAGAGGAAAGGTATTCCTCATTCTCCAACATAAACTGTGATCAGGAAAGTAGCATTTCAAAAGTATACTTGGTCTTAATTTCTTAATGCTGCTATAAGAGAAATACCATGAGTGGGTGGTTTAAAGGAATAGAAATTTATTTTCTCACAGTTTAGGAGGCTAGAAATCTGAATTCAGGGTGCTGGCTCTAGGGGAGAGCACTCTATCTCTACCAGCTCTGGGAGAAGGTCCTTATCGCTTTTCAGCTTCAGTTCCTTGGTTCATGGGCAATCTTCACATGGTATGGCATCTATCTTCCTCCATCTGTGCTTCCTTTCTTCTGTGCCTAATCTGTTCTTTTGTATCACAAAAATGATTGGCTTAATCAACAGACAAAATTATGAAAATGTCTTAGTCATAACCAAACACCTTGAGGGAATGAGTTGCAGGGTATGGAGGCTCAGGAGCATAGTCTCGGGGAACACTAAGGTTAATTGGCATAACATAGTCCACAAAGACAATTTTCTACTTCCTACTTCGGTGAGTGACAACTGGTTTCTTAAAAGCTTGTGGGCAGCCATTTAAGGAGCAACTATTGGTCTCTTCATGTCTGGAGAAAAGAAGAGTGAAAAAAATCAAACACACTGGAAAGTCTCCTTTCGACTAATGGAGAATGTGAACCCCAGCCTCCACAACTCTGAGACCAGAAAAACTAGATGGTGCCCAGCTACTACTCTTTACCACTCTGAAAGGGATCACAATAAGAGGTACTGGATAGAATGGGGGAAAATTTGGAACAAAACTCAAAATCATAAAAAAAGACCAGACTTACTGGTCTGATGACCAGTGAGTCAATTTCAACTCAAAATGGCCATATAGGACAGGGTAGAACTGGCCCACGGGGTTTCCAAGGCTGTATTCTTTATGGAGTCCTGGTGGTGCTATGGTTAAGGCATCAGAGTGCTAACCAAAAGGTTGGTGGTTTGAACCCACCAGCTGCTCTGTGGGAGAATGATAAGGCAATCTGATTCCATAAGGATTTACAGCCTTAGAAAACATATCGGGAAGTTCTACTCTTTCTTACAGGGTCACTGTGAGTTGGAATCAACTCAATGGCGGTGGCTTTTTTTAATCTTTACGGATGCAGATTGCCACATCTTTCTACCATGGAGCAGCTGGTGGGATAAAACTGCCAACCTTTCAGTTAACAGCCAGGCTCTTAGCCACTGCACCACCAAGGCGCCTCAGTCTTCTCTTGCTGTGCTTTAAAATGGCATAATTGGCAACTTGGCAAAAATATAAACTTACTTTTGGTACCAGGGCTCACCACTCCATTTTCTAAATCACAAATCTATGAATGAGGGGTAAGGAGGAGAATGGGGCAGGGCTGACAGCAAATTAAACTGCAACACATGAAGTTCTCCTTGAAGTGATAATTTAAAAATAACAATAGTCCCCTGTTGTTGGATCTTAATATTTATCTTCACAACAGCCCGAAAAGAAATTTACTGAAAACCAATGCTCACTGCAGCACTATTCATAATAGCCAAAACATGAAAACTACTTGTCTTAGTTATCTAGTGCTGCTATAAGAGAAATACCACAAGTATCCACAAGTGGATCGTTTGAAAAATAAATTTATTTTCTCACAATATAGAAGGCTGTTGTTGTTGTTGTTATGTGCCGTCGAGTCGGCCCAACTCATAGCGACCCCTCCTTGGGTTTCCGAGGTAGTATCACTACGGAAGTAGGATTGCCCAACCTTCCTTCCGAGGAGTGGCTGGTGGGTTTGAACCGCCAGCCTTCTGGTTAGCAGTCAAGTGCTTTAGCCACTATGCTACCAGAGCTCCTATATAGAAGGCTAGAAGTCTGAATTCAGGGTGCTGGGTCTCAGGGAAGGCTTTCTCTCTCTGTTGGCTCTGGCAAAAGGTCTTTGTCTCTTTGAGCTTCTGCTCCTGGGTGATCTTCATGTGGTTAGATATCTCTCTTCCCACATCTGTCCTCTGCTTACTTATTTAATCTCTTTTATAACTCACAAAAGAATGATTCAAGGCACACTCTACACTAATCTGCCTCATTTACATAAAAATGACAACTCATTTCCAAATGGGATTATAAACCACATAGAGATTATAACATTATAACTTCATGTTGTTGTTGTTATGTGCCGTCGAGTCAGACCCGACTCATAGCGACCCCTCCTTGGGGTGCCGAGGCAGTATCACTACAGAAGTAGATTGCCCAACCTTCCTTCCAAGGAGTGGCTGATGGGTTTGAACTGCCAGCCTTCTGGTTAGCAGTCAAGTGCCTGAGGCACTATGCTATCAGAGCTCCTTATAACCACATAGACTTTAGGATTTACAACAAATGCAATCCATAACACAACTTAAATGCCTATGGATAAATGAATGGAAAACAAAATATGGTATAACCATGCAATGGAATATTACTCTGTCATAAAGAAAAATGAAGTCCTAACACATGCTGTGGTGATTAAGTTTGTGTGTCAACTTGCCTAGGTCTGGCTGAGTGGCTGGGGAGCTGAATGTAATTATTCCCCATGGTGGGATTGGTAATTAACTCCAGGGTGGAATCTACTGTGAGCAGCTGAGTAGCTGCTTTGGGTATGTGGTCTGCTTCCCAAATATAAGACACAGCTTTGGGAATG
The DNA here is from genome assembly GCF_000298275.1 of Orycteropus afer afer. Classification (NCBI taxonomy): domain Eukaryota; kingdom Metazoa; phylum Chordata; class Mammalia; order Tubulidentata; family Orycteropodidae; genus Orycteropus; species Orycteropus afer. Next base: position 10,006,595 of record NW_006921599.1, read on the forward strand.
GTCTCTAGCTTATGGCACACTTGAACCCTGCATGTAGCCAAGTTGTTGTTCAGCAGCTTGCCATGCTCTGCCAATCCTGGAACTTTCAATGGACTTGATCAATGGCCTGCTGTGTTTGATAACACCAGGACTGTGCCATTTTACTTGTCGACCTTGGGCTTGTTAGCCTCAGCAGCCAGTAGCTACCTGAGTGAAGAGATGCCTCTAGCTTCAGTGGGCTGGGATCAACAGGCAGAGCTGAAGCCCAAGGTCAAGGGGCTTTCACCCAGCCCCTAGAGCCTGGCACTTTGAACTCGGACTTCTAGCCTCCCAAACTGTAAAAGAGTAAACTCCTGTTTGTTGAAGCCAAACTATTGGTGTTATATTTCTGTCAGAGTGGCACTAGGTAACTAATACACATGCCAGCATGGATGAATTTTGAAAACATTATGCTTCATAAAATAAGTCAGATGCAAAAAGACAAATATTGTATGAACCTACTTATAATGCGAAATATCTAGAATAGGTAAGTATATGAAGATCAAAGTTTATTAGTAGTCACCATGGGTGGAAGGGAGGAAGGGGAAAAGGGGAATTCAATGCTTAGGGAATACTGAGCTTCTGTTAAGTGTGATGGAAAAATTGGAAATGGATAATGGTGATGTTTTAACAACATGATGAGCAAAATTAATGTGGAATTACATGAGTGAAGAATGTTGAAAGGGCATATGTTTGTTACATATAGATTTACCACAATTAAAAAATAATAATAAGCTATTATTATTTCCTCTTTAGAGATGAGAAAACTGAGGATGAAAGATTGGCTAACTTCCCCAAGATCTCCTAATTAGGAAATGATGAAAGTGGGTTTCCAAACGAAGTCTAATCCCTGTTGCTGTTTCAACCTCGAAGACTTATCAAAAATGCTAACCGAAGATGTTCAACAGAAGTTTGAACAAAGAACAAAGGAATCAAAAGAAATTTGGAGGATGGTTTTTTTCTAAGATCTTCTAATCTGGTCATCTAATCACAGTCATATATTCATGTTACTGTTTATAACTGACTTTCATCATGTAAAGAAGTATCCCCCCCAAAAAAAAAATCACTTAATGCTCTGCTTTTTTCTTAAATAATATCCTTCCAGTATTCATAGTGCCTAAGGCACTTGACTGCTAACCAGAAGGCTGGAGGTTCAAACCCACCAGCCACTCCTCGGAAGGAAGGTTGGGCATTCCTACTTCCGTACTGATACTGCCTCGGAAACCCAAGGAGGGGTCGCTATGAGTTGGGGCCAACTCGATGGCAAATAACAACAACAAGTATTCATATTCTTCTTCCTTTCAGCTCATTGTCATGCCTGCCAACAAGGTCTTTCCAGGACCTCATCCACAGCTAGATTTGGCTCCACCTCCATACTGGTTCCTAACCCACCTGTCTCTCCTCCATTCCCCTAGCATCTTCCTCCAAGGACCTTGTACTCAGTTCTGTAACCACTGCCTTCATCAGCAAAAGAGCCTTCATCCTCTCAGTTCCCTCCCCCTTATCCTCTCATCCTCACCAATTTTCAATTCCAGCCTCGTGAATCACAAAACACAACTGGAAAAGTGCCCCAAACCCAGAGACCTGGCCCACCATCTACTTACACCATCCAACTACAGCTTGGCCTGGCAGGTGCTGAGTAATCCTGTTATTTGTCCCTCATCCACTCTTTGGCTTCTTTCCCCAGCATGACCATTGCAGGCCTTCTCGTAATGTCTTGGGATCCCTATCCTGGCTGAACACTCATTTCCTTCTTCACCAAGTAGTTGGGGACCTTATCAAGTAAGCTTTACCTTTAAGTCACCTTCACCTACCATACAGCCGTTTCTCTTGTCTCTTGCTCCTACTTCTTCCTCTTCTTTTGGCTAAGACCTCTTCCCCTTTAACACTGTTATACAAAGCCTGCCTCTGGATGTTTCCTCCCTCTTCTGAAGTCCTGAAGCATTCCTTATTTGTATCTTTCATTTGGTTTTTAAGGTTTGTTGCCAAGTATTCCTTAACGTCTCTATCTTTTGTATCTTCTAATATTTTAAGCTGTATAGACAACAGCCTGACTTACCTCTTTTTTTTAATGCACATATCCTATCTACCCAACCAGATTGGGTATCCTCCAATGCTCTGTCCTTTCTCATCTGCTGCTCTCCTTTTATTCTGACTCCTTTGGAGAGAGCTGATACACTTGCATAGTACCATATATGCCACTGGGATTCATGCCACCAAATCTCTGCTTATGCTGCCCATGCTCATAGAATCCTTTGCCCCTATCCTTACAATCTAAATTCCCACTAGTTTCTCAAGACATCTTTAAACTTCAATGGAGCCTTCCCCGGCAAAATACAAACTCACAATTATCTGTTCTTTCTCTGAATTTCGGAAGAACTCCTATCTCAACTGAACATTTCAATGTTTAAATATATTCTCTTGATTGTGTCTGTGAATGTGTGTGCCTCCTATTTCCCTAAATAGATTAGGAGTTTCCTGAAGACAGTAACGAAGTCTGCTGTTTTGTATCTCCCATCGTACCCAGCACAGTGTTAGGTATTCTGAAGGTGTTTATTAATTACTTTTTACTTATGTGTATTCCACATTTAAAAGTTAAAATACAGGGGCTCGGTCCAAGATGGCGGAATAGGCAGAAAGACAGCACAGACCCTCTTCAACAAAGAAAAGGGGAACCAATTAACACACACACAGCAGATAATCCTGGACCCCTGAACCTTGAAGGGAAGGATACAGAAGTGGACTAAACCCCAACTAGCAGAACAATTTGCATGAAAATACCAAAAAAGGAGAATATGGAGCTGCGGTCTAGCAGTGATCCCGGAGGCACAGACAGCTTGGAGATTCCAGAGTGCTGGTAGGACCTAAGAACTAACCTAAAAATCAGCCCTGCTAGCAAGGGACTGCACAGAGGACTGCTCTGGTAGTTGTGGAAAAAAAACGGAAAGCAGTGGTGAAGAGGAAGATGGGCTGAGCTATGGACTTTTGCCTGTCCGGAAGGTGCAGCCATTTTGAATGTTTACAAGCAGCTTGACCATTTTGGATATTTAAAGAGACAGTGCTTTCCCAGATTCCAAGAGCTTAAGAACAGGTTCTGCTTGCCAGTAACCCCAAGGACATGCTGGATGGACCTGCATGACTGAAAAAGTATGACATTCCTCTTGTTACTCTTATACCCCACACCTGCTTGGTGAATGGAGGTGTGGCAATCCCTGACTCCCACCCACCTTCTGGGCCCACAGGAACTCCATCCCAGTCTGTGTGCTCGGACGGAGCCTGGGTGCCCTGCCCTGTCCTCCACCGATTGTTTTATTTTATTTTTTCTTTTTCTCTTTCTTTTTTCTGGTGTTTAGTTTGCTTGTATTTGTCTGTTTTAAAACTACTATTATTATCAATACTTTTGTCCTTTTTGTTATTACTCTTTATTCTCCTCCCACCAACCCCCCCAGGTCCTAGTTTACAGCTTTTTTTTTTCCTTTTCCTTATTCCTGGTTGAAGAAAAAAAACTTAAATTTAAATTCTTTCTTATTTTCTCCCTTTTTCCTCATGGTTAACCCAGTTCCTTGTTTTTCTTTTTGCACTTTTGCCATTTTTGTCTTCATTACTCTCCTTCTCTTCTACCTTTTTTCTCTTAGTGCTCTATCCCCAGATATTGCAAGGTTATCTTGTTTTTTTCTTCCTTTTTCCCTTTTTTCTTTTTTTTTTTTTTTTGGTTACTGTCCTTGTGTAATTACATGGTGTATTTTTTGCCCATGTGCTTTTAGTTTTTTGATTGGTATTCAATTGTAATTTTTATCTAACTGAGTGGGAGACAGCAACGGTCTCCATAAGATACAACTACACCCACACCTCCTGCAACTTCACTTACTCAGTGAGAGCCACCACCTCCTTCTCCACCAACGGGCCAATGATAAAAAAAAAAAAAACAACCAAGAAGAGCCTGAATCTCCCTTGGATGCTCTTCACAAACACTTAACAGAGATCTAAATATAATACCATGATGCCTCGGAGACAACAGATCACCACAGTCCAGACAAAGAAGCAAGATAAAGTGGTAAAAACAAGGGAACAGGATACAGATCCAGGACACATCCCTGGGGAAGAAGCAGCATTGGAACTCTCTGAGAAGGAATTCAAAACAGTTATAATTAGGTATCTTCAAAGGACTGAGAGACAGACCAAAGAAAACACAGAAAAAACCTTAGAAGAATTTTGGAAGAAAATACAAGAACAAAATGACAAAATAAATGAAAAATTAGAAATAATTCTAAATCTACAGATAGAAATCCAGAAGATTAATACTAAATTGTCAGAAATAGATAACACATTGGAAGGGGAAAGGAATAGAATCGATGCAATGGAAAACAGAATTAATGACATTGAAGAAAAATACCTGAATACTTCTTTGGAAAGTAATCAATCAGAAAAAAAAAATCAAAGCAAAATGAAGAAAGCCTAAGGTTCATGTGGCATACCATCAAAAGGAATAACTTATGTGTCATTGGGATTCCAGAATAAGAAGGGGAAAATAAAACCACTGAGAAAATTGTCCAAGATTTGCTGGAGGAGAACTTCCCTGATATGATGAAAGAGGAGAATATATGCATTCAGGAAGTCCAACAAACCCCAAACAGGATAGACCCCAAAAGAAATCACCAAGACATATCATCAAACTCACCAAAACCAAGGACAAAGACAGAATCCTGAGAGCAGCACAGGAAAAACAAAACATTACCTACAAAGGAGAGCCAGGAAGAATAAGCTCTGATTTCTCAGCAGAGATCATGCAAGCGAAAAGGCAATGTTGTTGTTGTTAAGTGCCGTCGAGTCGTTTCCGACTCATAGCGACCCCATGCACAGCAGAACGAAACATTGCCCGATCCCGCACCAGCCCCA
>NW_006921599.1:10019783-10059577 GCF_000298275.1 Orycteropus afer afer
ATCAACTGAGGAATGGATAACCAAACTATGGTACATACACACAATGGAATACTATGCAACCCTAAAGAATAATGTAGAATCTGCAAAACACCACATAACGGGGATGAACTTGGAGGACATTATGCTGAGTGAAATAAGTCAATCACAAAAGGACAAATATTGTGTTAATCCATTATTGTAAAAGTCAAGGAAATGTTTATCTATGGAAGGACATTTTCTTTGTTGGTTACCAGGGGTGGGAGGGGAAGAGAGGGAACACAGATAGATAGAGATAAGTATTGATTTGGGTGAAGAGAAGGGCAATGTACCAAATGTGAGTGATCAATATAGTGGCATTGGAGAAGAGAAAGACAGAGAGGTACGTGGGAGGTACAGACAACAAAGATGAACCTTTTTGCACATATAGTACGGCATTGTCAGTGAAGACAAACATGGGTATATGGGTGGATAGATGGGTGGACAGGCTGAACAATTAGTTATGGCTATGAAGCGGGGAGTGTACCCAAGAACATGTTTAGGGTTGGCAAACAATAATCCTATAAGTTTATGTGTATGATCTGAATTCCCAGGTGTATAGAATATCTGAATTCCCAAATGTATAGGTTGTAGTCACTGCTTGGTCATAGCCAGCTACCCAGAAGGACCGAGTAGCTGAATCTGTGAGCTCAGGACCATAGTCACAGGGGACATCAAGCTCAATTGGCATAACATACTACACACAACATTGTTCCATCTCCTACTTTGGTGAGTAGTGACTGGGATCTTAAAAGCTTGCAAGCTGCCATCTAGATACAACGATCGGTCTCTCCTCATCCAAAGCAAAGAAGAATGAAGAAAACCAAAAATTCATGGAAACAATTAGTCCTAGAGACTGGTATACCATCCAGTCTACAGGCTATACAACTATGAGACCAGAAGAACTAGATGGTGCCCGGCTACTACTGTCAACCACTTGGAAGGGGATCTATGTAGGAGATCCTGAATAGAGAGGGAGAATAATGTGGAACAAACTCAAAATCCTTTGGAGAAAAAAAAATAAAAGGGAGGGGGGACCAGGTTTGTTGGTCCAATAGAGCATGGTGGAACCACTGAGACTATGGCCACTAGCTGCCCTTCAAGTCTGGAATTGAACCCATGCCTGTGGCTTCCAGCCAACAATAGACAGGCATATGAGTTGAACGTTTCTCTGAGATAGATACACTCCTTGGAGAGAGCAATCATGGGAGAAAGAAGGGCTGCTTATGCACAGAGAGAGAGCTCAGGGGGAAGGAGTGCATGGAGGGATGGACACAGGGAAGAGGTAACTATCAGGAGGAAGTAGGAAGGGAGATGTTGCATTGTGGTAAGTTGTGGTCAATGTCATGGACAAAGTGTATGTGAACTGCTGTATGGAAAGTGAATTTGCTCTTTAAATTTTCACCCAAATCACAATTAAAAAAAAAAAAGTTAAAATACAACTCTAATTTTCAGTTTCCAATACAGCACAGTAAACTCAGACTATAGTAGTTCGAAGAACCCAAACTGAAAATTCTAAACCTTTGGAAGGATGGATCTCAACCTTTGGAAGGATGGATCTCAACCTTTGAAAGGAAGGGTTTTATATGTTTTAGAGTCTCCCTTTACAGGGCACCAAGTTCAAGGACAGCGCAGACAGCACCCAATTCACAGTGTTGTCTTTTATAATTATCTGAGAGCAGAAACACCACACTTTGAAAGGGTATGTCTGGATCAAGAATACAGTCCTCATTTTCCAAAGTGAGAAGTTGCATGTAGCCAAGCAAAGCTGACCTGATGAAATCCAGTATGTTCAACTTCCTTTCAAATCAGCAGCCATAATTGCCACTAGCATTTACCATGGCACCAGTCACACCTGTGTTCTGGAGCCAAGAATAGTGGCCAGCTCAGCACCTTCTGAAACTCGGGTGGCTGAAATCCAAGGCAAACAAGACTGAACAGATGAATTCAGCAGTGAGAACCCAGCAGCTGCCATTGTAATCCAGGGAGTTTACCCACAATCCAGCAGGGCAGGGTGTAACCTGCAATGCTGCTGGATATTAGGGTTGATTCAACCTTCAGCACTGTGAAAATGGGTCTCAAGTAATTGCTAATGTCAAGAAATTCTTCTCTCATCTCTTCCTGGATTAAAAATTGTGTTAGCCTCTCTAGATAAGGAAATTAGCCCCCATATCAGAAGTGAGGTGTGGCAATCCACACAGCTGACCCACCCTCACAGTTTGTTCATAGATGAAAACAAGAGACCAATAACCAACATCCCCAGTCTCTTTCACTACGAATTAAGCTCATAGGACATGGTAGTCTTTTGGCTTGTTCTATAAAGTCTGCAGGGCAGTGTTCTAGCTCTCAATGTCAGTTCAAAAGCCTTTCAGTGTGGAAACTGAAAGTAAGGTTACCATAGATTCAGCAGCTTCTAAATGTTGCTACAGTTTTTTTAGGTCTAGCAACAGTAATTGAGAAAAAGGTGAGAAAAAATATTCTTGAAAAGTACATTACAAGTTCGTGCCAACTGTTGGTGCTGGCATTGCCATCTTGCTCTTCTTACATTCTACAGTAGGAAGCACCTACAGCCATTTTTCTATGAGGCCAGCAACATTTTTCAGATCCCATCATCACTCACAGGAACTGCAAGCAGACAGGAGACTAGCAAAGCACAAACCAGGAAGGAGCACATCCCATCTCCCTTTTCCAGCTATATCGTCTCCCACTATCACTCTCTACTGGCTGAGTCCAACAGGGAGCCAGCTGACAAAGGAGAAATGTGGTTATCACAGGTCTAGTCCTGGCAACATAAAATTGAGTGTTGAAGGATGGGTTTGGAGTGGAAAGCCTAAAATTTAAAATTTGACATCCTTTGAATGAGGCAATGTCTTAGTTATCTAGTGCTGCTACAACAGATATACCAAAAGTGGGTGGCTTTAAAAAACAGCGATTTATTTTCTCACAGTTTAGGAGGTTAGAAGGCTGGATTCAGGGTACTGACAGAAAAGGGAAGGCTCTCACTCTGTCAGTTCTGTGGGAAGGTGCTTGTCTCTTTTCAGCTTCTGTTTCTTGGTCCCTTCAAGATCTCCAAGTGGAGTGGCATCTATCTTCCATTATCTCTACTTGCTTGCTTGGTTGCTTCCTCCATCTGCTCTTTTACATCTCAAAAGAAATTGATTTAAGCCACATCCTACACTAATACTGCTTCATTAATATAACAAAGAAAACCCATCCCAAAATGAGATCATAACCACAAGTATAAACCAAAAACCAAACTAAATGCCCTTGAGTTGGATCCAACTCATAGCGACCCTTCCTTGGGTTTCCGAGGTGGTATCTCTACAGAAGTAGATTACCCAACCTTCCTTCCGAGGAGTGGCTGGTGGATTTGAACCACCAGGCTTCTGGTTAGCGTCAAATGCTTTAGGCACTACAGCACCAGAGCTCCCACAAGTAAAGGTGTTAGGATTTACAATTCGTATTTTGGAGGGACACAATTCAATCTATAATAGATAAGAAGGCACCAAAGGATTTTGAGCAGAAAGATGACATAAACTGACTCACTCTGACAGCTAAGTTGTGAAGAGGCAGTAGGAGGGCAATAGCAGTGGAGGTGGTAAGATCCTGACTATAGGTAGTCCTACTAGACTTGCTGATGCATTGGAAAGAAGAAAAGAATCAAGGGTGACTTCCATACTTTGGTCTGAGTAGTTAAGTGGAAACAAATGTACTGAGAGGCTGTGCTAGGCATTCATAACACTGCAAAAGGAGCACAGTTATGAAGGGATGAGGCAATCTGGAGCTGTGATTGGGAAGTGTGGTAGTTAAGTTTGTGTGTCAACTTGGCTGGGCCTGGTTAAGTGGCTGGGCAGCTAGATGTAGTATTCCCCATGATGAGACTGGTAATCAACTCCATGGTAGAATCTACTGTGAGTATCTGAGTAGCTGCCCTAGGGATGTGGTCTGCTTCCTGTATATAAGGAGAAGCCTTGGGGAATGGTCTGTAGCCTATGGCATACTTGAACCCTGCATGTAGTCATGTAGTTGTTTAGCAGCCTGCCATGCTCTGCAGACTTTGAGACTTACGATGAACTTGAATTAATAGCCTGCCATGTGGTTTGGTAACATTGGGACTGTGGCATTTTATTTGTTGACCTTGGGCTTGTTAGCCTCAGCAGCCAGTAGCTGCCTGAGTGAAGAGATGCCTCTAGCTTCAGTGGGCCAGGAACAAGAGACAGAGCTGAAGCCCAAGGTCGAGGGGCTTTCACCCAGCCCCTAGAGCCTGGTACTTTGAACTTGGACTGAAAACCTCCAAACTGTGAGAGAATAAACTCCTGTTTGTTAAAACCATCCCATTTGTGGTACATTCTTGTCAGAGCAGCACTAGGTAACCAGAACAGGCAGGTTAAGTGTGAAGTGCCTGTTAGAAATCTGCATAAACATGTCAGTGGGCAACTGGATAGCCAATTCTGCAGCTCAGAATAAGGTTGAAGTTAGAGATATACATTTAAGATTAATCTACCATATTGATGGATTTTAAAATCACATGATTGAATGATGGGATGTCATCGTAGCTCTGAATGCACAATGGTTAGGGATAGATCTCAAGTCAGATTGATTTAGATTTGAATCCAAATCTACTACCACTGGATATCTCCAGGCAAGTGTCTTCACTACTCTAAGTCTGATTCTCCCACCAGTAAAATGGGGATGAAGTAATATTAATTACTTTGTTCCTACATTAGAACTGAATATTGTAATGTAAGTAAAGCTCCTTTACTAGTGTCTGACATGCATTAGTAGACACAGGGAATTATTGTTATATATTATATTAGTAGTAGTCAAAGATAGCCAGAATCTAGAATATCCAGCTTGTATGATCCATAAGCATAGGGAACTGAATAATTCTCAAATGATGACTTATTAATGACAGAAGAAGATACAGTTTCCCCTTATACAAAGTAGGTTTATAAACTATGTCTTTGAAACAATATGGCTTTCTTTTTATTTTATTAACACATTTGAGTATCAAGGGGGTTTTTAAGTGGACCATTGCTCTAGACCTGTACCTATAATGGCCCTGTCTTTAGTTCTCAAGCTGGAGAATGGGGTAGTTGTCAAGCTTGTCCTCCTCAATGAGAAAAATAAGGACAAGGGAAGTCAAGATAGGAGCTTGAGTGCCTTCTGATGTGTATGAAGAGTAAACTGGAAGAACTGTTCATCTTACTTGTGACTAACTGGCCCGGAAATAAAAGGAGATGCCAGACAACCAATACTAATGAAAGGAAAAAAAGAAAAAAAGAGATCCACAAAAGGATTCTTAAGGAACATAGCAAATCCTTTACAAAACCAAGATAAAAACAGAATCCTTGCCGCAGGAAGAACTATTGAGACATCCATGTGTGCCTATCGTAAGCTGGATGAGCCATTCATGAGTCAGGAATTAGCCCAGCAACATGACAGTTTTGAGCTCCCACACACCCATCACCACTCACTCCAAATCTGTCTGGGAACACAGCCCCATCCTCCCATTAATTGCTCACCTCTCATTAAACATTTTCACATGAGGCAGGCATTTCTTTCCAAGAGCTCAACTGCAGGGTTATGTAAGGTTCTATGGTATTCCTGGCCCAAGTACTGAGACCAGCTGTCTGCACAGGGCACTCCCTTCCTAGGGGGTAGGTCAGTTCAGGAAACCAAACTGCAGATCACAAAGCTTAGAAAATATAGCAGCAGAGTGAAAGAACCTAGATGTTCTCTGAGGTGACTCTCCTCGGACTTAATAACACCTGCTTACTGGCCTTCTGGTCTGAAATATGAGCATATTCCCTCCAGGTCAATGTGATTGACTGACCAAATCTCTCCCCAAGGTCATTTTACTTAGTATCCAAAGCTATCAACACTACTCTTCTGCTTACCACAGCCTTTTCCCACACAATTTCCCAACACTTTCACGATGTGGAAAAACTAGACTGTCCAAAGATTATACCCCAAAGAGTCACTCCCTGATGCTAGGTGGGATCCATCTTGAATAGTAATTCTCAACCCTGGTTGCATTTTGGAAGCTCCAGGGGAGACTTTAAAAGTACTGATGACCAGGCTCCACCCCTGAACAAATGAATCAGACTCTCAGAGAAGGAGCCCAAGCATCAATTTTCATTTTGCATTTAAGTTTTTCAAGTGGTTTGACTGTGCAGCTGTGTTTCAGAACTCATGATTCTAGACTATAAATTTTCTCCATAATGAATTTCCTCCTGTAGGCTAAAACCATTGCTGATCTTTAAGTTTCTCTAAGAATGAATCATATGTAATAGTTGCCAAGATCATACATGATAGTTGACAACAGTCAAGAGGACCTCATTGAAACATCATTACTCAGCCTCAGCCTCAGCCTCAGCCTCCATGAAGCTAGGTCCCACCTAATATAAAAATCAGTTGCCATAAGTCAACTCTGACTCACAACAACCTCATGAATATCAGGGAAGTGTGTTCCATAGGTCTTCAATTGCTGACTTTTCAAGGATACTCTGGGTGGACTAGAACCTCCAACCTTTCAGCTGCACCATTCAAGGATTCCCCTATCTAAATACACAGACATACACACACAGAGAGAGAGAGAGAGAGAGAGAGAAAATAAAAAAGAAACCACAAACCAAACCTCATTGCCATTGAGTCGATTCCAACTCATAGTGACCCAACAGGACAGAGTAGAACTGCATCATAGGGTTTCCAAGGCTGTTAACTATTTAAGGAAGCAGACTGCCACATCTTTCTTCTGCAGAGTAGCTAATGGGTTTGAATTGCCAGTCTTTCAATTAGCAGCCAAGCACTGACAATTGCACAATCAGGGCCCCTCCATCTAACATATTTTCATTAAAATCTGAGCCACTGAGTGTTCTCTGAAGGAATCTCTACTAGAGTCAAAGTACTAGAAAAAGGCTCAAAAGTCATGAAAGACTCCAGGAAAAGAGAAAGACCCTGCTGCAAACCCTAATAGGCCAACACAAGAAAATGCCTTCACTCTGAAAGAATTCATCAGACAAAAGATCTTTTCATTTAACTTTTGCCTCATTCAGTTTTTTTTAATTATCCACAGCAATATCATCCTTCAGAAAACCCAAAAATACTTGCTCTTGACTTGATTCTAGCTAATGGTGACTCCATATGTATCAGAGTAGAACTACTCATAGGCTTTCCTAGGCTGTAATTTTTATGTGAGGACATTGCCAGGTCTTTTCTCTCATGGAGAAAAAAGGTTTGATCCATCAACCTTTCACTTAGAAGCCAAGCAGCTAACCATTGTGCTCCCAGGGCTCCTTAGCATCTTGCTAGGCATGGTCAAATGAGCTCTGCAAATGTAGGAAGAAATGGAGCAGAAGCAAGAAACTAGAGACAGAGCTTATGTGAATGGAGAGCCTCTCTTTCCAGCCAATGATTTGTTCAAAATAAACCATTAGCAGTGATCTGGCCACTGGACCGCTTTAAAAAAAAATGCCAAGATAGACATGCAACAAGCTTGTACATCTCTTTTCCTCTCGGTGCCTCTGTTCCTTGCCTGTAACACAAACACCATGAATTTGAACAATTGCACAATACTTGGGTGAAGGTGAACTGTTAGAGTTATAATTGTCCTCATTTTCAACATCTCAGCATTCATCCACATGTTTCCCCAGCACTTGCTTACCGTCCCTCCCCCTCTTTTTATTTTTTATTTTATTAGTTCCTGAAAACTTCTATTATCAATCACTGCATGGGGTAAATTTTCAAATCAGCAGTCAGGGTTTTTAAACTGCATGATTCCTGTTATAACCAAAAGGAGGCAGGTGACCAACACCAACACAGTCTCAGAAATTCCACTCCACAGCTTGCATCCTTAGTTTTCATTCATTTATTTTAATAGCATGTATCAATGCTGGGCTTCAGCAAAGCCTGCACAGAGGGTGGAGGGTGGGTCTTAGAGACTCAGAACTAAAAGACAGAAGGGAAGGAGAGGGGGTTTACAGAGTATTTTTCTTAGGCATTTTACCATCTCTGCAAGGAGTTATGGTGGCACAGTGGTTAAAGCACTGGGTTGCTAACCAAAAGGTTGGCAGTTCAAACCCATCAGCCACTCTGCAGGAGAAAGATGAGGCAGTCTGCTTCTATAAAGATGTATAGCCTCAGACACCTAGAGACAGTTCTGCTGTGTCCTAGAGGGTAGATTTGAGTTGGAATCAACTCAACGGCCCTGAGTATTTTTATTTATTTATTTATTTATTACTTTTGGATCAGAGCCTGCTGCACCAGGGAGTGATTCTTTCCCTATCATTTTTGTTTTCCTTTCTCCAGTCACTGCAGTGTCCCTATTGGATGCCTCCTCACCCATAGGCAAAGCCATTCCTATACAAAAGGCCCTGCAGCCACATTCCAGCACTCCAGAGCCTTCTCAGCTCTGCTGTCTGTCTGCCCTCCACTCTGGAAGCCCGGTTTTCCTTCCTGCACACTAGCCTCCTGCCCACTCTCTGGGCTTTCCTCTCACCCAGCCACATGGACTGAACATTCATTTACACTTGTATACTGCCTTTTGTATGACATCTATATGTTGAGTAGGACCTTCTTGTCCCTTGGAACTACCTCTACTCAAACACCCAATTCCAGGCCTCTGAATGTCCAAAGTCTTCCCTGCAATTTCAACCAACTTGAGGAATTTACTTTTCCATAACCCCCTGCTTCTGGTTCGCATATCATCCTATATTGATCCCCTCATGATATTTAACATCACTCCCACAAAATAACTAATATGCACTAAGGGGCTCTGGTGGCACAGCGTTTAAGGCATTCAGCTGTTAACCAAGTCAGCAGTTCGAACCCATCAGCTATTTCACAGAGGAAAGATGTGGCAATCTGCTTCTGTATGGATTTACAGCCTTGGAAACCCTAATGGGCAGTTCTACTCTGTCCTATAGTGTGGCTCTGAGTCAGAATCCACACCACTGCAGCAGGTTTGTTTTGAATAGAGAGGGGAGCAAGAGGAACAATTTACATATAACACAAATTAAATATTGCCAAATTCTTCTTCACTAGCCCATGACCAGCCCCTCCTCCAGCCCTTTTCTAATCAGCTTCCAGTCTCCCCTCCTCTCTAGGGAAAAAAAAACAAAACACCTCACTGCCATAGAACTGATTCCAACTCACAGCAACCTCCATTGGGTTTCTAAAGAAGTAAGTCTTTACAGAAGTAGAATGCCCCATCTACCTTCCATGGTGCAGCTGGTGGGTTTGAACTGCCAACCTTCTGGTTAGCAATGAATATTCCCTTAGAACTCAAGTCTTCTCCCCTCTGTTATGCAGAGCCATTCAGCTCAGGTTTACAGACACAAATGCTCAGCACAGACAAAGGCCTGTCTTTATCATGTCCCATGGCCTTTCTCTGAGGAATGGACTTATCTCAGATAATTCCTTATTCCAAAGTTACCATGGTCTGCCATGGTGCTGCCTCCACCACCTCAAATGACATGGTGACCAAATGCTGGCCAGTGGCCTCTGACAAGATGGACCATGAAAACTCTACCTAAGAGAAAACCTCTACACTGATCTGGTCCAATCAGATCTTCTCTCAGGAAGTTTAATTGTGAGGCAGCTGTCGGCAACAGCAATTAAAGCAGCTGGTATAGCAACAAGTAAACTGAGAGACAGCATAAGAAGAGATAGCGAAAAGGTAGAAACAACACAAGTGTCATCAATAGATGAATGGATAAACAAACTGTGATATATTCATTCATACATGGAATTTTACTTAGTCATAAAGAAAACTAAAGTTCTGACACATGCTACCACATAGATGAGACTTGAAAACATTATGTTAAATGAAATAAATCAGTCACAAAAGGAAATATCTAGAGTAGGCAAATGCATAGAGAGAAATGTAGATTAGTGGGTACCAGGGACTGGAAGTAGTAGACGGGAATGGGGAGTTATTGCTTAAATGAATACTGAGTTTTTGTTTGTGGTGATGAAAAACTTTTAGAAATGGATAGTGGTGATGGTTGCACAGCATAGTGAATGTAATTAATGGCTGAAATGGCAAATATTTTGTTAGACATCTATATGCCACAACAAATTTTAAAAAATGGTAAAAGAAGAGGCAGTAAGCAGAAGCCATGAGACACAGAAGGCACAAGTAAGTCAAAGTCATGAGGTACAGAGCAAGAGACTGGAAAAGTAGTAGTAATAGAAGCAGAAAAGAAGAGTGATGCCACAGAAGACCACTCAGGTACATTGCAGTGTAAGGAGGCACCATTTCCCCTGGGAATTGCCCCCTTTTCTCCCCGAGGCCTCAGTCATTCAACAGTAGAGATAGTGTATTTCAAGCTCATTCACCTACCTGTGTATGCATACAATAAATCTCCATGGCATCTAATAATGCTGAGGCCCTCTTTGCTCCTTCCAACCTAACCCTTCCCACCAAGGTCCCTGCTCTGTGCAAACTCCACTTGCCTCTATGGAAGTCCCCACCACTTCTCCCACCCCTTTACCCTTTAGGGCAGTGTTATATCTTATTGTTAACTGCTAAAGAGTCTGCAACTCATGGCAGGATAGTACCATTGTGATCTATAAGGTTTTCATTGCCTGATTTTCAGAAATAGGTCATGAGGCCTTTCTTATCTGTCTATCTGTCTTAGTTTGGAAGCTCCACTGAGACATGTTCAGCATCATAGCCACACACAAACCTCCACTGACCAATTGGTAGTGTCTGTACATAAGATGCACTGGCCAGAGTTGAACCCAGATCTCCCTGATGGAAGGTAAGAATTCTACCACTGAACCACCACTGCCCCTGGGCTATGCCCCACTTAGGTTCATATCCTCACGTTCACTGCCACTGGCACTTGTTGTTGTTGTTAGGTGCCGTTGAGTCATTTCCGACTCATAGTGACCCCATGCACAGCAGAACGAAACACTGCCCGATCCCACACCAGCTCCGTGATCCTTGCTATACTTGAGCCCATCATCGCAGCCATTGTGTCAATCCATCTCGTTGAAGGCCTCCTCCTCTTTCGTCGACCCTCCACCCTACCAAGCATGATATCCTTCTCCAGGGAATGGTCCCTTCTGACAACATGACCAAAGTAGGTGAGACGAAGTCTGGCCATTCTCATTTCTAAGGAGCATTTCGAGTGCACTTCCTCCAGGACCGATCTGTTAGTTCTTTTAGCAGCCCATGGTACTTTTCAGCATTCTTTGCCAGCACCACAACTCAAAAGCATCAACTCTTCTTCGGTCTTGCATATTCATTGTCCAGTTCTCACATGCATACGAGGCAATTGGAAATATCATGGCTTGTGTCAGGCACACCTTAGTCCTCAAGGAGGCATCCTTGCTCCTCAGCACTTGAAACAGATCCTTCGCGGTTGACCTTCCCAGTGTACACGTCATCTAATGTCCTGACTGTTGCTTCCATTGGCATCGATTGTAGAACCAAGCAACGTGAATTCTTTGACAACCTAAATCTTCTTTCCATTTAGTCAACAAATGTAATTAACTTCCATCCCAGCTGCCTTCTTACTTCTTTATGCCTATTAAAACCAAAAAACAAACCCATCACTGTGTAGTTGATTCCAACAACTACTGACTGTATAGAACAGAGTAGGGTTTAAACACATTGCCATCGAGTCGGATCCGACTCATAGCGACCTCTCCTTGGGTTTCCGAGGCTGTATCTCTATGGAAGTAGATTGCCCAACCTTCCTTCTGAGGAGTGACTGGTAGGTTTGAACCACCAGCCTTCTGGTTAGCAGTCTAATGCCTTAGGCACTAGGCCACTAGAGCTCCTAGAATAGGGTTTAGTAGGCTATAAATCTTTACAGAAGCAGACTGCCACATCTTTCTCCTACAGAGAACCTTGTAGGTTCAAACCTCTGAACTTTCAATTAGCAGCCAACAGCTTAACCACTGCACCATCAGTGCTCCTATTATGGCTATTACTGTAGCCTAATTTCCTATCATTCCTCATCGTCATTAAGCAAAGATATATACTGTATAAGAAATATATAGCCAAAAACAATATCTTCGCCTTACCTTCTCCAGAATGACAAAACAAACTGCAAGGGATAGCTTAAACTCAAACAACAACTGCCTGGGTCCATGAAGGAAAAGACCTGCAGGGAAAACAAAAACACTGTGGCTCCTTCCCTCATAACACCTGGGCAGCCATTCACCTTTGTAACAGTAAGTTGGAGAGTTGGAGGCCCCTGTAAATTGTCTTGTATTCAGCTAAGGGTAGAATGGTTGTACTTGAAAGTACCCAGTTTGGGGAAGAGTTTTCTAGTTTCACCACAGCCATGCTCCACCAAAAAGTCTATAGGAAGTTGGTTCTGTAAAACTCAGAGAAGGAGAAAATGGATCAATAAATGCTATGGAGCAAGTCAAGTGTGACCTTTCCATTCATTGTGGCTGAGGACAAAGGAGTAAATGCCAGTTGTTGCTTTCTATCAGGAATGGCTACATGTATCAAAAGGACAGAATCCAGTTAGTTTCTAAGGCCCTTCTCTGTTTTCTTGCTGAAATGTTCTGACTGCATGAATAACAAATGTCTGAATATAGCTTGTGTTGATTCACTTCATTTGGTATTTACATATATAATAATAATCTCAGTTGAGTCACAGCTTCAGAAACTCAAATTGTTGTTGCTATTGTTAGCTGCCATTGAATTGTTTCTGACCATTGGCAACCTCACATGTGTCAGAGTAGAGCTGTGTTCCACAGGGCTTTCAACGGCTGATTTTTCAGAAGTAGATTGCCAGACCTTTCTTCCAAGACACCTCAGAATAGACTCAAACCTCCAACCTTTAGACTAGCAGCTGAACACATTGTTTACACTTCCCATGAACTTTGTTAAAGTACATACACTCCCATATTCCACTGCCACCCTCTTTCACTATTCACTGTAACAAGAGGCTCACTAGGACATTCTCCAAATGGAAACCAACCAAATCTTCCTGAAGGCATGAATAGAGGTATGCCTCCTCATGGCAGCCCTCCATGTTTTTTCTGACCCAGCACACAACCCAGATGATATTCACACACCAATATGGCCCCATAGTCATGCTGAGGGGGCCAGATGTACACCCACAACTCCTCTCACACTCAAGAAAGTATTATCAGAATGCCAGAGTCTAAGAACAGCTTTTTATGGGGTCTAACTCTAGAACACATTGCAATTTATCAGAAAAGTAAATTATTCAAAACTTTACTGTTTCAACTATTATTAGTAACAGTATACTTTCCACTTCCAGTGTTGACACCATGGTTGAGAACACTGATTTCTCCAACACGCCCTGGGATGCCTACCACTTCACTGGTTAACATGTGACAACTGAAAAGAAAGAACAAACGCTACTGTTAACTGACTCATAGAAGAACCAAGCACATAGGGAGAATCAAGACATCACTCTCTTTCTCAGAATACATTCACCAAAACCCCACAGTTCCCAGTGACAAAGACAAGAGCCTGGTAGCCTAGCCAAGGTTCTATCACTCTCTAAAGAAATAAAAACAGGATACAACATGAAAAGTTTATCATCATTATGGATGATTTTTATTTTTATTCTCTGTGGATTTCTATACTTTCTAACTTCCTAAGAAATGAAGATACACTACTTTTCTCATGAGATATTGTTTAAAATGTTGTATAAAAAATGAAATATTTTCAACACCAAGAGAGGAAAGTCATGTGATGTGAAGAGGTTCTAGAGGGCACTGGGTCACCATAGATCTTCACAAGCTTTATGACAGGGCAATGGAGAGAAGAATGTTTAAAAATACCTCAAGAAAGGGGGAAATGATCACTTTAAAACTGAAATATTTCATTTCTCAACCACCTCTTAGTGTAGTAGATATTGTACAAACTCTTATCCCACCAACAAATAATCTCAAGACATTTCTTCTAAATGCCTGTAATCTGAGCTATGACCACTAGGATCTGGTATTTCCAATACTTGCCTCACATGCCATGTATCAGCTAACTCTTATAAATGAAAGACACTGTCCTTTAGAAAAATTATGTCATGTCCCTGAACTAGAAATGAAAACTCGTCAAAGGTACCTGTGCCATCCACTGCCATCCAGTCCATTTCAACTGATAGTGATTCAATAGGACAGAGTAGAACTGTCCCATAGGGTTTCCAAGGCTATAATCTTTATGGAAGCAGACTGTCATATCTTTCTCCAGAGGAACTGCTGGTGGGTTCCAACCAGTAAACTTTGGTTAGCAGATGAGTGCTGCAACCACTGTTAAACTACAAGTCTTCTCTAAATGCTTTACTTATATTCAATTATTTAAAACATAATCTATATGTTGTTGCTGTTGTTGTTGTTGTTGTTATGTGCTGTCGAATTGGACCCGATTCATAGAGACCCCTCCTTGGGTGTCCAAGGCAACATCACTATGGAAGTAGATTGCCCCATCTTCCTTCCAAGGAGTGGCTGGTGGATTTGAACACCAGCCTTCTGGTTAGCAGTCAAGTGCCTCAGGCTCTAAACTACCAGAGCTCCTGGACAGCAATGGGTTAATTTCAGGTAGTAAAGAAGGAGTTATAAACATACTGACAGGCCCAGTTTTCATTAGCTCAAGATGTGGGGCAAAGAGTAAACAGAGCCTCTGGTAGGGTGTCATCATTTAGAGCTCAGAATAAAGTTAGGGCAGACAGGACCTGTGTTGTTAGACTACGAATCTAAATGTTATATTTTAATATATCACCTCTACATTTTATCTTCTTTGTTTTCCCTCAATTTTCCTATTGGTAAAATTTTTTAAATCTTGACTCTATTTTCTTAATTATCCCTTCCATGTTGTGGATCTCTTAAACCTTTGATTATCATCTTTTGAGGTTTTTATTCGAAAACAATAAAAGAGAAAAAAGAAAAAAAAAAAAAAAAAAGTACAGTGCCACTATCCAAAACCAAAATCTGTTTGGCCAGTAAGACAATAAGAGTAGTTCCACTTCTGGGTTTGGGCAATTTCCTTGCAATTGTCTGGGCAGCAGCTGAATCATGATGGGGGAGGTGGGTGGACAGGCGTGTTTAAATGATGAAAATCCAGATGATCACTGGGTGGGTTTTCCATATACTTCACCTATTTCTAGTTCTAGCATCTGTGAGTTTGAGGTTGCATGGTAGCCAGGATAGAGAGTAGGATGCCAGAAAAAGGGAGTGGGTACAGTCACATGGTGGAAGATAGTCCCTGCAGGAAAAAGAACAAAACTTAAGAGAAAACAAAAAAACAAGAGGAGAAGGAAAGAGATAAAAATAAAGCTGAACAGGTCTAGCGCATCCCCTCATTGACAAAGTTAGGAAGATGAGCAAGGTCTGTTCTTTAAACTCATCAGGAGTCTGGACAATAATTCACCAAGGTCGAAGAGCCAGGGGAGACCCACTCATTGACAAGACTTTGCAATGAAAACCTACCAAGGAAACTTAGACAGGCAGAGTGTGCAGACATTTGTACAACACAGCTGGAGAAAGGCTCCACAACCTTTCCCAGTCTTAGTCCTGTCAAATGACAAATGTCTCTTTTATGTAGGGATCAAACAGTGTCGGAGGCAGTAACATAAGCAAAAACTTCAGTGACATTGATTTTGCATGTTCGTGAAGTTGCTTCTAAAGAGGAACTCCCAGGACTACAAGAGTTTCTTCACCTGAAAACTGTAACTGCCCAGCTCACTTAGCAGCCACGTGGAGGCCAACAGGAACAAATTCATCCAGCCCTTCTGACGACATCCCATTGACACTTCAATTACCTGATAACAGCAGCAGTATTTCCTAACTGAGCAGGAAAACTTCAGAAAAACTTAACCTTTTTCCTCTTCAGCTTCCACTGATCATCCACTTTCTTCTGTTTTCACGGCTGTCTCCCCAGTTGAGTTAAGATCAATGCATGAATGGAATACAAAACAGAAGTCACAGACCTGAATTCAGACCCTGACTCCACTCTTTACCAGCAGCGTGACCCTGGGCGAGTTGCCTAGACTCTCTGGCTATCAGTGTTCTCAGTTCTAAAACAGAAGTTGCTATGAAAATTAAATAATATAGAATCTTTTGGGAGCAGATAAGTTCTATGAAGATTGTTAAAATGCCGATAATAACAAGTAAATAAAGATTCAGCTTACTCCAAGACTTCACATGAAAAGTACATTTTTTCTCCCCTAAGACATTCACTACCTTTCAAACAGTTGTAAGTAGCCAATCGATCTTAAAAAAAAAAAAAAAGAAAGAAAGAAAGAAACTCAATGCCATTGAGTAGGATGCGACTCATAGCAACCCATCCTTGGGTTGCCAAGGCGGTATCACTACTTCTGTAGACTGCCCAATCTTCCTTCCAAGGAGTGGCTCATGGATTTGAACCACCAGCCTTCTGGTTAGCAATCAAATGCCTCAGGCACTATGCTACCAGAGTTCTAGGTAAAAATATTCTGCTCCAATTAAACTGAAAGTCTCTCAAGGGAGATTTGGTGTTTAATCTGATAACATCACTGTCCCAACAAAAAATAATGCCCAAATTTTGTATATCCAAGAAATGATTATAGGTGATTAATATGACAATAATGTTAACGATAAAGGATATATATGACTGACATCCCAAATTTATTTATAAAGTGTTTCTTTCTTTCTACTTTAAGATGGCCTCAGAGAATATGCAAATATCTGTGGTTTCCACTCTGCCTTTCAGAGAGCTCTACTAAAGCAGTTTTCCAGTTACCATCAAGTCCTCTGGTTCATGGCAAGCTCATGTGTTTCTGAGTAGCATTACACTCCACAGGATTTTCAATGGACATGACCTTTCAGAAGTAGGTCACCAGGCCTTTCTTCTGAGGCACCTCTAGGTAAACTCAAACCATCATAATTTGGGTTAATCGCCAGGCACATAAACTGTTTATATCACCTAGTGACCTCCACTAAAACAACTGTTGTTGTTGTTGTTGTTGTTGTTATGTGCCGTCGAGTCGGCCCCGACTCATAGCGACCCCTCCTTGGGTTTCCGAGGCAGTATCACTACAGAAGTAGATTGCCCAACCTTCCTTCCGAGGAGTGTCTGGTGGGTTTGAACCGCCAGCCGTCTGGTTAGCAGGCAAGTGTCTTAGCCACTATGCTACCAGAGCTCCCTAGAGTCCCTTTAGTGCATGAGTCTGTTTGACCTTCACTAGAATGTCAGCTCCTGTAAAGATCTTCATCTTAGTCATCTTTTGGGCCAATGCCTGGCACATGGTAGGTCAGAATGGATGGACAAATGGTCAATCCATC
Organism: Orycteropus afer afer; assembly: GCF_000298275.1. Taxonomy (NCBI): domain Eukaryota; kingdom Metazoa; phylum Chordata; class Mammalia; order Tubulidentata; family Orycteropodidae; genus Orycteropus; species Orycteropus afer. The sequence continues at coordinate 10,037,058 of NW_006921599.1, forward strand.
TGCCCTAGTAGGTAAAATAAGATATAATCTTAAAGAGAAAATTATTTTATAAGTTAATAGTAACTTGTATCCATTAAGATTAGACTTCACTGGGACTATCAAAATCCTAACAAAAATGGCTTAATGGAAGTAGGCATTTATTTCTCTCTCACAGAGACGCCTAGAGGTAGTTTTTCAACAGCTACAGTGTCAGGGACTCGGGCATCTTGCATCTTTTTGCTTTCTAAACTAAAAAAAAAAAAAAAAAACTCACTGCCATCGAGTCTGATCCAACTCATAGCAACTCCTCCTTGGGTTTCTGAGGCAATATCACTACAGAAGGGTATCCAATCTTCCTTCTGAGGAGTGTCTGGTGGGTTGAACCACCAGCCTTCTGGTTAGCAGTCAAGTGCCTTAGGCACTACACCACCAGAGCTCCTTTTGCTTTATAGTCTGTGGTTTTTAGTCCCCACTTCACATCTTGATCCAAAATAGCTCTGAAACTTCAGTCATTAGAACTACTATACATGTAGCAGGAAGTTGGGAGAAAGATGATGCATGGGTATTGTTATTTATAATAAAAATTACATTTCCCAGTCTACCTATGCAGCTAAATAGCTATATAATTAGGTTCTAACAAGATAAAAGCCAAAAATTTTGTGTGGAGCTGTTAGGAAGTTCTTCTTCTTTAAAAGGAGTATAGATACAATGGCTGGAGCTCTAGCAGCTGTCTTGGACATAACAGCAAAGGCTATGCCCTAACAATCAGTGGAACCTGAGTATCTGAAAACTTCATGGATTCACCATACCAACCCTGGACTGCCAACTCTTGACTTGTTTTATGTAAGCAAGAAATTAACTTTTATCTTTCTTATACTACTATTATAAGGTATTTCTGTCTCCTTTAAAACTTAATCTAACCCTAACCAAAATAGTGCTGAAATAATTTATTCTCCCCTTTTCTTATCTACCAACTACTAGCAGAATTCCCTTTCACCAAGTGCCCCTCACTGAATCTTCTTTCCTTCTCTCAGCCTTTCTCTCAGGGAGTAGGAAATAAAGGACACTAAGCTCATAACTTTTATTTTTGCAAACTATGAACATTTTATAACAAAAGGAAATAAAACATGAACCATCAACAAGTCCCTGTACAGCCGTTGCGAGGCAAAAAAAAAAAAAAAAAAAAAAAAAAAAAACTTCACTTCCAAAAGTCACAGAAGCACTTCAATTGCTACTTAACATTGATGGTTAGGTTGTAGGTATGTAGTAGTTAAGGAAGAGAATACCTCTTTAGGTAAATGGTTCTTAATTAACCTGATGTGCTCCAAAAAAAAAAAAAAAAAGGCAGGAAATAATAGTTGTTGCTCTATATAAAAGTGGCAGATCAAGACCTCTTTGTCATTTAATAAAACTAAATCTGCAACTCAGTCAAGAGAACTGCTCCATTTTACTTCCTATAAATCCCTAGAATAAAAGTTCAAAGCACATACAGGATCAAAACAACTGTATGAATAAACTGATGCCAACACACCCATGAATTCTAAAAATGTTTTCCAGGCTAACAGTTGTCTTTCCTATAACTCCATTGGAGTTATATCCACTCCAGTAACCAAATTCTTATCTTTTTTATATTTAAATGAGTTCACTGTGTCCCCACATATAAAATAAAGTAGTCTATACATTGGCACCATGGAAAGATTAAGATTACTAGATTTTAAGAGGGTGGTAGTCCCTGGGTGAGTAAATAGTTAAGTGTTCATCTACTAACTGAAATTTTGGCAGTTTTCAGAAGCTCCACACAATATTTCTGCTTATATTTCATTGTCAGAGCTCAATTATATAGCCACTTAGAGACAGCTTGGAAGAAAGGCCTGATGATATGCTTCCAAGAAGTCACACCCTTAAAAACGCTACTTTGCACACAGAGTCACAAAGAGTTGGAACCAACTCCAGAGCAAATGGTGGTCTTTTATGAAGGTGATAGGTGAGTAGGGTCTTTGAATCTTTCTGCAAGGCTGAGTGGAAATCTGACCTCCAAGGGTCACAGCAAATTCTGTGATGGAAGAGAAAGACCAACAGACCCAGAGTAGAGTTGAAAGACCTGGATTCTTGCCTCAATCTCATTTCCAACATATAGAATGAATTTGGACAAGTATCTTAATCTATCCAACTTCTTTTTTCTATCAAATGAGAATAACATCAACTTTAAATAATTTTTGTGAGGTTTGACAATATGTGAAAGTAATTTTTAATGGCTAAGACTGTATAGATATATTTGTATATGTAAGTTTGTATTAGCAGTATTTGGGTTATCAGTAATAGAAATTAACCTGCATTATCTAAAACATATTTGTATGAGTGTATGTGTGTTTGGGGAGTTCTGGTTGTATAGTGCCTAAGGCATTTGACTGCTAACCTTCAAATCCACTGGACACTCCTTGGAAGGAAGATTGGGCAATCTACTTCTGTAATGATACTGCCTCAGAAACCCAAAGAGGGGTCGCTATGAGTTGAGATCGACTAGACAGCAGTGAGTTTGGTTTTTTGCTTTGTGTTAATGTGTGTTTGATGTATACAGAAATTTCTGAAAGAAAATAATCCAAACTAGTAAATAATAGTTACCCTTTGGGTCAGGGTATTTGTATTTTTCCTTTATACACCTTTGGCGGGAGTCACATATTTCTTTTAAAATTAAGAAAAAAATTTGTAATTTCGTGAGATTTTTCATGATTAAATGGGAGAAGGCCAAAGCTAAGGGATCTGAAAGAGGCAGGGTATGCTGTGACCAATAATAATGGGTTTCCCAACACATTACAATCCTGAAAGTCCCTACTCTGGGTCCCACCTACGTATTCCAAATGGGTGTTAATGTTAAGTTGTTCTTGGCATGGAGAGATTTAGAAAATAAAAATGCTTAAAGTGCCTTGAAGAAATTCTTGAACATTCAAAATGAAGAGTTCTTTCAGGCATTAGGAGCCAGCACTAATCCCTTACCACAGCACCCCTTTCTTCCTAGAACTGCCTTTTTTATTCCTGGGCATCCCCACCCTCATGCTTGTGGAAGGGTGTAGCTTCCACATTTGTTTTATTAGGTTGACATTTCCTCCTTCTTCTTTTTTTCTTGAGGTAATTTGTTTAAAAGTCTTCACCATCTGTTCTGTAAATATTCCAACACTTAGAGCTAATGCTCAAAGAAAATTTGGAGGTGACACACTGAACAAGTGTCAGATCTCTTAATACCTAATAGTCAAAAACTTCCATGACATCCAGTCACCTACAAATTAATGTGAAAATTATTTATCATTATATGGGTTACCTGGTCTCCTCCTTGTCCTTCTCACTTGCTCTAAGTTCCCCAGGAATGGGTTTGTGTTGTAAACAGGCACACAGAATCCAGACCACCATCCCACAAGTCACCACTACTTTGATCCATACGTCAGGTTCCCTGAAATGACACCCAGGATGCTGATCAGGAGGAAATGGTCCAGGTGAAAAGATGCCAAAATCTTCTATGTCCTCTCCTGGAGTCAAGAGCGCTACATGATGAGCCTACCTGGGTCTTGGGTCTAGTTCATTCTCGGACTGTCAACTCAGGTCCCACTCAAGTCCTGCCATGAGCAAATCTTTTTCAGCCAACAGGAACCTTCTCATCCCTCAACTTATATAGCCACATAATTAAGAACTAAATCTCAGTCCTAAATCACATTGTAGAAGAAAAGTTTTAGATGTCATGGGTTGCCTATAGAGGTAGGACATTAGAAGCTGCCACCCTCAGTAATATTCTATTTCTTGATCTGGGTGGAGCCTACATGAGTGTGTTTACATTGTGGTGGTTCAAGCTGTACACTTAGGATTTGTGCCCTTTTCTGTATGTATGTTAGACTTCAATTTCTTAAAGTTATTTTTTTTTTTAAATCTCAGGCCTACATTTGTTGCTTCATTCGTGTAAGCTTTGGCCTCCAACAAGATAAGTTTTCAAAAGTCACAGGGAGCCTAGCAGAGTGCTAGAGCTTAATATATGTCTACTGACCTCATTGAACTTTGTAGATACAGAAGATGCAAGAGGAAAGAGGACAGATCATGAGGCAGTGGGATGGTTTTCCACTTTCCTTCAGCATCAGGGAAACAAAAGCTTCCTGACCCCAAAGTTGCAGGTCAATGATGCAGCCATGGCAATCATGACGGGCTCATAGACAAAGGAAAGTTGGCGGTGCTGGCAGGAAAATACCAAGTTGAATTTTAAAAAGAATAATGACCACACTTTTGCACGTGCATACACTCACACATACAGGGACCAAAAGTGCTGTCAATAAAGCCCAACTCCAACCTCCCCACAAGAAAAATGAACACGATGGGGTGAAAGCAAGTACCTATTTTGAGAGGTGGCTTAAACCAGAATAGATTGCAAGTGGCAAGCTCTTTTGAAGACTGTCATAAGTCTATGATGTCCAATTCTCAAGGAAAGCCAAAGTTAAAACCAGAGTTCCTTGGTTTTAAGAATGCTGATGACTACCATGTGGAAGCTTTGGTAGCATTGTGGCTAAGGCACTTGACTGCTAACCAGAAGGCTGACAGTCCAGCCACTCCTCAGAAGGAAAATGGGGCAATCTACTTCCATAGTGATACTGCCTCAGAAACCCAAGGACGGGTCACTATGAGTCGGGTCCAACTCAACGGCACATAACAACAACAACAACAACAACCGTGGTCTTGGAAGTTAACCTGAACTCAAAGATTTGGCTACCTAAGATAAAAAACAAACAAATAAACAACAAAAAAAGAATACCTGCCTTGATTCTTCTTTTGTTAAGATCAACTGATGTTAACAAGTGAGGCCTTGGTGGTTCAGTGATAGAATCCCTGCCTTCCATGCTGGAGACCCAGGTTTGATTCCCAGTCAATGCATCTCATATGGAGTCATCACCAGCCTGTCAGTGAAGGTTTGCATGTTGCTATGATGCTGAACAAGTTTCAGTGGCGCTTCCAAATAAAGACAGACTAATGTAGACTAAGAAGAAAACACTGATGAAAATCAGCCAGCAAACCCTATGGATCACAATGATCTGATTGCCAACCAATCACTAGGATGGTGTAGGACCAGCAGTGTTTCTTTCCCTGTGCACAGGATCACCATGAGTTGGGGAGGGTGGGGGAGGACTTAATGGCAGTTAACACCCAGAAACACAAGGACTAGCTCCCAAGTGGGAGGGTTATAAGCAAAGCACTCTCAAAGGGGTGAGATGGAGTCCCTGACCTCACAGGTAGGGTCAGTTTGAGCCTCCAGCTGGAGTTGTTGCTGTTAGGTGCCCTTGAGTCAGTTCCAACTGGTAGAAACCCTATGTATAACAGAACAAAACATTGCCTAGTCCTTCACCATCCTCCAATTGTTGCTATATTTGAGTCCATTGTTATAGCCACTGTGTCAATCCATCCATTGCAGCTCTTCCTTTTTGTCTCTAACCCTCTACTTCTCCACGCATGATATCCTTCTCCAGAGATTGGTCCCTCCTGATAACATGTCCGAAGTACATAAGACAAAGTCTCACCATCCTTACTTCCAAGGAACATTCTGGCTATATGTCTTCCAAGACAGATTTATTCATTCTTCTGGCAATCCATGGTATATATAATATTCTTCACCAACATCATAATTCAAAAGCATCCATTCTTCTTTGGTCTTCCTTAATCATTGTCCAGCTTTCACATGTATATGAGGTGATTGAAAATACCACGGCTTAGGTCAGGCACACTTTAGTCTTCAAAGTACCATCTTTGCTTTCTAACTCTTTAAAGAGAGCTTTCAAGAGAGAACCCTTAAAATCTGAGGAAGCTTTAACACAATTTTGTGCCCCAGGGGGTAAGTCTGTTTTCATTTCAGCTGCTCCCACATGTGCCAGAAAGGAGAGTCATGTCTGGCAGGCCTGGGCTAGCAGGATCTCCTGAGTGGGCCTGGCTCCAGGATAAGCTGGAAGCCTCCCCCAGCCTCTACCATGTCACTCTGTATATGGGTGGGAAGGAGGCGAGGATGACGGGTCTGCAGAAGGAGGACTTGATGCACGCTCAACCCGAGAGATGACTAAGGTCTGACGCAAACACGTGCATGGGGCTCATGAGACAAGCAAGTCTGGAGGCAAACGGGGCTTCCGGTCACAAAGTAGGAAAGTCAGTAAAAATCCGTATTCACTGTGTGGGCCAATTTAAGATGAAGGCGAACGAAGATACCTTTAGTTCTCATTGTCTCTTTATGGTTTTCGCTCATTTGACAAATCAAACAGAATCCCCAAGGAAAAGCATGGGGTGGGGGGAGGCCTCCGTCACCAAGCAGATTTATGTTATTCTGCATGCAGCTTGTGTCTGTCAGGCCAAAATGGCGAGGGTGGGCTAATAGAGTAGAATTACAGCTTCCTATAATAAGGAAAGTTAAATAGACAAGCTCTCCCACCCTGAGGAGAACGAAGCAGAGGTCAGCGCTCCTGGCTTTGAACATGAATGGCCCTTCCCCTCCGTCCCCTTTCACATGTGGCCCAGCAACAGTAGCAGACAGATGCGACACAAAGACAGACACACCTGATTAACCATGAATACAACAGCTGTCGTTTCCCCACCAATGCCACTACCCACACCCCGGCTGTTTCCGCCTGATTTTTTCCCTTTCTTTCAGTTGAGTACGAGGGGAAATTAAATCTACTATTAAAATCCAAGTTCGTGGGAGCATGTCAGCAGCCAGGCCTTTGTTTCTCTCCTCACAGACATGTAATAGGTACCTTCTGATATGTCCTTTCACCTTCTGATATGTCCTTTCATTTGAAGAGGAGTACAGAGGGATCCTCCTGAGAGCCCAGTCAAGTCAAAACCTGTTGGTTCAAAGAAAGCCAGCACCGGGTGGAGAAATATGGAGCTAACTCAGAGGAAGAAGGAAAACGTTTACTGAAAGAAGCACATTTCTTGTGTCCCTGAAAGTTGCTCTCTTCTCCTCCCCTCTCCTAATTCTCTTACCTGTTGCTAACAAACACTAATCCTTAAGACAAATTGACAGTCAGGAACCTACAAATAGGAATGGAACTCAATGTAGTGTTGATTTTCATGAAAACTTACTTACTTGGTCCTGTGTTTCAGTTGATCTTAACAAAAGAAGAATCAAGGCAGGTATTCTTTTTTTGTTGTTTATTTGTTTGTTTTTTATCTTAGGTAGCCAAATCTTTGAGTTCAGGTTAACTTCCAAGACCACAAAAATCAGACACAGGAGGGAATCTAAGAGTTGAACTACAATGGATTTCTAACATGAATAAACAGTAATATAATTATGTGACCTTCTAGAAACCTGTTGTTGTTGTTAGCTGCCTTCAAGTTGGCCCCAACTCATGGCAACCTTGTACACAACAGGATCTGACTATTGTGATCCATAGGGTTTCCATTGGCTTATTTTCACAAGTAGATCACCAGGCCTTTCTTCCTTGTCTTTCCAAAAACTTACAGGGTAGTAACTGTAAGTGGTAACTTACAGAGTGTAAGTCCTGATTATTTATTTATTTATTTATTTATTTATTTATTTAGAAGGGGGATCGGGTAAGGAAAGCTATCTTGACTTAATCATTTGTTCTCTGTAAGTCTGCATTTCTATTTCTTAAAATAGCTTTCTAAATTGTTATTTTTTAAAAAAAAAAACTAGTTACAAAGAGAAACTAATGATCAGAAATCACTCTGAAAACTCAAAGCCCTATAACATAAAAATGGGATGATAACGGGTAATTTAACTCAATCTCACACAAATTCAACAAATATCCCTTACTTCCTCATGAGTAGAAAAACAATGGGGCAACTCAAGTTGCCATCTGAAGGCTCAGTATTTCTGATGAAGCTCCAGGGTCATTATACTCTTTGTCTTCTACTGAGAACTTATGGAGATATCACTTGATTCTAGCTACAATGCCTACGAAATTTTGTTTCAGGTAACAAAGTAGAGGTCCAAGAGTCACTTTTGTGCAGACATTAGAATTTGTTGTAGAACTCAAAAGTAGCTTCCAGTGGTTGGTAACTCAACATTCATCATTCATCCAATTGATAAATGGGCACATTCATGATCAAATCAACCTGGGCCACATCTCTGAGCAATTTGAAAAGAGCCTATTCACTGTACTATCAAAACGATCTTCATATGACATTGGTTCTGAAACACTGTGTCATGAGGGTGAGTGGAATTATTTAAGTTTGTGGTAGGTCAATACAGGGTTTATTTGTTAAAATGTCATCTTTAAAACACACACACACTGAGAGTCTCTGCATCTCATCCCGTAGTATATCAAAATCTCTCTTTCCTTTGCTTCACAGAGCCCACGGTTTAAGCAGAGCAAGTCTGTCTGTTTTCAATTCTTAACTTTTCACACATGGCAAACGAGTGGAACTTTTGAACACCACAATCATCTGGCTGATGAGCAAGCTGTTTTCCATATCTGGCAACAAATACTTCTGGCTTATCTTGAGGGAAGAAAAGAGATGAAAATATGCTCTCGTTGGATATCGTCGATAACATTTGTCATCTTTGTAGATTAAAAAAAAAATCCACTTAGAAAATCCTCCTTCAGTGTTTCAGAAAATGGCAAAAGAACTGATTCAACTATGAAGATCCAAATTAAATTGAATTCATCAACAAAGCAGCCTAGAGTGATTTTTTTCTATAACAAATGCAATGCCACATCTTGAGTGGGATGAGGACTGGACCAGGAGTCAGTCTTTGAGGCCTGGCCCTAGGTCTCCACTGTTGGATATGGCCCCTCTAAAGGGCCCCTGCAAGTGTCTGAACCTGCCCCCCACCCTCTGAGTGCCTCATTCAACTGAATGACCACAGATATTTCTCAATTTCACTGTTCTCTGGGTGTACAGCCCGAACCCACCACAGATGAAGTGGAACAATTGTATGGCCTCCATCTTGCCATGATACACTCACATCAAGAAGGTGAAATGGATGAACTCACTTTAGAAAGAAGTCTGTGCTCAGGGAAGCCAGTCTCATGGATTCCAATGACTGTGAATCATGATGCCACTTACCAGAAACATAAGACTGATAAACAAAATTGCTTTCTCCCTAAATTGAAAGTGTACTATGACTATGTGTTCCTCACCCCCACTGGCCATGCCCATTCGCTGAAGCCCTTAACAAAATGTTCTCTTTGTCCCCCTAACATTTAGAAATGGCAAAAGGCAAAGGGATGAATCACCAAACAGGCAGAACACTCTTCCCCCAACTCTTTTACTTGAGCAGAAACATTACTTCCTGAAAGAATAAAAAGAGAGAAAAGTGGTAGGAGATGACTAACAGAGGTGACAGAGTTGATTCAGAGAATGTCAAGACAGCATGAGCTTTAGAATCAGGCAAGGTTAAATGCTGATATGAAAGTGGGTGGCCACACTCCCTCCAGAAAATAAGGCTCAGAGGGATTGTGAATAAGAGGCTCCCAAAAAAGACATGCATGTGTCATTTACTTAACAGTTCCACCAACGTGCAGCAGTGGGCTGGCTATGGTTCTAAATACCCCATGACACATATTTACAAAAGAACTAGGGTGGCTTTAGTTTAAAAGACAACTTCTTATTAATCACCCATCAGTACTGTCTGTTCACAACACTACTAGTCACCAGGGTTCTCTTTAGAACAATACTGTTTAGTCATGATCCATGTGCTGGTAGTGATGGGAAGATGAGTGGCTCACAACTGCAGTTCCATAGAGGAAAATACATCTATGTAATGAAGACCACATATTGTGGTTAACCCAGTGAACTTCATACCACACATTCTCCTGCTTCATAATTTCCAAAAGAATACTCTCCTTAAAGGTCTCTTTCAGGACCTTGATCTTTTTCCAATTTTCAAAAATCATACAAGACCTTTATTGCTTTCCACCTGTAGTAGTTAAGTTGTATGTCAACTTAGCTGGGCCCAGTTTTAGTGGCTGGGCAGCTGGTTTTAAGTGGCTGGGCAGTTATAAGTGGCTGAATTATATTGTAATTCCCCATGATGAGACTCAAATAGGGGAATCTACTGGAACAGCTGAGTAGTTGCCCTAGTGATGTGGTCTGCTTCCACTGTGTAAGAAGACACTTTGGCAAAGGTCTCAGAGCTTTTTCATGTACTTGGACCCTGTATGTAGCTGAGTGTTCATTCAGCAGCCTGCCATGTTGCCTGCCAGTCTTGGGGCTATTTAACTAGTAGCCTACTATATTGCTTGATAATCTTGGGACTGTGCCATCTTTTTTGTTGCCATTAGATTTGTCAGCCTCAGCAACCAGCACTTACCTGAGTTAAGAGAAGCCTCCAGCTTCAGTGGGCCAGAACCAAGAGGCAAAGCTGAAGCACAAGGTTGAAGGGCCTTCACTCAGCCCTTAGAGCTGTCACTTTGAACTCAGACTTCTAGCTTACTAAACCATATGAGAATAAATTCCTGTTTGTTCAAGCCATGCATTTGTAGTATGTCTGTTACAACAGCACTAGAGGACCAAAACACCACCCTTTCAGCTCAATATGCTGCATAACAACTCATTACATCAGAGTTGGTGAATGACCATCTACCCTCTTTTCAATGGTGCCTTCCTCTATAGTACTAGCTCGTCAATGGCCAGCATGACTTTGGGCAACAATGTAGGTATCCATTTCTTCAAATGAAGGAATTTAATTAAACAATTTCCAGCATGGAACATCAGTGAGTGACTAGTTTTGTGGACTGCAAGATGATGATTAAGAAAAGGAGCAAAACTATAAGTTTCCTTTTCCATTATATTTCCTAACATCTTGTTATGTGGTATAGTGAATTACATAATATGGTTCATCTAGCTGTGGTCTCTGTGACTCCCACCAGATGACTGGATGAGAATATGCAAATGTGAAGGGGATTAGATAGCTTGTTAAAAATGCAAATAAGATACATGGGACCATGGGAATAAGGTGTATGGAACCCTAACATGGGTATTGTTCAGCTTTGTCATCCCACTAGACTTAAAATGAGCCATCCCAGAGGTGAACTATCATCAAGAGAGAAGAACCAGGAGTGGAACACGTTCTTGGACTTGAGATCTCTGAACTAAGATAGCAGAGAGCTCGCAGAGAGAAGGCAGCAGCAGAGACAGCAGAACCAAGAGACTGTCATGAAACAGAGCAGTGGGTTTCTGGCCCAAAAAGAAAGCAAGCTGAATGCCCCCAGGCAGGAATCTTATTGGCAGTGTGGGGTGCCTCTCTGGGGACCTATCTGCAAAGCTAAAAGAGCCAAGGCCGGAGAGAAATGTGCTTGCAGCACAGTTCAGAAGAAGTTGTCCCGATCAAAAACTGTATCCTGAGTCATTTCTGATCCTGAATTGTAACCTGTTACTTCCCTAATAAACTCCATAATTGTGAATATTGTCTGTGAGTTCTGTGTGGCCATTGCAATGAATTATAGAATTTAACCGAGAAATATAGAGTACTGTGAGAGGGACAGTTGGTGTCAGAATTGGTTAAAAAAAAGGTTGGAGGTGGTGGCATGTGTGACCTCTGCCTCAGGAATCAGCCTTGGGCTGTTGATGTTGTTCTGGATCCTCTTCCCCCTTGTGAAATTAGAGGAGGTCAGACATGGACACTATGCCCTTTTGCATGTTATAAAAATAAAATGGGAAATATTTGTTGAATAAACTGTTTAACAAGTAGCAAAAGGAAAGATAAATAATATAAATCCAAATGAAATACTTCAAACCATAGTCAAAGGAATTCAGCTGATTAATTAGCTGATATTTATTAATATCTACTAAATACAAGTAAATTCTATGCTAGACTCTTGTAGGACAGGGAAAGGAGTTATAAGACATGGTCCTTGACCTTAGGAATTTTAAAATCTGTTTGGAGACATAAAATGTGCAAAGAGCAAGGCCAATCAACCTTACAACTAAGCAAATAATAAAAAACAGGAACACTAAGTCCCAAATCAAAATTCTGGGCAATAAGTGTAGAAATTTGGAAAAGAGATATTACTGTTGACTGGGAGGTCAAGTATAAATTGGATTTCAGTAGGCAGAAGAAAATAATTATTCTAGTAACTATTAGGTTCCCCACTCCACCTATAGTTACTCCAAGTTGAAAGTTTGTGGAGAACAGGAGAGTGCTCCAGCAGGGGAGCAGTTTGTTCCATAATTACTGTGACTGTCACCTGAAGAAAGGTTGATTTACTGAAAAGGTCCTTTCCCTTCTTAAGCTCCAAGTAAGTCAGAACTATCCCTTTTTCACTGAAACTTAGACAAGATACTTTTACCCAGTTATCTTCTTAATCAGCTCAGCTGTGTCACATTACAAACACTCTTCTTCAAATGCTTGGCTGCTGTAATCTAGTAGCATCAGAAGCTGTCCAGCTTCATGAAAAGGAGAGAGAATCAACATCACCCCAAACTGATTCCTATGAAGTGGAGGTCAGACATACCTCCACTCTTCAACTTTTTCTCCATTTCTAACTCCAGCTGTGTGCCCCTCTACCCAACATTTCCACAGCTCCTCATTTCACAGTACTCTCTACTTCTCTGCTGCATTCAATAATTTATTGCAATGGTCACACAGAAATCACAGACCATATTCACGAATACAGAACTCACGAATACATGGTTTATTAAGGAAATAGCAGGCTACAATTCAGTATCAGGATCAACTTGGAAATAACAGGATACAACTTAGGAGACAGTACACATGCAATTTATCAATCAGGACTGCTTTCAACCAAACTAGCTCTCAGCTTCTTCTTAGCCATGCCCACAGGCAGAAGGTCTTTCTCTTGGCCATATCTACTGCTGGGTCTTCTCTCAGTCTGTTTTGCTGGGGCAAGTGTTACAGCACCTTAGCTCCACTAACAAGTGCCCAAACACACCCCTCTCTGCCAGCAAGCCTCCTACACAAAGGTGCTCAGCTCTCTCTCTTGCTCTAAGATTGACAAGCCCACTGCAGCCACCTCACACTGGTTTCCCGGTCCCTGCTGCTAGTACTGCTGCCTCTGTTTCTCTTCTGCTTGCACTGCTGCTACTTGTACTGCTGCACAGTCACTTGTCATCTCTCACCATCTTTAGCGTTACTACTCTCTCTCTCTCTCTACTGTGTCTCAGTGGTAGGAGACTCTCAGTGCAGGGATCTAAGGTCCAAAGGATGCACTCCACTCTAGGTGCTTCTTGATCATAGTGAGGTCCCCCTCAACCTCTGTGTAATTGGTCCTTGTGTAAACCTACTTCTTGTCAATTTCAAATCATAGCCCTCCCACCAGACTATGAACTGACCCATCTCCTCAGTAGGCCACAGTCATTTTATTTGCATAGTAATCAACCAATTCCCACAAAGTTACTTAAGTCCATTGAGTTATGGTGCCCAAAAGTTTGGCAGTTCAAATCCACCAGAAGTCCCATGGAAGAAAGATATGACAGTCTGCTTCCATAAAGATTACAGCCTTAGAAACCCTACAGGGCAGTTCTACTCTGTCCTATAGTGTGTCTATGAGTTGGAATCAGCTCAACAGCAGCAGGTTTGGTTTTGGTTTGGGATTTACATAGCAGACTAATCAATCCTTTATAAGACTGTGGCCTAGCGAATCATCTTCACAAGGTCATATGTAAAGAGAAACCCATTGCACTGCAGCTGCCCCCTAAAAATAGATCCCTATCCACACAAGGTGATTATTGAAGATTGATCAGAAAAGCCCTGATGTTGAGGTTTGCCGTACTGTTACAGCTTGAACTGTGTCCCCAAAATATATGTGCTCTAAATCCTAGCCCCTATAAAACCCAAACTCATTATTGTTGAGTTGATTCTAACTCAGCAACCCTAGAGGACAGAGTAGAACTGCCCCCATAGGGTTTCTGAGGCGTCAGACCTTTTACAGAAGCAGAGTGTGACATCTTTCTTCCTCAGAGTGGCTGGTAGGTTCAAACCACTGACTTTTTGGTTAGCAGCTGAGCTCAAACACTGCACCACTAGGGTGCCTCCAACCCTTATGTCTGTGGTTATAATGTCATTTGAGAATAGATGTTCTTTGTTATATTAATGAAGCAATATTACTCTAAGATGTGTCTTAAGTCAATATCTTTTGAGATAAAAAAAAAAAAAGCAAATTACATAATCAACAAGTAAGCAGGGGTGGGGAAGATACAAGCCACACAATTGCCAAGGAACCAAAGAATAGAAGTTGAAAAGAAACAAGGACCTCCCCCAAGAGTAGACAGAAAAAGACTTCTAGAGTGACACACTGAACTGAGACTTCTAGCCTCCTAACTGTGAGGAAATAAATTTCTGTTTGTTAAAGCCACTCACTTGTAGTATTTCTATTATAGCAGCACTAGATAACTAAGACAGGTACCCAATAAATATGAACCTTCTTTTCTGTCCAGGTTCTGAACCATTTAAGAAGTATAGGACTCAACCAAATAGAGATCAAAATTTGACCATTCTTTCAAATTGTTGAAGTCTTGGTTAGAGAAAATGACTTCAGGTGTGTGGGCTTGTGAATATTGTACACTGAGCTAAACTTCACTCTCCCAGCCCCAAGCAGTGCTGGAAGATGGAAGACTTTGCTACATGGGGCTATGCCCCTTAAAACTTAAGTTTGAAGGAGAAAATGTTTACTTTCTCCAGGCAAGTCCCAAGCAAAGAAAGAAAGGTAAAACATACATGTTCAGTTGTTTCTTCTAGACTCTCCACTCAGATAAGTTCTTCTTCCTCCAGTGAGGTGAAGGAATGGATGGGAGAGTGTGTCCCCCTGGAAACAAGGAGAGTGAGAAATAAGTGTTCCCATCTGACATCTACAATCAGAAAGCCAATCACTATCAAGTTGATTGCAACTCATTGCAACCCCATGTGTGTCAGAGTAGAATTGTGCTCCATAGAGTTTCCAGTGGCTGAGTTTTCAGTAGATTGCCAGCACTTTCTTCTCAGATGTCTCTGGCTGGATTTGAACATCCAGCTTTTCAGTTAGCAGCCAAGTACATTAACTGTTTGCACCACCCAGGGACTCCACACCAGTCAGGGCTACCTCTCAGCAGAATTTAGGTCCCTAACACACACACACACACACACACACACACACACAAGGGGGCATGTACCAAAGTTATGGTTATGCTTTGTAGTTCTGGGACTCGTGACAATGAATGGATGTCTGAGGGGAATGGATGCACTCATGAAGAAAATCTCCCCGATAAGTGACTGCCCTCCGCATGGACTAGTGTTGGAGCCTCAATCAGGAGTCCTGAATGTCCAATCAGGTGCAGTTGCATAATTGCTTAAGGTCACTTGCCCTCCAGTGCTCTATTCTCAATTATGCACTGGTGATCATAGTACCTGTCCTGTCACATGTGCGAAACGGGAGATAAAATAAGAAAAGGTCTCTGAATAGCTCAGCTCCACTCCCACAGAAGTACCCAGGTGGCTCTGTGTTAAAAGAAAATAGTAACATTTTTCTTGACAAATGGAATAAATTTGGAGTGGCCATCCATCCCCAGAGAATTCATCAAAAGTGGATCCCATGAAAGTGAAACAGAAGGGAGGGTAGGGGGGTTCTCCACAATGGTAAGCTTAAGGACTGGGTGTTGCTGACTCAATTTGGATAGCACATGGACAGGGGCTTAATTACATTGGTGACTAATTACACTGATAACTCTGAAACCTGGGACTATTATGCTCAGGAAACATTTACCTGAATCATTCCTTAGGGACAAGAGACTGGAACATCCCTCCTCCAAGGGAGTTATTCACCAGAGAATGGTAGGAATTGAAAAGGGTGGTCTCATTTTTGTCCCTCCAGCTTCTTGAGGAAGAATACACTTTCTCTTGGTGGATTAGCCCTTTGGGCAAGACATCTTTGGAATTCCCTTGACAACAAATTGGTGGCTTACACCTTGTTTCAGAAAGTGTTGGGAAGAAAGAGAGGAAGGAGAGAGAGAAAGAGAGGAGAAAGAAAGGTTGAAGAAGGAGAGTAGAAAGGAGGGTTAGTCTTGCAAATAAAGGACAAGACAAAAAATAAAGTACAGAATTCTCTCAACTCATGATTCAAATTTCTCAAGGTGCTTAAACTGAGAGGAGTTGCTTGGGACCTCAAAGTCAAAACTTTATCAGTGTATACACAGAAAGGAAAAGGAGGAAATGTAATTTCCATTAGGGAAGGTATAGATGAACCTGTGCTATTTCATTTTCTCAGTAAGGCTCTTTCCATCTATTATTCTCTCAACTATCTGTGTGTTTCTACACTTAACTCGTTCATCACATAGAAAGAGCCAAGTGCTATAACTGGGCTGCAGACTCAGAGGGAAATAAGACCCAGTATTCTGCCTTCAGGGAGATTCCAGTCTGGTCCAGGATCCATTGGGATTGTAGTCTGTTACAGTATAATGTGGTCAGTGCTAAAGTAGATCAACAATAGAATCATAGATTCATTAGAGGAGACCAGAGGATGGGGATCTTGCCCAGGGGGCAAGGTCAGAAGTCACAAGAGATGTCCTGGGTTAGTTCCCAAAGAAACAACCTCAGAGACTGATTTGTGTGCATGAGGTTTCCTGAGAAATAAGCACTTGTAAGGAAGTGAGGAAACTAGGAGGACAGGAGCAGACAAAGGAAGAAATTTAACTATAGCACAGTTACAAAAGAAGCCTTAGCTGATCCCCTGGGGAGCTCTGAAGCCGGCTGGACATTTGAGAACTACCAATAATTGAGGCAAAGGACCAGGCTTTTGTGTCTGTCCTGCAATGTCCAGTCATTGGAGGTGGGCACCCCTGGGGATGGGACATAACCTTGGGCAAGGACAATTCTAAGGGAGGGATGTATCTATGAGCCAGTAGGAGGCAACATCTACAGTCTACAGCCTTACAGAGAGATGAAGCAACACATGATAGCATTCACTGTAGAGGTTTCCCAAAGGAGAAGAAACTTGAGCTGGGTTATGGAATATGAGGATACTAAAAGGAAAGAAGGAGTTCTGGTGGCTTAGTGTCTAAGGCATTTGACTGCTAACCAGAAGGCTGGCAGTTCAAATTCACCAGCCATTCCTTGGAAGGAAGGTTGGGCAAACTACTTCTGTAGTGATATCGCCTCGGAAACCCAAGGAGGGGTCGCTATGAGTGGGGCTGACTTGATGAAAATGCTTTTGGGTTTTTTAACAAAGAAAGAAAGAGGGTCTGAGGCAGAAAAAAACAGCAGTGTGCAATGGCAAGGAACTGTCCACAAACTGCACTGTCCAAACTGCACATTTGAAAAACTATGAGTCATTCAGCATAGCCAGAAGGCAGGAGGGACATAGAGAGGAATAGAGAGCTGGGGAAGGTAGGCAACCATATCAGAAAGAAACCCATTAAATGCAGAACAAAACTCAAAATCATTAAAAAAAAAAAAAAACAACTAGACTTGGCTTACTCATTTGATAGAGACTAATGAAACCTCTGAGGCCATAGCCCCTAGTCCTGCTTCAGGCCTGGAATTCCTGTGGCTTCCAGCCAAATTGACAGACATATAAACTGAACATTTACACCAGGTAGGTGTACTCCTTAGAACAGTCAATCATGGGAGATCAGAAGAGCAGTATTTGCACGGGGAGATAGCTCAGAGGGCAGGAATGCATAGGAAAGAAGGACACAGGGAAAAGGTAAACACAGGGAGAAAGTGGGAAGAGAGCTGTTACATTATGGGGATTGCAATAAATGTTGTGAAACAAAATGTGTATGAACTGTTGTATGGGAAATGAATTTGCTCTGTAAACTTTCAACTGAGTCACAATTAAAAAAAAAAAAGAAGCAGCCCATTGACTATGCACAAGAGTCTGGACTTTATCTTGGAAACAAGGGGAAAACCAGTGGAAGATTTTCAATATTGTTTCTAAAGTTTTCTGATTTAAACTCATAAAACCACTGCCATCGAGTCAATTTCGACTCATAGTGATGCTATAGGACAGAGTAGAACTGCCCCATAGAGTGTCCAAGGCTGTAAATATTTAAGGAAGCAGACTGCTTCATCTTCCTCCTGTGGAGCAAATTTTTGATTAACAGCCAAATGCCTTAACCATTGTACCACCATAGAGTTTGAAAAATGAGTTAGATGCAAAGAAGATAATAAAATACAATCATAATACCACCCCTCAGAGATAATCATAGTTAACATTTTGATGGTTTTCCTTCTAACATTTTTCAATTCATAGATAATTGCATAAAAGCAGAGAGAAAAAGGTTTTAAAAAGTCACACGAGGATTATGCCATAGGTAAAATTTTGTTTTGCTTTTTGCGTTTAGCTGTGCATTATAAGCATTTTCACATCATTAAATGTTTTTCAAACCCATGATTTTAGTAATGGTATAGTATTCTACTACCACTCATCTTTCAGTTTGTCATACTGTGGTGTCTTACATGTTGCTACCATGCTAGAAACAATGCCACCGGTACTTTAAATACCAGCAGGATCACACATGGTGGACAAGTTCCAGTGGAGCTTCTGGACTGACAGACTAGGAAGAAAATCCTGGCAATTCACTCTCAAGATTTAGCCAATGAACACTTTATGGATCACACCAGAATATTGTCCAATATTGTACTGGAAGATGAGTCCCCAGGTTAGAAGTTAATAATCGTTATAATGATAGTTGTAACAATAGACTCAAACATAACATGCCAAGGGTTGTGAAGATGGTACAGGAGCAGGAAATGTTTCATTCTGTTCTACAGGGAGTCACCAGGAGTCTGAGGCAACTAACAACATAACAAAAACAATAGTATCCTAAGTATTCTGTTATTAGGGTTAAACCAATGCTTCCCATCTTATTGAACATTTAGATTTTTTTTCCCAGATTTTTGTCCACATATCTTATTACATCCCTAAGATAAAGTCCTCAAAATAAAATCATTGGTCCAAAATATATGAACATTTTAAGGTTGAGAGTATTGAGGTAGGAGGTTTAAGAGATAAAGCTAAATGCATAGAAATGTATTTTCTTTATTTCCTTTATTTTCTGTTAACTCTTTGTCTCCAGTGAAGAACAGGGGGAGAGATCCAAGCAACTAAAAGGTGTTTCAGTTAATCGAAGACTTATCATACTGGGTTATGAGTTATAACTCAGATCCCTATGGATGCTTTCTCTGACAATGATATTGTTATCAAAATCATGGAAGATAGTGCCTATGTACCACATCTAATTTGAAGTCATACAGACATCCATAGTCTGCCCAGGCTCTCAACCAATTAGAGTGTTCTGATTTCATTTTTTAATTCCTGTTGGAGAAGACCTCAAAGTCCAAAGCCCAGCATCAGATGGCCTTTATGGATCTATCTTCCCCTGAAATTCTCTGATTCTTTCTATGTGGATGTTCCGTACCAGTAAGCTCCATTATTAGCAGTGCTTTTAACATAATGCTTTTTCCCCTAAGGCAAGCAGAAGGAAGAACCTTTAAGCCTTCTATTGACATAATAGAAATTGTCCCAAATGCTCTCAAATCTATCTTTATTTGTGCAGCAGCCTATAAATTACTTTCTCATGGGATATGGTTTGAATTACAGGAACAATTCATTCCTTCCCCATTGGTTCCTGGTTCTTCCCCAGGGTCACAGAATACTTCTTTTTGATGTTCATATCCTAATTTTGATCCAACTGTTATGTTCTCTGGATAGTCCCTGGAGCCTACATCAGACATAATTCTCACAAACAGGAATTTAGGTTCCGGTAATGTGACCAGTTCTGTCCATAAGGACCCTTCTGACAACAAGCTCTCTCTCAACAGCCTTCCTGACATGTGTTTATAATCACTTGGAGTTATCTCTACAGCAGCTCGAGTAACCTTCCAACCCAAGTGGCCCTTGGGGTAGTGCTCATTCATTTAGCCTGCCCTTGGGTTTTGCTGTTGTTGTTGCTGTTTTAACCTGGCATCTCAGGAGGTCAAACAGTCTAATGAAAAATTGTTGCTCCACAATTCATGGTGACCCCAAGCACAACAGAACAAAACACTGCCCTGTTATGCATCATCACCATGAGCCATTGTAGATGGGACTGTTGTGATCCACAGACTTTTCATTGGCTAATTTTCGGAAATAGATCACTAGGCTTTTGTTTCCAGTTCATCTTAGTCTGGAAGCTCCACTGAAACCTGCTCAGCATTACAGCAACACACAAGCCTCTACCGATCATTGGAAGTTGGCTGAGCATGGCACACATTGGCTAGGCATTGAACAACATGGAAGGTGAAAATTCTACCACTGAACCACTATTGCCCTCACTAATGAAAAGAGGGAGGACCAATTCAGTGTCAAGAGGCCTAGATTCTAAGGACAGTACTGTCTATAGGAAGCTAGGTTACAGGGAGGAATTTATCTCCCATCTACCCATCTCTCATAGTTGTCTTGAGGATAAAAAATATATTACTCATTAAAACTGAAAACACATGCACACTTCACAGGTGAAGGTAGTATTTTATTGGAAATACAATAATTCGTAAAGAAAATGTTTTCATTCAAAAAATATTTGTCAAGCACACCAGGGACAACACCACCCACTGGAGAACAAAGAAGAATGAAACACAGCCCATACAGTCAAGAGGTTCAGAGACTCTTTCAAAAATAGACATATGGATAGATAATTGTGGTGATTATCAGCACTGTGGTGGATGTGTGTATAATGTGATATGAGAATGGAGAGGAGGAAGCAAGTAATCCTGCCTGGGAAGTCAGTAAAAGTGACAGGCAATGGGTAACCCTTAAAGTAGAGTCTTGAAGGATGAAAAGGGTAATGTTCAGGCAGATAAATCATTATTTTATTTCTTGAATGTATAATATACACTTATTTACATAGTGTATATATATATATATATATATTTATGTATTACATATTTATATGTATCATATATATTTATTATATATAACATATATAATTAGGAGCTCTGGTATCATAGTGCCTAAAGGCATTTGACTGCTAACCAGGAGGCTGGATGTTCAAACTCACCAGCCACTCCTTGTAAGGAAGGCTAGGGAATCTACTTCAGTAGTGATACCCCTTCGGAAACTCAAGGAGGGGTCACTATAAGTCAGATAGGACTTGACAGTAGTGGGTTTGGTGTTTTGGGTTCAACATATATAATTATATTTAGGAATCCCTGAGTGTTGCAAGCAGTTTATGCACCCGGCTGCTAATTGAAAGATTGGCAGTTCAAGTGCACACAGAGGTACCTGGGAAGGAAGGCCTGGAGATCTACTTTCAAAAAATCAGCCACTGAAAACCTATGGAGCACAGTTCTACTCTGACACACTTGGGTCATCATGAGTTAGGGTCAACTAGAAGGCAATTGGTTTTGGTCTATTAGTCACAGTCCAGGCAAGAAGCATGTGTCACATTGACACGGGGGGATTTGACAAGAGTTTACAAAAGGATTACTATCAAAGGTGAGATCAGAGTATAGGGAAACTACAAAGGACCCTGCAGACCATGGCTGTCAGCCTAGAAGGGCGAAGAAAGAAATAGTTACTAAAATTTAAAGGATAGAGTGGTGTAGAGAAAGCTCTCTGATGAGAGCTGTGACCAGTGGTTGAAAGATGTACTGAGTTTCAGGGATAGAACCCAGGAGATAAATGCCCCCTCACCTTCCTACCTCTCCCATGCTTCTTATTCACCCAACTCAGCCAGATCCAGAAAGCAAAGGATCTTATGGGGAAGAAAATAAAGTGAATGAAAAGCCATCTTGCAGTAGGCAAGTAACATCAGATTAGAAATTCATGAAGCTCATCCAGGCAACAATGTGGAGAAAGGGAAGCAGAAGAGAAGGGAAGACACAATCCACGTGAGAAAGGATGAGAATTTGAATAAGGCAGTGGTGGTGTGGCAAGAAAGGGATATAATGGAGATACAATCTAAAGAACTTGGTGGTGAGTCACTGGTATGTCTCAAAGCTTTCCCATAAATGTACAGTTCATTGGGAAATAAATAAAACAACAAGGAAACAAGATGATTCTATGGGATATAACTGTCACTTATTAAATCTGAAACTCATCTATCTTTAGGCAGACCACTGATCATTGGATTTGGAAGCTAAGAACTCATGACAGTCTTTCTTCCCCACTGAATATTTTAATATACCATCTGAAAAGAAATGTGGCCATTGTAGAGGGTAGAATAACCCTTCAAAGTATTCATCCATGCCACAGAAACTGTACATGTGACCTTATTTGGAAAGGGGGACTTTGCTGATGTTCAGTTCCGGAACTCCAGATGAGATCATCCTGGATTACCTAGGTGTGCTCTAAACCTAATGCCAAGCATCCTTATAAGAGACAGAAGAGGAGGAGCAGACATAGCAGAGAAGTCCATGTGGAGGTGGAGGCAGAGTTTGGAATTTTGCAGCCACAAGCCAAGGAACACCAGGAGCCACCAGAAGCTAGAAGAAAAAAGGAAAGATTATCCCCTTCTGACCTCCAGAACTGTAAAATAATACACTTCTATTGTTTTAACGGGAGCTCTGGTAGCATAGTGGCTAAGGCACTTGACTGCTAACCAGAAGGCTGGCGGTTCAAACCCACCAGCCACTCCTCGGAAGGAAGGTT